>NC_060130.1:809594138-809901972 GCF_021461395.2 Schistocerca americana | reverse complement strand
AATTTGTGTGTGTGTGTGTGTGTGTGTGTGTGTGTGTGTGTGTTTTATTGTGTCTATATACCAGTCTCGTTGGGTAAGTCACAGCATCTTTGTTTTTATACATATATTTCCAACATCAATGAGTGTTTGAAGAGTGGATTATAGAGTGGGAGGGGGGGGGGGGGGGGGAGGGGGAGAGGTGGGGGGGGGGGGCTGGTTGAGACTGCAAGACACTGCAGAGAGGTTTGGTACTTAACCCAAGTTATTGATACACAGTCATTTCTCAATTTACTGCTAAAATTGGCAGATAAAAAAAAAACTGCCACCATAATTTAAACTGGGCAATTGTAGATTGTAGGTAGTGTGCTTAATCAGTCACAGGAGCCAGTAGTGTACACACGTGAATTAGAACTTGAGTTCTGTGGCTGAATCCTACCTTGATTTTGACTGCTATTATGGCAATTGTCATTTGATGTTGCCACAGTTTCAGTTTTGTGTTTACTATGAGGGGCAGGCAGAGTGATTTGAACCACGATTAGGCATCCATGAAAATTTCAGCTGTTAGTAATTGTGTTGCACCAAACAGGAGCCTTGGAACATTTGGAAAGACCGAAGTCTCATCTATTCTCTAGAGCAATAATGGCAGTTTTTCTTCTACAGGTTGTTATCTCTTTAAATTAACCAAAATGTGATAGGCACTTGAATGGAAGGATGCAGGCCAGAACAGTATGTACAGTACTATACATCACACACATCACTAAATGTATATACATGGGACCTTTCAGAACTGGTGATCATCACAGTAACATCCAGCTATAAATTAAATGAAATCTGTGATGGATGTCCAGGAACATATGGTAGTTGTTTTTATTTGATCCACAGCCGAGGAAAGAGCTGCTGTGTGTGTGTGTGTGTGTGTGTGTGTGTGTGTGTGTGTGTGTGTGTGTGTGTGTGTGTGGATAGCAGCTCTTTCTTCGGCCTGGAGTAGCTTCGAAGAAATACTGGTTTGGTGTCAAAATTATTATTGTCTAATTTTCATCTGTATGCAACATAAAAATAGGAAAACCTAAGTGTAATTTTAACTAAATTTCGTACATATTGCTCATGTATAAGAACTATCAGCTTTTAACACCACTCTCACTTCTCTCAGCCATGTACACATGCAGAATAAAATAGAAAATTCAATTAAGAAGGTCGTTGAAATGAAATGGCAAAAAGTCAAAAAGGCTTCCTTGAGAAGGTACATTCCAGGTGCTGCCAGCACAAAAATCTCAAATAGAACACCAAACTCCAATCTTTCAGAACAGTGAAAAGAGGAAAAAGGAATTGGATGCATGGTGGAAAGGGGAGATTCTTGTTTGTTGTTTTGCTATATTTTAATTGCTTTGACTGGGTTAGTGCACAGATTCCTAGCATTTTTGTCAAAGTTTAATAAACACAACAGATACACATAACAGAGTCTTTTGACATCAGTAAACATTCTCCTTCACTATTTACGACACTCTGCCAACACTGGGGTAACGTTTTAATTCCGCAACTGTAGAAATCATGTGGTTTTGAGGTGAAGCACTCGTCTAGCAGTGTTCAGAGTGCATTTTCATCTGGAAAGTAAAATCCTTGAAGATTGTCCGATAGGTAGCAGAAAAGACAAAAATCTGAAGGTGCAAGATCAGGTGAATAAGGTGGATGTGGAATGACTTCTCAATCCAACTCCTCTATAGTGTTTTTGTTGGTCTAGCAGAATGCAAGCAGGCATTATTGTGGAGTAGCATCACTTCACACAATCTTCCTGGTCTTTGTTCTTGGATTATAATGCAAGATATCCCAATTGTTGACAGTAAGTGTCAGTAGTGAAGGTTACAATGCAGGGAAGTGGTTTGCAGTACACCACTCCATCCCTGTTCCACCAGATGCACAACATTATCTTTTGTGAATGTGTGCAGGTCTTTGTATGGGGAGTTGCTGCTCTTTGATGGGGCTCAACCATTCCTTCTTTTCCTTATGTTAGCATAAAGACACCATTTCTTGTCACCGGTAGCAATACAGGATGGGAATGGTTGGTGATGTTCACGAGTCACTTGATGATGAACAACCAGATATATACATATGGTGGCTACCCGTTGTATTTTGTGGTTTTAGCTTAGAGCAAGCAGTACCCCTTACACCCAATTTTTGAGCCTTCCCCAGTGCATTCAAATGTTGCACGAGTGTGGAATGATCAGAGTTCATCTCATTTGCCAGTTCTCAAGTACACTGATATGGATTATTGTGGATTAATGCATTTCAACTATCTTCATCAAACCCTGAAGGTCTTCCTGAACTTGAAGAGTCACTAATGTCAAAATGGTTCTCCTCAAAATGAGAAAGTCATTTTCTTGCTATGCTCTGTCCAATGGTTTTATTCCCATACAAGGTGCAAATGTTCCTGGGTGCCTCTGCTGCTGTTGCCCCTCTAACTGAAGTCAAACATAAGAATATGTTGAAAATGCCCAGATTTCTCCACTTGGCATGACAATATGTTAACTCCAATAGCAACAGTATACTACAAATAAAAAAGACAATCAATAAATAGATCACTAGCAACTGGAATACAAACATGCAAAACAACTTTGTGTACCAATCTAATATTTTGGCAGGATTGGACATTCACTCTTCTGCTAATAACCAGCCAGCTACAGTTTGATGGGGCTCTACCTTCTTTAAATACCAATTTTTGGAAATATATAACTGGATAGTCTTTCCTTCTCATCCTGTCCTGCAAGTGTCCCCTGTTCGGGGTTCTGGGTTACTTTTCTCCAACTCTCCCCATTTCCTAAACCTCACCAGGTTGTTTCTTTCATCCCTCTTCGATCTTTCTGCCAGAAGAAGCAGACATTGGCTCCAAAAGCTTGCACATTTGCTTAATCCTTTGTGCACGCGCACGCATGTGTGTGGCGTGTGCGTGCTCCTGTCACTGCTTGGTAAGTAGATCTATCCAAAATATTCAGTTATGTTAGTTGTATCATCTTATCTGTAATTATTCATTTTAATGGGAATATTGTCTTCATGCCCCTACCTTACAAACTTTTGTTTAATGTAGCCTTCATTGTCAAGACACTAAAACAAAAGAAATGATATGGTAAGAACTTATAGTGAGACAGTTCCTTTCCTTCCCTTACGTAAAAAGAAATACCCCCAACCCTGCGTGACAGTGAGTTGTTGTTCTCTCTCTCTCTCTCTCTCTCTCTCTCTCTCTCTCTCTCTCTCTATCTATCTATCTATCTATCCTCTCCTTCTTCTTTCTTCTTCTTCTTTCTTTTTTTAATGGGTTGGGTCTTGTGGATCTTAAATATTTTCATATGTAAACCAAAACTGATATTTATTTGTTTCACAAATGAAAGTCTGTTTTACAGTGGAGTCAGCAAGTGGATAATAGATCTGGAAAAACAGTGCCCAGTTCTTACAAACTGCTTCCAGGTGTTTTTAGGTAAATTGTACTGGAGGCACGTCAACGATGTTGGGTGAATGTAGATGCTCAAGCATTTTAAAATTCTGTAGAATACTCAGAAAATTAAATTTGAGTGTAACTTTTCCTATGGACATATGCATTACCCTACTAAAGTAAACAAATATTTGAAAAGTGAATGCAGTTGTGAAAATAGTGGCCATGTGCTCGTCTGTAGTGACCCGTATTGATAGGCCGCTATAAACTGTCTGTGATTCAGCAAATACACATGTGTACTAGAGGGGCTCATACATTCCAGTTACAGGCACCACAAGAGTGACTTTGAGCGTCCTGGAATGGTGTACTTCAAAATTTTTTGGAAGGTAGGGCCCAAGAAGAGTCATGAAGTATTACTTCCTGTCATTTACATCTTCAAAAAAATGAGTGACTGTATAATCGGAGTTCATAGAGCTCATACAAAGGCTTACAGTTGGTTATTTTTCCCATACACCTTTCATTAATGGAATGGGCAGGACAGAAATGATAGTGGCACACAAAGTACCCTCTACAACACACTATAGGTTCTCATGTAAGCTTGTGTACTGCCTTTCGTTACCTGGTTGTTGGTGATACATTAAATCCCATTTTTCTGTCATTCTATGAACCGTAATATATTCACAATGATATAGGAAAGTTTGGTGTCCAAACTTTTGGAACAGTGTGAAGTGTGCCTGTGTCTAAAAAGGTTATTATGAAAGTTTGATACCGTTAAAAATTAATGATCCCATACCAAACTGGGACAGATGGGTACAGACCATCACAGCTTCTCCTCCAACTGTGACTGTCACCATAACTACTTCACTAGAGAATTCGAAGGTACTTGGAGAGTATGATTCTTGTGAGCAAAGGCACTAAATTACCCTCAGATTCACCATGAAATTCTTGTGGTGTTATGTGCACCAAATGTGATGTTGCAACCAGCCGTTGTGAAATGGGGCCAACAGTTTGACTGAGGTCACTGAGGTGTAGGTGTTTATGTTTGGAAATGAAGACCCTTCAAATTGACCACAGGTAACAGTATCCAGTCAATCGAGAAACCAGTTTGTACCTATCACAGATTTTCCAACAATGAGGACATTCACACAGCAGTTCGCGACTATCTCAGTAGCTGAGGAATGGATTTTTGTTGTTGAAGACTGGAACGATTGGTAGAAAACTTCACTGTTGTTTACTGAGACTTGGTGATTATGTTGAAAAGTAGTCTCTCATGTCTGCATCATTTTGAAGAATAGTGCAGCATTCCAGAAAAGTTACTTGGCATGCCATAATAATGCAAAACTTACTTTTTAAAATCCCTTTCATTTAAATTCACCGAGGAGGTTAACGAATAATGAAAAGCTTACTTATTGCTCATATGCAGTATAGCAAGAATAATACGTGATTATATTTGCAGGCAACATGGAGATGTACAGGGTGCAAAATTTAGTACAGAGAGCTGCCATTTCTGGCAGCAGCAGTAACTTTAACCTGGCTGAACATAAAGTTGAGATGAGCTCAGATGACAGATATGTGTACACCATTCTGTGCTACTACAGTTCTTTGCCAGAATTTATCAATTGTTGGAGCTGGTGAGTGGTGGCGTGCCAGTCTCTCAACTACTTGGGACGAGATGTCACCCCAGTCGGTGAGAGTTCTGGAAAAAGTGCTGGCCAGGGCAACAGTCAAACACACTCTGTATCGAGTTAGATCAGGACAGTAAAAGTAAATTGTGATCTTGGGTTACCCTGTTGAAACATAACATCCTTTAGCCCTCGAATATAGGGCACACTCACTGACCTTAACGTATCATAATTGTAACTCCTGCTGTCCAAATTGTGGGCATTTTAACCAGATAAGAT
Source organism: Schistocerca americana (assembly GCF_021461395.2). NCBI lineage: Eukaryota > Metazoa > Arthropoda > Insecta > Orthoptera > Acrididae > Schistocerca > Schistocerca americana. The sequence continues at coordinate 809,896,671 of NC_060130.1, read as the reverse complement.
TGTTTTGTGTACACAGTGGCTCACCATACCATACGCCAGACGCTAGGCTGACAAATAACAACTGGCTACGTTCACTGTTCTCGGAACCTCTACAGAAGACACGTCCATTGTAATATTGTGTACGGAACCAAGACTAGTCTTAAGACAGTGTGGCACCACTCCTGTCCGTGCCACATTCTTTGGATGCTACCACACCGATTGCCCTGCTGACTGTCTGTGGTGCTCCAGACACCACAGCACTGCCTGTGTGGATATTTATCTTGCTTCAGTCATATTTCCTGTTGCAAGGTATGTGATGTGGCTGTACAAAACTGCACAGTCAACCAACCAGTATAGTTATTCTTGTGCCTTTTGTTGTAAAGGTTGCAAGTACGTGAGTGATGATCCCAGGTTGCATTTAAGTGCACCTTTATTACAGCATCACAACAAAGCTCAGTTCAACAGAAAATGGAATAAAAATCCAGATAACGGTCCTTGATCAGATATGAGTAACAGAATCAATTTGTTTACTTAGTGATTGCTTTATGCGCCATCAGGGTCACCACCATCACTCGTAAGCAGTGCGTGCAGCAGCAATGGCAGCTCTGAAATTGAGGGAACTAGCTCACATATTAGAGTCTATTGTCCATTGTGTGCCTGATGGCACCTGTCAGTGATCAATTTGCAAACAGATTATTGACAGTACTGGTTCCAAACATGTGATGCACTAGCAAGGCACGTAAACAGTCTCCACAGCAGAAGCACATGCAGCTGTGGAGCAGACTACCTGAGATAGTTGTGGGCATTGTGATGGAAGAAGTGGTTGATGAACAGCTTGATACTAGACCTCCCTTTCTCCTTAAGGAATAGATCACAGAGCCATCTTGACACTATGTGGAAGACCCTTCAAGCTGTCCCTTGGGCTGAGGATGGCTGGGCCAACTGAAGGAGTAGACCCCAGGCACGGTGTGTGTTCATCAGAAGGGGTGCCTCCACTAGGTTGATGCAGGGAATATCAAGTGATACGGGTAGCTCTTGGTAGCTGTGTTCCCCAAGAACCCAGGACCCAGTGTTGGTAAGTCATGTCCGCAGAGCTGGTGGGTAGATTGGGCCAGGCTACGAAGGATGTGGTGCAGAACAAGCACAATATGAAAAAATAATGCAGGAGAGCTGTGGCCTCAGAGGTGCAGGCATGTCAGCTGGTGGAGCAGCCATGGAATGATCAACTGTAGGGCCAGAGACAACCAGCTGGTAGTCCACAGAAGCAACCCCGGTGACCAGCTGGAGCCAATTAGGGAGGTGCATGTACACTACTTGAAACAGATGAGGAAAGTGATTGTAATGGTGAGTGGAGTAAAGATGTTCTGAGGATACTGGGAAACAGTGTTCAACCAGTACGACTGCTGGCGCAATGTGTGACGGAAATGGCACAGTGTTGGCAGTTGCCAGTGGCACTGGAAGACAGAACTTAATGACATGGCACCAACAAAGCCAGTGGGGCAGTGATCATCAGAAAAGAAACATACAGAAACAGTGGGCAATGGTGAAAGATGTCCAGAGGGCAGAGGTGGGGTTTGGCGGTGGGCGCACTGTGGATGCTGAGAATGACAATAATTGAAAGGTTCAGAAATGTGAAAAAAAATCCACAGAACGATGATTGTGGAGAAGAGAGGTAGAGAAAAGAAATAGAAGAAATTTGGAAAACACCACAAACGAGAAACTGACACAGGGGTGTGAGTAAAACCCCCTACCTTTGTCCTGAAGAAATGGAAAAGATGATCCACATAGGAGCACGAGAAGGATTTGCTTTACACAAACAAAATGCAACAAAAGAAGCATTTGCGAGAGCATGATGAAGACCTACACTTCAGGAATGAAAAGAAGAAGAAATGATGAAGCACAAAGGGAGTCGAGTAATGCAAGAAATTATTGTAAGTTACCCAGAAGAAGAGATGAGAGGTGTTGTGCCACATTCACAAGGAAGCTGACTGTGGGTGTTGCTTCTTGAAGTGAATGGGGGTAGCATTGGGCTGAGTCAGAGGGCAGTGAATAAATAGGACATGGCGGGAGCCACGTCAGAGTGCTGTGATGGCAGGTGACTATACTGGGAGATTCTGCCTTTATTCTGTCACCAACTTTTCTATCCTTCATTGTAAAGGTTGCACGCACATGAAATATGATCCTAGGTTGAATTTAATTGCTGTTTTAGTGCAGCATTACAACAAAGCAGATTTCAACGTAAAACAGAATAACATCTCAAATGATCATCCTTCATTAGATCTGAGGAACAGAATCAAAGTCCATAGTGACCTCGGACCATTGATCACAGTAGCACAAGCACACAGTCAATGTTTCACAGTAACAGTACAGGTACTATGGCACTGTTTCCTAGGAAGGCCAGGCAGTGGGGGATTCTGATAAAGATTTCAAGCTGTTCAATGTGGAGTGTCTCTCTCGGTAACTGCCGCAGCAGTGTCGCAGTGCGGCACGTACTCGGTGAAGAGATGAGCCTTGGGACGTGGTCAGTGCTCGGCCCGGAGCTGATTGGAGAATTGCCTGCTGGAGATTGAGCCACACCTTAAATACACAACAGGTAGAGGAGTATCCACATGTTCTTGATGGACGCGTGACCCACAGATGCAAACTAGTTCCCTTGATTGCAGCACTGCCGTCAGTGATGTGTACGTTGCATACAGACAGTGATGCTGCCTGTGGTGGCACCTGTTAGCAATTGATGTGTAAAGATATTGTTTGTTGACAGTAGAGTTTCTGAGCATACAGTGTCTTAGTGACGTGCTTACATGGTCTCCAAAGGAGCAGCGCGTATGGCTCTGGAGCAGACTAACTGCTGATCTCAGGTGTTGTGCTGGAAGTGAGAGTGGGGCCATTAAGATGCTGCAAAATGGTGAGTATGGCCCGTCTGAACTGATGGAATCCATATTTGCACAGCAGTCATGGGACTGTGACCAACGAGAGCAGCAATATTGCTGAAAAATAAATCACAGACTTGATAGGCTACGATTCTACTGCTGTCAAATTCTGACAAGTGCTGCAGAAGTAACTTCTCCTTGTGCAAGGTATTCTCACAAACAACATTCAAATATTATTTCTGATACAGAAGCTTAGTGTACAATCTTTCTTTATGTACTGAAGACAGCAGCAGGCTCCTAGCATGTTGAGACTTGTTTGTTGTTCCACAGTATTGTTGCATGAAATGGCCAGTATCACATAATTGTGATATAGAATTGAGGAGTTTAGGATGGCCTTCGTCTGTCGTGGAGTATCTCGTTGGTGCCACATAACTAGCACCCAAGAAGACGTATTGTACACTCCGATGTGCACTTTGTACACCCATATAATTTATCTGGAGTTGGGGCATGGGCTTGTTTGGAGTAAAACAAGTATCCACAAAAACAATGCAAAGACATCTGTAGCGCTGCAAACAGTTAGCATGGCAGCCATTGACATTGTAGAAGAGAGGCAGGACAACAATGGTGTGCCAAATGACAACACTGCACAAAGGAGTGGCAGACACTACATTTTCTTTCCAGACAGAGTTTTGGTTCTGCATACAGCATCATAATGGACATATTCGTTGATGGAGACTCTGAGAAGAATGAATGAACATTATCAGATTGTGTATGTCATTGTCACATGCATCAAGTGCCTGGCATGATGGTATAGGGTGCCACTGGGTAGACAACACTGTTCTCTCTGTTCAATACAGCCTGTAATTTGAACAGCAGCTGTTACATTTCTAACAAGCCATATCTTCAAGGTGACACAAGACAGGAGCAAGGAATGATGTACTCGTATGTATCAGCCGAGATCAGTTCAACTCGATACCCAGCTGGGAAAAGCCACTGTTGCTGCCAGATGTAGCAGCTGTGTGTACTAAATTTCCCACCCCTCTGTAACCCCCACATTACCTACGTATGTAATCAGGTATTTTTCCCAGTATACTTGACATACATAATGACCGAGCGAGGTGGCGCAGTGGCTAGCACACTGGACTCGCATTCAGGACGACGACGGTTCAATCCCACGTCCTGCCATCCTGATTTGGGTTTTCCGTGATTTCCCTAAACCGCTCCAGGCAAATGCCGGGATGGTTCCTTTGAAAGGGTACGGCCGGCTTCCTTCCCTAATCCGATGAGACCGATGATCTCGCTGTCTGGTCTCCTTCCCCAAAACAATCCAATCCAAATCCATACATAATAAATAAAATACCATTATTTGCTGTCCTTCCTGCTGTTTAGAATTTAATGGCCGGCAGTGAGGTCACAGAATGCTGTAACATGTGGGTCCCAGAAAATTGTGCGCTGTTAAACTTTAACATTTCTCTCCATTGGCTAGTTGACAGAAGGTGTATCTATAGATGTGAGGCAAAGTGCCTGTAGCTATATAAATTGTGTGGCTCTAATGTAACAAATACCTTGTTCATTGGGGTATGCAGAGAATTGAGATTCTGATGAAGTTTATTTATATTTCATGGAGTTTTCTTCTCTCTGTTGACAATTCTTTGTTGTTGTCTTTCTTCTGAAGACAGGTTTGATGCAGTTCTTCATGCCAGTGTATCTTGTGCAAACCCTGTGGTGGGCCGGAGCTGCTGTGAGCTGCCCGACTCGCCTTCCACGCACACTTCATTTTTGCGCATTCTGATTGGTGTCAGTGGCCGTAATCATAAGTATATGAGCAGGAAATAGTGCCAGCTGTGGCAGTCATTAGTTTCATTCTTGACAATGACGGCAGAGCTAGCAATCGAAAGTGTGAGAATTTCATTGAAATTGACGTGGCTTGAAAGCCAAGATGATTTTATCCAGTCGTGCCACCGCAAGAGACTGAGGACACAGTCGAGCCTTTGGCTCCCAATATGATTTTGACCACTACCTCCCAAACATTTCCCTTCATAATAAAATTGACTGTTCTCTGATGCATCAGAGTTTCACCTATGAGCCAGTCCCCCCTTTCAGTCATGTTGCTCCATAAATTTCTTTTCTCACCAGTTTATGACTCAGTACCACCTCATTATTTTCCAATGTACCCATCTAATCCTCCTCATTCTTCTATAGCACTGTTTTAAATGTGTGCATTCCATCTTGTCTGTATTGTTTATCATCCATGTTTCACTAAAGTCTACACTTAAGACAAATAATTTCAGAAATGACTTTTTAGCATTTAAATGTACAAGGTACATCTGAAGAGTTCGGTGATTGGTCTCAGAAAATAAAGGAAACAAAAGTAACAAATAAAATATCCTTACTGGCCGTCAAAGTAATCACCATTAGCTATAATGTACGTCTGATGTCAGTTGTAAAGCTGTTCAAAACTGGCAGCAAATGGTTGTTGTGGAAACGTTTGAAGCACGGTGATCACCCAATGTTGACTATCCCCAACGTCTGTGAATGTTCGTGAGCAGTAGTGCTTACGCTGTCTTTGCTTATCTTCAACTCTTTAGCTCTCACTCATTCAATGTTGTCTTGGATCGTGTGATTTGACCTCGATGCGGTTCAACCTCAACACCTTCCATTCTCTCTCTAAGGCATTTAAACCACACAAATACACATTTATTATGCACAGCTTCAGCACAATACACTTGCATTAACATTCCGTGGGTCTGTCACCATTTTCCCTTACTTGAAGCAAAACTTCATGTTAATTCAATGCTCTATTTTTCAAAGACACAAGTGCGACAGATGGTTGCAGGTGATCAGTTTCTGTCTTTGAGAATAAGAGCAGAAGAGTTGAAGACAAGCAAAGACAATGTAAGTACTACTGTTTTCACGAACATTCACAGATGTTGCGGATATTCAACAACACGTGACCACAGTGCCTCGAGTGATTTGCCAAGAACTGTTTGCTGACAGTTTCCGGCAGCTTTACAACAGACGCCAGAAGTGTGTGTAGCTAATGGTGATTCCTTTGAAGGTCAGGAAAGGTATTTTATTTGTAACTCTTGTTTCCTTTGTTTCCTGAGGCCATTCATTGAACTTTTCAGGAAACCTTTCCTTGCTATTGCAAGTCTGCAATCTATATCGTTTGTAATTTGGGCATTGTGTGTTATTGTGCTTTGTGGATCGCAAGTCTCGTCCGTTTCATTGAATCTCTCATTTTTTAATCTAATTCCCTCAACATAGTCTGATTTAGTTAAACTACACCCCATTACTCTTGTTTCACTTTTGTCGATGTTTGTCTTCTAAACTCTTTTCGAGACACTGTCCATTTGTGATTTGTCTCTAACAGAATTAGTGTCATTGGCAAACCTACGTCTCCTCTCTGAACATTAATTCCCTTTCCAAATTTCTTCTTGTTTTCTCTATTATTACATGCTAAAGTACAGGGTGAATAAAATGGGAGATAAGGCACAAACCTGTCACACACACCCTTCTCAGTGACTGCCCATTATAATTATTTCTATCTATCCTGAAACTGTAACTTTTCCTTCAATTATTTTTTACAAAATTCTCTGTCCAAATATTTTCCAACATCAAGGAGTGTGGTGATGATAGTTATGCTCCCGTCTACTTATTTTTTAAAGATAGAGTTAACAACTCCCATGGTTGATGATCTTATTTTCTTTCACCGTGAGAGGGTACTTTGCATAGCCATTTCATCATTTTTTAAAATTATTAGTAGTATCTAGTTTCTTGCTGTGCTGTCTGCCAGGTTAGCTACTGAGGTTCTTTGGTCCTAGTGTTAACCTTGCTGTGTGTGTGTGTCACTGATGTTGGCATTTACAATTACTGAAGTAAGTAATTTCCAACCTGACTTTTCCATGGAATTTAATTTGGCTTCAGGTGTAATGCAGTAATGTTTCCTTTTTCATTTCTTGTACTACATTAATTTCTTTGGTAGTCATCATGTAAGTTTATAGGTATCTCTCAACCGTAATTTTTTCCATTTGTATTGGGTTGGTGCCAAGTTCATTGTATGTTTCCATAGGTTTAATGAACACAACAGATACACATAACTGAATATTTAGACATTAATTATATAGTCTCCTTCACTATTTATAACAGTCTGCCAACATTGGGGTAACTTTTTTATTCCACAAATGTAGAATTCACATGGTTTTGAGGTGAAGAACTTGTTGAGCTATATTAAAAGTGCATTTTCATCCAGAAAGTAAGATCCTTGAAGGTTGTTAAATAGGTAGCAGAAACAGGTGAAAATCTGCCGGCACAGAATCAGGTGAACAAGGTGAATGTGGAATGACTTCCCAACCCAAGTCCTGTATAGTGTTTTTGTTGGTCTAGCAGATTGCAAGCAGGCATTATCATAGAGTAGCATCACGTCACACAGTTTTCCTAGTCTTTGTTCTTGGATTGCATCTGCAAGATGTCTCTGTTGTTGACAATAAATGTCAGCAGTGATGGTTACACCTTGGGAAAGCAATTCGTAGTTTGCCACACCATCACTGTTCTCCCAGATGCGTAACATTATCTTTTGTGAACGCACACAGGTCACATTATCCCCATATATGATTTAAATAATCCTGGCTGCCTCCATTGTTGTCAACCCACTATTGACCTTGGACCGAAGAATATGTCAGAAATGTTCAGATTTCTCCACTTGGCACCCAATTTTCTAGCGTTCAGCATCTCCAAATGACAGTATTTAAACTCTAATAGCAACAGTGAACTACAAATAAAAAAGAACGATTGATAAATGAACCAAAAGCAACTGGAATACCAATATGCAAAACAAAAGCACTATGAACTTATGCACCAGCCTAACTTAGTTGTCGTACAGAGTTTGTTCCTACATTCTTGTTCCATTGCTGCTGCTGTGAAATTTTGTGGAACGTTGTTTTAGGAAAAACAGCAGTCTTTATAATATAAACTTATTTCCCTACACACAGTCATGATCACATTTAAGTGGTTTATTTTTATTTTCAGATGACTGGTTTCAATCTTCTAGGAGATCGTCATCTCTTAAAACATTGAAACAGGTCATCTGAAAATAGCCGGCCACCGTGGCAGTGCGGTTCTAGGCACTTCAGTCGGGAACCATGTGACTGCTACGGTCACAGGCTCGAATCCTGCCTCAGGCATGGATGTGTGTGATGTCCTTAGGTTAGTTAGGTTTAAGTAGTTCTAACTTCTAGGGGACTGATGACCTCAGATGTTGAGTCCCATAGTGCTCAGAGCGATCTGAAAATAAAAATAAACAGTTTAAATGTAATCATGATTCTGTGTGTTGATATTGGCTATAATACTGCCTTACTTTGTGTTTTGTTTTCTTTTGCAATTTATCTTCCTCTCTAGTGTGTTTTCCTTGTGCTGAATGAATTATATTTGATATTTCATACTCTCTCTGCATAGCACTTGTCTTTACACAGATATCTTCTACTACTGATAAGAGTTAAATTAGTCTCCAGTCTTTTATCCCTGTTTTCTCATTATTGTGTGTTTGATGTGTATTTTCCGTTGGTCCTATTCTTTTTCAGTTTCTTGTGTAATATCCATGTCTCAATCTTTGGCAATTCCTTTTGGTTGATCTTACGAACATGACCTGACATATACTTGTGACTAGGAAAGAGTGCCGAGGAATATCATCAGCAACATAATTTTGAAAATCTATATCAGGGATGGCTAGAGGACAAATGTAAGGATGTAGAGGCCTATCTCACTAGGGGTAAGATAGATACCGCCTACAGGAAAATTAAAGAGACCTTTGGAGATAAGAGAACGACTTGTATGAATATCAAGACCTCAGATGGAAACCCAGTTCTAAGCAAAGAAGGGAAAGCAGAAAGGTGGAAGGAGTATATAGAGGGTCTATACAAGGGCGATGTACTTGAGGACAATATTATGGAAATGGAAGAGGATGTAGATGAAGATGAAATGGGAGATATGATACTGCGTGAAGAGTTTGACAGAGCACTGAAAGACCTGAGTCGAAACAAGGCCCCCGGAGTAGACAATATTCCATTGGAACTACTGACGGCCGTGGGAGAGCCAGTCCTGACAAAACTCTACCATCTGGTGAGCAAGATGTATGAAACAGGCGAAATACCCTCAGACTTCAAGAAGAATATAATAATTCCAATCCCAAAGAAAGCAGGTGTTGACAGATGTGAAAATTACCGAACTATCAGCTTAATAAGTCACAGCTGCAAAATACTAACACGAATTCTTTACAGACGAATGGAAAAACTAGTAGAAGCCAACCTCGGGGAAGATCAGTTTGGATTCCGTAGAAACACTGGAACACGTGAGGCAATACTGACCTTACGACTTATCTTAGAAGAAAGATTAAGGAAAGGCAAACCTACGTTTCTAGCATTTGTAGACTTACAGAAAGCTTTTGACAATGTTGACTGGAATACTCTCTTTCAAATTCTAAAGGTGTCAGGAGTAAAATACAGGGAGCGAAAGGCTATTTACAATTTGTACAGAAACCAGATGGCAGTTATAAGAGTTGAGGGACATGAAAGGGAAGCAGTGGTTGGGAAGGGAGTAAGACAGGGTTGTAGCCTCTCCCCGATGTTGTTCAATCTGTATATTGAGCAAGCAGTAAAGGAAACAAAAGAAAAATTCGGAGTAGGTATTAAAATTCATGGAGAAGAAATAAAAACTTTGAGGTTCGCCGATGACATTGTAATTCTGTCAGAGACAGCAAAGGACTTGGAAGAGCAGTTGAATGGAATGGACAGTGTCTTGAAAGGAGGATATAAGATGAACATCAACAAAAGCAAAACAAGGATAATGGAATGTAGTCTAATTAAGTCGGGTGATGCTGAGGGAATTAGATTAGGAAATGAGGCACTTAAAGTAGTAAAGGAGTTTTGCTATTTGGGGAGCAAAATAACTGATGATGGTCGAAGTAGAGAGGATATAAAATGTAGGCTGGCAATGGCAAGGAAAGCGTTTCTGAAGAAGAGAAATTTGTTAACATCCAGTATAGATTTAAGTGTCAGGAAGTCATTTCTGAAAGTATTTGTATGGAGTGTAGCCATGTATGGAAGTGAAACATGGACGATAAATAGTTTGGACAAGAAGAGAATAGAAGCTTTCGAAATGTGGTGCTACAGAAGAATGCTGAAGATTAGATGGGTAGATCACATAACTAATGAGGAAGTATTGAATAGGATTGGGGAGAAGAGAAGTTTGTGGCACAACTTGACCAGAAGAAGGGATCGGTTAGTAGGACATGTTCTGAGGCATCAAGGGATCACCAATTTAGTATTGGAGGGCAGCGTGGAGGGTAAAAATCGTAGAGGGAGACCAAGAGATGAATACACTAAGCAGATTCAGAAGGATGTAGGTTGCAGTAGGTACTGGGAGATGAAAAAGCTTGCACAGGATAGAGTAGCATGGAGAGCTGCATCAAACCAGTCTCAGGACTGAAGACCACAACAACAACAACATATCTGGACCCTGTATTCACTAAATTGCACAAGAAAATTGTGGGTATTGCTTAAAGTCCTGTTTATCTATCTATCTATATCTAAAAACAAAGATGATGTGACTTACCAAATGAAAGTGCTGGCAGGTCGACACACACACAAACAAACACACAAAATTCAAGCTTTTGCAACAAACTGTTGCCTCATCAGGAAAGAAGGAAGGAGAGGGACAGACGAAAGGATGTGGGTTTTAAGGGAGAGGGTAAGGAGTCATTCCAATCCCGGGAGCGGAAAGACTTACCTTAGGGGGGAAAAAAGGACGGGTATACACTCGCTCGCACACATATCCATCCACACATATACAGACACAAGCAGACATATTTAAAGACCCTTTAAATATGTCTGCTTGTGTGTGTGTGTGTGTGTGTGTGTGTGTGTGTGTGTGTGTGTGTGTGTGTGTGTGCGAGTGTATACCCGTCCTTTTTTCCCCCTAAGGTAAGTCTTTCCGCTCCCGGGATTGGAATGACTCCTTACCCTCTCCCTTAAAACCCACATCCTTTCGTCTTTCCCTCTCCTTCCTTCTTTCCTGATGAGGCAACAGTTTGTTGCGAAAGCTTGAATTTTGTGTGTATGTTTGTGTTTGTTTGTGTGTCTGTCGACCTGCCAGCACTTTCATTTGGTAAGTCACATCATCTTTGTTTTTAGATATATTTTTCCTATGTGGAATGTTTCCCTCTATTATAACCATATCTATCTATCTATCTATCTATCTATCTTTAATTAGTCTTCATTGGATTAGGAACTAATCACATGTGGTGTGCCACAAGTTTCCCTCTTAAGACCTTATTTTAGCTTGTGTGTGTTAATTACCTTCCAACTGTACATTACCAGATTATAAGTTTGTTTTGTTTGCAATGATATCAACATGACAATAAATACCAAGTCATATGCAATTTCAGAAAGGATTGTAAATGGAAATTTCATGGATAGTAATAAATGGCATTAAGCCAGTTCAGCCACGAAACTTTGAAAACACTATCTACAGTTGAGAACCTACAAGGAGGTTTCCATCCAACATGTATGTCTAAAACATGAGAACATGTATAAGTTGGGGCAAATAAAAGTGGCCCAGACAAGTGGATACAATTGGATGTGAACATATACTTAAAACCACACACTGTGACGCACACACCAAGTGGACACCTGCCACATGAGCCACACTGCTTCAGAGTGTAGTGTGGACTATGTCAGTGTGAGTGGAGCAGTGCAATGGCACTCACAGTGGAGCAACAGCTGTTCATTGTGGAAAGTTACGTGACAACAGAGTCGTGGAAATGGTGTGGTCAGTTGTTTGTTGAGAAGTTTAATGATAGCAAAGAATGCCATGCAACGCTTGGCCCAAAAATCGTATCAGACAAGGTCTGTTTCAAACAAGTCAAAAACATTCCAAAACATGCCCGCACACCAGAAAATGTGGCTGCAGTTCACCAGAAAATGCTTTGGAGTCCCACAAAATCAACCTGATGCCTTTTGCAAGCGACCTGTATATCACTTTGTTCTCTTGCCCAAGCCTATAAATACAAGAGGTTAACAGTGAAGTTCTTCAGATTAAAATTTGATGAAAACTTCAGTCAGGAGGGATGTAGAATAAAACTGCTGAAACACCAAAACAAATATTCTGCAGTGCAAATCTCATTGTATAAACCATGTAAAATTAAAGAAGCTGGCACACTTTGCTTACTGGAGTAACTTATTAAGTCAAGTTAAGAGTCCAGTCCCAGAAGTGTGTAATATAAATTGTGTGGTGTACATTCAAGAACATTTTGATGCAGCTTACTTCAACAACTAGGAATACTACTGCTTCTTGGTATATTTCTTCCTTAATGAAATTTGTGATAAATAATATAGTTCTCTTTCACCTCTGATAGTGATTCATTAATGTGAAAAATGCCTAGTTGTACCATGTTTTGAAGTCCATACTAAACTGTAGCTCCCTCTCTTTACAACTGGTTAAACAATTCAAATGTCAGAGGAAGGCAAGTGTGCACCACCTTCAACAGGACTATGCCTAGTAAAATAGTGTGGTGTTCAAATAAACATTAAGGTTGAATGTAGCTTTACATTTGCAAACCAGCTGATAAGTGTAGCAGACAAGTGCTAGTAGGACAATCTTCAAAAAGACTGTCACTCTCCCTGGTTCAGCTTACCAGCAACCATAAGTAGTTAAGTAATTTTTAAAGTACAGTTTGAGGAGCCTAAAGGATTTATTGGTGGCCAACTACTCCTATTTCAGTGATAAATTTTTTAGGAGGAACAGTTGTACATTTTGAGTACAGAGTGTTTTACATACAACACAAGTGGCGTGTTCAGTGTTTCGTGTGAGCCGACAGTTTGTATATTGTTTTCTTAGCCAAGAATATAAAGTAGATGAATTAGGAGCGGCCTTGGAAAGAAGTACAAGAAAATCATTGTCCCATTCAGCACTAGGCTGCTGTCAGTAGCATCTGCTTAAAAGTGGCATGCAGTAAGTAATATCACTCATTTTTTTCTCGATCAATTTCAGTTGAAAAAATGTGGAGTTTGTTGTGGGATGTCATGGAATATTCCTGCTTCAACTCTTACAGTTTCATGAAGTTCCAATAGGTGGTGGCACTATATGTGGCCTTCAACATGGTGTCTGTTATACAGGTGTGTTTCAATCAGAGAGCTGTCATTGAGTTTCTTGTGGCAGAAAACAGATATTTGTAGGTTCTTGCAGAATGTATATTGAGATCTGAAGTGAACAAAGCACAGTGAATCATTGATCAGGGCAACATCACAACAAGGGTGTGCAAACCTGTCCGATCTCCCGCTTGCCACCTGGGTGCTCGGAGCTGTGGCTCATGCAATGTGTGAACATGTGGACACACTCATTCAAGGTGATAGATGGATCACAGTCTAACATGTCACTGATCAACTGGAAGTTTCTGTAGGTAGCGCTGACGCGCTTGTACACCAGTTGGAGTACTGAAAGGCGCATGTCCGCTGGGTTCCTCACCACCTCACAGAAGATCATAAACAGCAACAAAGAACCATCTGTGAGGAATTGCTTGAGCATTAAGAGGCTGATCGTGACAATGTTTTGTTGAACATTGTCACAGGCGATGAAACATTGCTTCATCGCTTTGAACCAGAAACACAATGGTAATCCATGGAGTAGTGCCACACCCCCTCCTCTCTGAAGAAAAAGTTCAAAGCTCCAACCTCAGCCAGGAAAGTTGTGGCAACAGTCTTCTGGAACCATGAAGGGGTGCAACAGTCAACTCTGAAGTGTATTGTGCTACCCTCAAAGATTGAGGAAACGACTTCAGTGTGTTTCTCGCCACAAAAATGCAGACAGACTACTCCTCCTCTGTGACAACACAAGGTGTCACAGAAGCCTGTGCACCCAAGAGGAACTCGCAAAACTTTTTGGATTGTTCTTCCTGGTCCGTCCTACAGCCTAGATCTTGCACCTTCTGCTTTCCATCTGTTTGGCCCAATGAAGGATGCACTCTGTGAGAAGCAGTACGTGGATGATGATGATGATGATGATGATGATGAGGTTGTCGATACAGTAAGAAGTTGACTCTGACGTCGACCATGCTGGCATACAGACCCTTTCAGTAAGGTGAAGTAAGGCCATCTATTGAACGGAGGTAATGTTGAAAAATAGGGTTTTGCAGCCAAAATAGTGGAGAATAATATAGTGTATTAGAATCCTGAATAAAACAAACATGCTTTCAGAAAAAAAGTCTTGCATAAATACTGAATGTCCCTTGCATAAATCTGTGCACAAACACAGACTGCAACTTTACAAAGTAGCAGTAGTCCTTAAACTCAACAATTCAGATACTGTTGTTCAACATCTTATTACAACTGGCTATTTTACAGTCTGTACATAGTGAAGAGGTTGACCCTAAAATGGTGGTTTCTTCTCTCCCCCCCCCCCCCCCCCCCCTCCCCCCATGGCTGCATTTGTTGATATACACGAACTAGCAGAACAGTAGATGGTGGAGTTCTGAAAATCCTCATCAGCTGCATCAAAAGACTCTGCATGATATCAAAACAGGAGCATAGTGTGCTATTAGTGCAACACAGAATCTGCTTGACCAGTCATCAAAAATACTTTACACTTTGTAATGCTGTTGTAGATGCATTGGCAGTTTCTGCTCTTGAATTGTTGTACATGAAATAACTGTAAGTTATTTAGATATTTGTTAGTTGTATCATATACCTATCAGAAGGTAAGATTAATACAGTAGTTCATTTTGCTTTAACTGCACACCACAGCCCTGTTTTCACACCCCACAGAGGCTGTTGGTGTAACTGATTTAGGTTTTAACAATGTAAGGAAAAGATAGATTGATACTTACCATAAAGATGACACTTGAAGCTACAGACAGGCACAATTAAGACACCTACACAGTAGCTTTGTCACAGCCTTCATCAGAAAAAGGAGGGGGACACCCCCCCCCCAATATATTCGATACCTCATCCAGAAACGCACCCTCTCGAAACCTGGCTAGCAAGCTACACCGCGATGCAGAGCGCCTCTCTTGCAGAGTCTGCCACTTGAGTTTGCTAAACATCTCAGTAACACTATCACAGTTACCAAATAACCCTGTGACGAAATGCGCCGCTCTTCTTTGGATCTTCTCTCTCTCTTCCGTCAACCCGATCTGGTACGGATCCCACACTGGTGAGCAATACTCAAGTATAGGTCAAGCGAGTGTTTTGTAAGCCACCTCCTTTGTTGATGGACTACATTTTCTAAGGACTCTCCCAATGAATCTCAACCTGGTACCCACCTTACCAACAATTAATTTTATATGATCATTCCACTTCAAATCGTTCCAGCGCATACTCTCAGATATTTTATAGAAGTAACTGCTACCAGTGTTTGTTCCGCTATCATGTAATCGTACAATAAAGGATCCTTCTTTCTATGTATTCGCAATACATTACATTTTTCTATGTTAAGGGACAGTTGCCACTCCCTGCACCAAGTGCCTATCCGCTGCAGATCTTCCTGCATCTCGCTACAATTTTCTAATGCTGCAACTTCTCTGTATACTACAGCATCATCCACGAAAAGCCGCATGGAACTTCCGACACTATCTACTAGGTCATTTATATATATTGTGAAAAGTAATGGTCCCATAACACTCCCTAGTGGCACGCCAGAGGTTACTTTGTCTGTAGACGTCTCTCCATTGATAACAACATGCTGTGTTCTGTTTGCTAAAAATTCTTCAATCCAGCCACACAGCTGGTTTGATATTCCGTAGGCTCTTATTTTGTTTATCAGGCAACAGTGCGGAACTGTATCGAACGCCTTCCGGAAGTAAAGGAAAATAGCATCTACCTGGGAGCCTGTATCTAATATTTTCTGGGTCTCATGAACAAATAAAGTGAGTTGGGTCTCACACGATCGCTGTTTCTGGAATCCATGTTGATTCCTACAGAGTAGATTCTGGGTTTCCAAAAACGACATGATACTCGAGCAAAAAACATGTTCCAAAATTCTGCAACAGATCGATGTCAGAGATATAGGTCTATAGTTTTGCGCATCTGCTCGATGACCCTTCTTGAAGACTGGGACTACCTGTGCTCTTTTCCAATCATTTGGAACCTTCCGTTCCTCTAGAGACTTGCGGTACACGGCTGTTAGAAGGGGGGCAAGTTCTTTCGCGTACTTTTGTTGAAGTTTCGAGAACATACCTTCACCGATGAGTCAAGCAATATATTGCTCCCTCCTACGTATATCTCGCGAAGAGACCATGAGGACAAAATCAGAGAGATTTAGAGCCCACACTGATGCATACCGACAATCTTTCTTTCCACGAACAATACGAGACTGGAATAGAAGAGAGAACCGATAGAGGTACTCAAAGTACCCTCCGCCACGCACCGTCAGGTGGCTTGCGGAGTATGGATGTAGATGTAGATATAATACAATTTTGTAATAATTTGAGATTTCACAAAAACCTCACCACCATTAATTAATTTTGAGAAATGAAAACTTTTGTTACAACATAAATTAAAGAAGCTTTCAAGCTACATACATCCATGTGTAATAAAGCTGGTTTCTAAGATACAATACTTGGAAAATATGTTGTATACAGTAGGAGGCCAGAGTATTGTCAACATGCTGAATTAAAATATATAACATTCATTATTAGTCTAGTTAATTATTTTATGTATTAAATTGTTATTTTACATTCATTTTTTATTTTTCTGCTTACTGTTTCATATACATGTATTTTGTTAGTTTGAAAACAGTAAGCGACACCTTATTATGATACAAGAACATTACAGAGATAATAATCTGTAAATAAATTTTTAAAACATAAAATTTTCTTTTACCATGCACATAAAATGAACCTTCACATTATATATATACATGACAGGGAGTACAATGTAAAACAAAATTCTGCAGGATTTCAAATGGAGGTTGACATCCAGCTCATTCAGCTGAATTAGATCTGAAAACATTGTTATAAGATTCACCCTACAGCGAAAGCCATTGACATACCAAATCTTTACCTGTGCCATCAAGCCCTTTGGGATTGTCAAATGACCAAGTTTCTTTTCCTCGGGTACAACGATAAAAAAGTTTTTTTGACAATGACCACTCGCGTTTTCATAGTTTTAAAAGAAACTAATGGTGCGTTTGGAGTGAGAATTAGAGAATCTCTTTTTTGAAGCCCCAAAAGTCCTTGTGACACTGTGGAAATCTGGTAAACAAATGTCTGACAAGGTTAAAAGTTATGTGAAAGATGTTTTCTTCCCCAGTGAGGTAGAAAAATTATTATTATTATTATTAGATTATGGCTCTTCGGTGTGAAAGTATGGTATAGAGCTTGAAACTGAAGGACAAGGAACTTGCATTATCTGGTAATATAACAGGGCTCAATGGCACAGGTACAATCATGAAATGTATACGGCTTTCAATGTTCTAAGAACCTTGTGAGAAGATTTTGAATTCAAGTACAGTTGAATGATTTTGATTTCAATCCCCACTTGAGAAACAATGTAATTAAGCTGCAGTCACTAGTACATAATCAATTCTTTTCAGCATGGCTTACCAATGTACTGAAATATGCCTGATACAAATCTGGGTATTTAGAGGGTCACCTGCAACAATTTGAAATCCTGCAGAATTTTGTTTTATATTGTGTTCTCTGTGGTGTATATAATGTGAATAAATTTTGTTCATTTTAGATAGTGGTGTTAGAAAAGTTAAGTTTCAAGCATTTATTTACTCATTAGCATTATCATGATGATTTTGTATAATAATAATAATAATAATAATAATAATAATGGGTTACTTATTTTCAATTGACAAAATACCTCTATCCAAAAAAAAAAGTAGAATGTAAAATAACAATTTAAAATATAAAACAAATATAATTATGATTCATAACTAAACTAATAATGAATGTTTAGCTATTTTTATTAGTCATGTTGAAAATACTTTACTGCACATTATGAACAGCTCATTTTCTAAAACTAGTAGTTCAGAAAGCAGCTTCATTACACATGGATATATGTAGCTTAAAAGCATCATTAATTTATGTTGTAACAAAAGTTATCTTTCAGAAATAATTACTTGTGGTGTGATTTTTTTGCAAAATTTCAATAAACGTGAAACACGGCAAAAAAAAAAAATATGTATTGCGTTAGTGTGCCTCCTGTACACAGCCACCAAATTTTATCAAGATCGTTTATTGACACTTGGAAATATTCCTTTGTTAGTACAAACAATTTAAATTTTCCTCACAAAAGCAGAATCATTGGAAAGAAAGACATAATAATCTCTAATGACATACACATCATTCAATTTCATTGTGTGTTCTGATTAACCCTTATCGGTTGTATAATTATTACATGAAAAGACAGCATTAATATAATTTTGCAACAATCATTTCCGTTCTCCGATACTTAAATGCATGTAATAGGCTGTGAACTCTTATTTATGGCTGCTCTACAGGTAGAGTTGTTGAAAGCCTCACATGTTTGGAAGCCTTTAATATGAAACAAAATGCAGACTTCGACAATATTACAGGGTTGTATTGTCCACATGATACTATTTCCTTTTTCCATTACTGTAATATGGACTCAACTCAGTACGAGGATGACAGAGTACCAGTAAGCTATAAGTTGTGAATAAAGATCAGCCTATCAGACTGAGCAGTCCCCAAAAAGGAGTTGGTGGAATTTACAAGTAACACAGTAGACAATAAGCTTTCATCTGTAATAGGTTATTCATATCTCTCTCACTATTGTTTGTGTTTCATTGATTCTTCAGTTTCTTTCGTTTATAAATTTTGTATTCGACTCTTTGTATGCTATTGTCTTGTTCCATGATCAAGGAACTTTGACTCACATGGTCCTTGGAACATGATAAATAAATGAACTAACAGATATATTAGTTATTCCTCCATGTAACTGTACTTGCATGCAGAGATTTTTCCAGAATTCAGTGGACTGTGCGTTAGGCAAGAGACTATTGTCCCTGAGGATAGTTCTTTGTTTGGTCATCTATGTGGTTGTTGATGTTGTTCACATGGTGTCTGTGGGAAGATTCCATTCCAATACTCCTCATTCAGAAACTAGTTTTCTTTTTTCTTCCATCTTCACAGTAACGCCTTACAATTGGAAGTGGCGTTTGGTAAATTGAATGTGTGTTAAGAATACATGGGTTTTATATTTTAATTTACATAACTAGTTTGTTTGTGTATTGATCTTATTCACCCTCTTTGTGATTTTAACCTACTGTAGTTGATGACACACAATCTGTAATTGTAGTGCTGCCATCATTTACCTAGGACCTTCTATTTGATTAAGGTTGTAGCCCTTGTGATAAGGAGTTTGTAGACAATTTTTTTAAGGTATTAAATGTCTTCAAATGAGATGTCTTAGGGAATGAATAGTGCACATTTGTTTCAGCTGCACATTGATGTTTTGTATATTGTTCCATAAAGATGGAACCCAAGATATTGAACTATTAACAGTGACACAATGAAATTAACTCCCAGGGCCCTTGCAACCTGTGCTTGTTATGAACTGGCACCTCTTCTTGGAGCCTCATACATTTATACAGATAGGTTATTACACTTCAAGGTATCGCTTGCATTTCATGCTGTGCATATAGCAAATTTTCTTCCTCACTCATAGCAGTGGTTTGTGTGGCACCCTCTTGTAAAGCTTGGTGTAGTAAATGTGTGTGGACTGAATCGAGCACGGTTTTGCAGTGGTTAAGAGGCAGGACTCGTATTCAGGAGTACCGTGGTTTAAATCGCCCTCCTCCTACCTTACCCCTCCACTCCCCCCACTCTATCCATCCAAGTTCAGATTTTTGTGTTGTTTATGTAAATCACTTAAAACAGTTGTGGACAATTCCTTTGGGAAGTATGTAGATAACGTCCTTCTCCATTGCAGTTGACAAAAATATTGTTTCCATTGAGGTCAAAATTCACTGTGACAGTGAAGTTACCAGGCCGGATAAAATTCATTGTGACAGTGAAGTTACCTGGCCGCATAAAATTCATTGTGACAGTGAAGTTACCTGGTCGCATATAACAGTCCCTGGTGAACTCAAGTTAATTATTGGATGTTTATACTGGCCAACTGATTATGCCATAACAGTTATAGAATTATTCAAAGAACGTCTTCAGTCAGTAGCGCATAAATACCCAGATCATGCAGTGTTTGTTGGAGGTACTTTAACCTACCAAGTGTAGACTGGGATGTCTATGGGTTCATTGCAGGGGGTACAGACAGATGTCTTGTGAATTACTTTTGAATACAGTTTTCCAAAAACTGTGTTGTGCAGCTAGTTCGGCAGCCCATACACAATAGAAATATTTTAGACATTGTAGCTACAAACAGGCCAGACTTTATTGACTTTGTCGCTACAAAAACAGGGGTTAATGATCATGATGTAATCATGGCACGTGCAGTTACTAAATTTTATAAATTGTCACGAAAGCTAGGAGAGTGTTTCAGCAAGAAATATCAGTTAACTAGTTGTTAGCAGCTCACTTCGACAATGAAAATGTTCAGTTCCAGTATGCTTTACACAGAGGAACTGTGGGCAAAGTTTAAACAGACTGTAAATTGTGCTCTGGAGAACTATGTGACTAGTAATTGGATTAAGGACAGAAAAGACCCACTGTGGCTTAACAATTGGGAAAGTGCTGAGGAAGCGAAGGCTGTTTTACTCTTGGTTGAAACGAGAATGTGCCAGTGACGACAAGCATAGGTTACCGCATCTGTAAAAAGATCTATGCATGATGCATACAACTGCCACTGTCGAACCACAGCAAAAGAAGTAGCCAGAAACATGAGAAAATTCTGGTCCTATGTAAAATTGCTAAGTGGGTCTAAGGCTTCCATCCACTCACTTGCTGACTAGTTTTGTATTGCAGGAGGAGATAGTAAAAGAAAAGCTGAAGTTCTAAGTTTCACATTCAAGAAATAGTTCACACAGGACAATCATACGAACATACCATAATTTGATCATCACACAGCCTTCCGTATGGACGACATAGTAATAAGCATTCGTGGGATAGAAAAACAAACTGAAAAAGTTGAAAACAAATGAGTTGCCATGTCTGGATGGAATTTCACTTCAGTTTCACAAAGAGTACTCTGTGGAATTGGCCCCTATTTAACTTGCATCCGTCTCTTGACCAGTGCAGAGTCACAAGCGACTGTAAAAAAATCACAAGTGACTGCTGTATATAAGAAGAGTAAAGGAACGTACCTGAAAAATTACGGACCAATATCCTTAACATCGGTTTACTACAGTATTCTTGACATATTCTGTATTAATAAATTTCCTTGAGAGTGAAAAACTAATGTCCACAATTCAGCACAGTTTTAGTGTGTGTTGCTCGTGCGAAACTCTTCCCCTTTTTTCACATGGTATACTGCAAATTATGGATGAAGGGCAACAAGCAGATTCCATATACCCAGATTTCCAAAAAGCATTTGACACTGTGCCCCACTGCAGACTGTTAATGAAGACACGAGCTAATGGATCAGATCTCCCGACATGTGAGTGGCTTGAAGACTTCTTAAGTGATAGAACCCAGTATGTTGTCCTCAATGGTGAATGTTCGTTAGAGAGAGAGAGAGAGAGAGAGAGAGAGAGAGAGAGAGAGAGAGAGAGAGAGAGAGGGAGGGGGGGGGGAGGGAGGGGGTGTATTATCAGGGAATACCCCAGGAGTGTATAATAAGACCACTATTATTTTCTGTATACATAAATGATCTGGTGGTCAGGGTGCGCAGCAATCTGTGGTTGTTTGCTAATGATCTGTGGTGTATAGAAAGATGTCATCGTGAAGTAACTGTAGGACGCTACAAGATGGAATAGACAAAATTTCTAGTTGGTGTGGTGAACAGCTGCTAGCTCTAAATGTAGAAAAATGTAAGTTAATAAAGGTGAGTAGGAGAAACAAATGTGTAATGTTCAGATACACCATTAATAGGGTCCTGCTTGACAAAGTCACGTCACTTGACTATGTGGACCCAAAGCGAAATGAAATGGAACACTCATGTGAGAATTGTGGTAGGGGAAGGCAAATGGATGACTTTGGTTTATTGAGAGATTTTTGGGAAAGTGTGTTTCATCCGTAAAGGAGTTTGCATGTAGGAGACTGGTGTGACCTATTCTGGATTACTGCTAGTGTGTTTGAGATCTGTACCAGGTCGTCTTAAAGGAAGGCGTTGAAGCAGTTCAGAGGCAGGCTGCTAGATTTGTTACCAGTGAGTTTGATGAACACACAAGTATTATGGAGATGCTTTGGGAACTCAAATGGGAATACCTGCAGGGAAAGCGACATTCCTTTTGAGGAACACTATTGAGAAAATGTAGAGAAGTGGAATTTGCAGCTGACTGCAAAATGATTCTACTGCCACCAATATAAATTTTGCGTAAGGACCACAAGAGGAAAAATTAGGTCTTATATGGACATATATAGACAGTCCTTTTTCCCTTGCTCATTTTGCGAGTGGAACAGGAAAGGAAACGAAATGGCTAGTAATGATACAGGGTACCCTCTGCTACGCACCGTATGGTGGCTTGCGGGGTATATTTGTAGGTATAGATGTATAGTTCCTACTTTGGAAACCAAAGTTTTGTTACCGATTTTTTTGGAACAGTGGAAAGACCGTTATTAAAATTGTATTTATGGAATCTACTATGTTGAATAGGCAATGCCAGTATTTGTAGATAGCTTTACCCAGTGGGAATACTGCAAACAAGGAAACTCCAGCATTGGTGGAGTAAATTTTAAACCATTTTTTATTGTTGCATGTTGATTTCAATCACAAAATGATCATCTTCAGTGCTAAAATAAAATAAAAATGCGCGCCCTGAAACCTGAATGATCAGTGCACAAACATATTTGTCAGTTTTCAATAGGTAAACTGTACAAACAAATACTCTGTATCAT
This sequence comes from Schistocerca americana, assembly GCF_021461395.2. Taxonomy (NCBI): domain Eukaryota; kingdom Metazoa; phylum Arthropoda; class Insecta; order Orthoptera; family Acrididae; genus Schistocerca; species Schistocerca americana. The sequence continues at coordinate 809,873,856 of NC_060130.1, read as the reverse complement.
AAATGTATTCAATAAAGAGGGTGCTGATGACATCTTCCACAAATGTGGAGTTAGCTGTGCAGGGTTTTGTAAACAGCTGACTCAGTTTGAATCTTACCTGCTAATTGGCATGTTCTTCACTATGAACACCTATGTTCAAAGTTATATTTTGTGCATGGTTATAGGAGTCCACTGGACTTACTCTGTGTGTGTTTTGTCTTGTAAGACTCAATGTTCTCTGTCGCAAATTGACACGTTTCTGCACTGATCGTTCAGGTTTGACTTTGTGTGTGTTTTTATTTTAGTTTATTGCTTAAGATGATCATGTTGTGATCGAAATCAATATGCAATAATAAAAAAGGTTTGAAATTTATACAAATAATGCCAGAGTTTTCCTCGTTTGCATTACTTGCCGTGCGGTCATAGCGCAGTGTGGTCGTGGTGCACAAATTTCCTAATGGAATCCTATGTCGGTGGGACTATATCATCTGTTATTGCTTCAGATAATATGGTTACTATAACCACCTCATTGAGTTCTGTCACAGTATAAAGAAAATAAGTTGGGAAATAAGGCCTTTGAGAGTCAAATGTACCTGTTTACTATTCCTTGTGCTTCACCTCCTGAATTTGAGAAAATGTTAGGTATGAGTGAAAGAAAGAGTAGTTGAAAATGGAGGAGAATAGCCTGCAAGTGACGGCGCCCAGCAGCGCGCAGTAGTACACTGTCATTCCAAACTGCCTTGTGCTTGAATGTCCATTCCGAAAAGTTTCACTAAATCATGACAAGCAAATAAGAGGATAGTTCTCTCATCAAGACCATTGCCAATTGAATGATAAAACACTACCAAAAATGTTCTTTGTGACACTGTCAGTGGTACTGCCCACTGCATGTTATATTTCACACCTTGCCTCGTCCTCTCCACCTGCCTTCCCATCCCCCACCTACTGACCCGATAGCCATTCACAGTTTACCAATTGACGAACCCACAGTTATCATTGAAAATGAGACAACTGTCATGTGTATTATAATTTTCTGTAATACCTATATCTCAATTTAAAAATGCGATTGTGGAAAGGTTTTATATTTAGTAGAGTGACTAACCCATTTGTATAAAGTGTGGCATGCATGCCCTCTTTTTGATATGCAACCTCTAAATATGTGGCCCGAGTCAATTTGTGCATTAACAGAGAGAAATAGCCATCAAAAATTAACCAAATTGACTGTGTTAACAGTTACTTATAATTACTCTACCATACTCTGGAGTTGCCACAACTGTAAATTAATCTAACAAAATTAACAGAAAAGTCAGGGTTTAAAGTAAAAGCTCCTGCATCCCTAGTTACACAGAGTGGCTGCTATTTAGCTATAACTGCTTGCATAGTACATGAGTACATTCATAGTTATCAGAGAAAACACTCATCTGAATGCTTTAAAAATAGCAGACTGTTTACAATGAACATGTGCCTGTCATAAAAAGAGGCACCATGAAAGAATAATTATCCGAATGGGATGGAAAGCAGTAGGTGTTATGAACATGTGCTGACAAGCAAATGATAACAATTTCAGAAAAACTGGATGATTTATTTGAGAGAACAAGCTTCAAAAATTAAAGTCAGTAATGCCTTGGTCCATGTCTGGCCATTATGCGAGCGGTTATTCAGCTTGGCATTGATTGGCAGAGTTACCAGATGCATTCCTAAGAGGTACTGTGCCAAATTCTGTGTGTTTGGTGTGTTGGATTGTCAAAATCCAGAGGTTTTCAGGGCTCTGCCCATAATGCTCCAAAAAATACCTCTGTTGGGGGAGAGCCAGTTACTTTTGTGGCCAAGCTAGGGTTTGGCAAGTACAAAGTCAAGTAGTAGAAACTCTTGCCGTGTGTGGGAGGGCATTATCTTGCAGAAATGTAATCCAGGATGGCTTGCAATGAAGGGCAACAAAACGGGGCATAGATTATCGTTGACATACTGCTGTGCTGTAAGGGTGCCACGGATGACATCCAAATGGGTCATGTTATGGAGAAAAATGTCACTCCAGGCAATCACTCCTGGTTGTATGGCAGGCGATGGTCAGGTTGGTATCCTACCATTGTCTGTGGCATCTTCATACACATCTTTAGCTGAGAATCTCATCGACAGTTAGTTACATGTTACATTGATCAATCTCATGGTAACCATTATCATATGGCACACGTCAAGTGCACAAGAAATGCACACGTGAATCAGGGTGGTGGTTTTTTTATAGAATTGCCTTCAGTGATTAGTCCTACTTCAAACTGAGCCCCAATGGTCAGCAAAGAGATATCTCTCGATGTCCCAGACAGTGGTTAGATACCATAATAAACTGCAAACTATGGATGAAGGTCAACAGCCAAATTTGATATTTCTAGATTTCAGAAAAATATTTGACACCATGCCCCCACTGCAGGCTGTTAACCTTTCCCCCACCCCAGGTGGCTTACGGTCCTTTTGTGAGTACGTGCATGGCAAACGTGGGGCCCCGAGCTATTGCAGCCTTCCTTCTTTCCCGGGCTGCATTTACTTTCGCTTCCCATCCTTTCCTGTCCTTACTCCTTCCCCTCTGCTCTCTCCTTTCCCTCTCTTGGTACCCTTGTTTATGTTAGCCCCGCTATCCTCCTGGTTATGTTGGCTTTGCAATTTGGTTTTCTTGCGTACTTACCTCATCCTTTCGGCATTCTCTGGTCCCCCTCCCCCTAGGGCCTGACCTCAGTTACTGAATTTCTATTCCGTAGTGTGAGCCATTTGGGGGAAGAGCACCTTACCTAGTGTCTCCTGTGTGTGCCCTCCTAGTTCCTTCCATCTTTTCCTTCACGTCGTCGTTTGATGCTAGGGTACATAGCCAGCATGGTAGCCACCCCGTGTGGTGGGGTTGCTATGTACCCTTTTGGTTGAGCCCCCTGAAAACACAGGGATCATACTTCTGATACCTGAGCTGCGACCACCTCATGTAAGCCTAGGAGTGGTTGCTTGTCATCATGGAGCATTGGAACTCCCGTTAATGGTCGCCATGCCAGACAGCCCTTGCTGTGGCTGGGTGGCACCCATGAGGAGAGCCCCTGATCCGAGTGGGTGGTATCAGGGTGGACGCTATGCAAATGAAATGCATACGGGTTCTGAACTCGGGCTGTTCTTCTGCTGACATCTCTTTGAATGGAAATGATTTTTTTGTGCTGCTTCTTCTGCCCCTTCAGCCTTCCCTTCCATCGCTACCCCCTGGGAGGTGGGTCAGGCTCGTCGGCTAGGGGCAAACATTTCCGCCGCTATCTGGATTGCACCAGGACTGATGGGGATACTTTCACCAATACCAAACCTTTGTTTTTTGTGGAACACATTGAAGACAAGTTTGGCGAAGTGGACACTCTGAGCGAGATTCAGTCGGGTTCGTTGTTGATCAAAGCTGCTTCAGTTGCCCAGTCTGCGGCCCTTCGTGCTTGTCACCATCTTGGCACAATTCCTGTGTCGCTTACCCCCACCCCCCCACTAGTCTTTGGATATGGTTCATGGTGTAATTTTTCACAGGGACCTCATCCTTCGAACTGATAAGGAACTTAGGGACAATCTAGGACGGCGGGGTGTTCACTTTGTTCGGCGTGTTCAGAAGGGCCCGAAGGACAGTCGCATTGATACTGGTGCTTTTATCCTGGCCCTTGAAGGGGATGCCATCCCCGAGAAGGTCAAGATGTGGTTTATTGATGTGACATGAAGCCATACATCCCACCACCTATGCGATGTTTTAAGTGCTTGCGTTTTGGACATATGTCTTCCCACTGTTCGTAGACCCCTCTCTGTGGTGACTGTGACCGTCCACTCCGTGATGGGAGTTCCTGAGTTGCCCCTCTTGTGTGTGTTAATTGTTGTGGCAATCATTCTCCACGTTCATCGGAATTCCGGGCTTATAAGAAGGAAAAGGAGATACAGCAGCGTAAGTCCCGTGATCGTCTAACCTACACTGAGGCTCAAAAGAAGTATGCACGTCTTCATACTGTGTTAATGACGTCGAGCTATGCTTTAGTTACATCTTCACCTCTTCCTCCCCCTTCCTTACCCCAGTTCTTGAACCCCTCTCCTCTCCCCCTCCCCTGCAGTTCCCACACCCTCCCCTCCAGGCACCACTCCTCCCCCTCAGCTGGAGAAATGTCCCACTTCTTATGGCGTATGCCGGTCAAGGGCGCCCCTCCCAGGAACCCCCCTTCCCAGCACATTCCAGGCCAGAGGTCTGCTGCCACACGACCACCACGAGAACCACGGTCTGTGGGCCCCCAGGTCGCGCGCTCTCTTTCTGTTCAAGATCTTGCTGCAGCTGGCTCCTTTTTGCAGCATAGCCCTCCTTGATCTCAAATGGGAAAGAAGAAGAAACATATGCGGTGCATTCAAATTCTAAGGCCTCAGATTTTTTTTCTAATTAACTACTCACCCGAAATCGATGAAACTGGCATTACTTATCGACGTAATCGCCCTGCAGACGTACACATTTTTCACAACACTGACGCCATTATTCCATGGCAGCAGTGAAGGCTTCTTTAGGAGTCTGTTTTGACCACTGGAAAATCGCTGAGGCAATAGCAGCACGGCTGGTGAATGTGCGGCCACGGAGAGTGTCTTTCATTGTTGGAAAAAGCCAAAAGTCACTAGGAGCCAGGTCAGGTGAGTAGGGAGCATGAGGAATCACTTCAAAGTTGTTATCACGAAGAAACTGTTGCGTAACGTTAGCTCCATGTGCGGGTGCGTTGTCTTGGTGAAACAGCACACGCACAGCCCTTCCCGGACGTTTTTGTTGCAGTGCAGGAAGGAATTTGTTCTTCAAAACATTTTCGTAGGATGCACCTGTTACCGTAGTGCCCTTTGGAACGCAATGGGTAAGGATTACGCCCTCGTTGTTCCAGAATATGGACACCATCATTTTTTCAGCACTGGCGGTTACCCGAAATTTTTTTGGTGGCGGTGAATCTGTGCGCTTCCATTGAGCTGACTGGCGCTTTGTTTCTGGATTGAAAAATGGCATCCACGTCTCATCCATTGTCACAACCGACGAAAAGAAAGTCCCATTCATGCTGTCGTTGCGCGTCAACATTGCTTGGCAACATGCCACACGGGCAGCCACGTGGTCGTCCGTCAGCATTCGTGGCACCCACCTGGATGACACTTTTCGCATTTTCAGGTCGTCATGCAGGATTGTGTGCACAGAACCCACAGAAATGCCAACTCTGGAGGCGATCTGTTCAACAGTCATTCGGCGATCCCCCAAAACAATTCTCTCCACTTTCTCGATCATGTCGTCAGACCGGCTTGTGCGAGCCCGAGGTTGTTTCGTTTTGTTGTCACACCATGTTCTGCCTTCATTAAACTGTTACACCCACGAACGCACTTTCGACACGTCCATAACTCCATCACCACGTGTCTCCTTCAACTGTCGATGAATTTCAATTGGTTTCACACCACGCAAATTCAGAAAAACGAGTGATTGCACACTGTTCAAGTAAGGAAAATGTCACCATTTTAAGTATTTAAAACAGTTCTCATTCTCGCCGCTGGCGGTAAAATTCCATCTGCCGTACGGTGCTGCCATCTCTGGGACATATTGACAATGAACGCAGCCTGATTTTAAAACAATGCGCATGTTTCTCTCTCTTTCCAGTCCGGAGAAAAAAAATCGGAGGCCTTAGAACTTGAATGCACCTCGTAAGTCCCAGGTCAAGGAGCCTCTGGTGTCGCTACAGGTCCTGTTGCCCCTTCCTTGTCGGTGACGGGTGGTGACCCAGCGGCATGACTGGCTTTAGCCTGTTCACCCCCGATTTGAATCATTATTCTGTGGTTATCCAATGTAATTGTAATGGCTATTACCATCACCTTCTGCAGTTGCAATCCCATACATATTTCGTTTTACTCTGCAGCTTCTGTGGTTCTATAGGAATCTTATTTTACTGATGATCACTCACCAACCCTCCGTGGGTTCTTTACTTTGTCACAATCGGGTCGGCCCCCTGCGGGCCTCTGGTGGAGTTTGTACATTGCTCTGTATGGACGTTGCTAGCACGTGGACTCCTCTTCAAACCACATTGGAAGTGGTTGCTGTTAGGGTCCACCTGGACTCTAGGGTCACAGTTTGCAATCTTTATCTCCCTCCTTACAGGACTCTTACATCTGCTGCCTTAACTGCCCTTCTTCAGCAATTTCCTCCTCCCTTCCTCCTGCTCAGGGATTTTAATGCTCTACATCCCTTGTGGGTCAGTGCATTTCCATCCAGTCGGGGTCTTCCCATAGACCAGTTTCATGCAGACCACGACTTGTGCTTTCTTAATGGTGGCTCCCCTACCCATTTCAGTGCCGGTCATTGTACCTTTTTTGCCATTGATCTTTCTCATTCTTCTCCCTCCCTCCTCTCTTCATTACACTGGTTGCCACATGACGACCTTTGTAATGGTGACCCATTCCCCATTGATTCTCTCACTACCTTCCCACTCCCTGGTGGACAGGTTACGTCGTTGGTCTTTCCACCGTGCTGATAGGCCTCTATATACTGCCCAGGTCGGTTTCCCCCCCCTCCCTCTTTGTCGGGTTGTATTGATGACGACCTTCGTGATGTGTCTGATGCGATTGTTCGTACTGCTAGCCTTGCTATCCCACACTCATCTGAACCATTTCGCCGCTGGCAAGTCCCGTGGTGGAGTACAGCCATACGCCATTGCCATCCTTGATCTCCGTTACTTAATCAAACGGAGCAAACGGGTGTGTTGGGAATGCTTTGATTCTTCCCTCGGGTCTACTGTCCCTATGTCACGGGTAAGGGCTACACTTCGCTCTCAAGATAATGTGTACTAGAATATGACGAGAGTTTCTACTGCTTGGCTTTGTGCTTGCCAACCCTCCTTGGCCAGTAATGTCACCAGAATTTGTCATGCTATCCCTCAGTACAACAGCCAACAACTCTTGTCAATCAATGACAAGCTGAATACCTGCTTGCATAAGGGCATGGGCCAATGCATTATTGACTCCCTCGGTTTGTGAAGCTCTTTGTCTTGAATAAATCATTCATTTTTTCTCAAATTACGGTCATTTGTTTGTCTTTACATGTAAATAACATCTACACATTCTTGACGCACTCAGATAATGTCTTTGTGGTTCATTGCTTTTATATGGGATTTCGGAGCCGAAGGCCTACTCGTGTACCCTTCATGACGGCACAACACAAAGCTTTACACCTTGCCTGGGCCCGTCAACACCAACACTGGACTGTTGATGACTGGAAACATGTTTCCTGGTCAGACGAGTCTCATTTCAAATTGTATAGGGCAGATGGACGTGTACGGGTATAGACAACCTCATGAATCCATGGACCCTACATGTCGGCAGGAGACAGTTCAAGCTGGTGGAGGCTCTGTAGTAATGTGGGGCGTGCGCAGTTTGAGTGATGTGGGACCTCTGATATGTCTAGATATGACTGACAGGTGACACATACGTAAGTTTCCTGTCTGATCACGTGCATCCATTCATGTCCATTGTGCTTTCCAACAGACTTGGGCAATTCCAGCAGGACAATGCAACACCCCACACATCCAGAATTGCTACAGAATGGTGGCCGTCGGAACTGTTTAAACTCCGAAGTGTGTTCCTGGAGCCAAACTCCCCAGACAAGAACATTATTGAGCATATCTGGGATGCCTTTCAATGTGCTGTTCAGAGAGATCTCCACCCCTTCGTACTCTTACAGATTTATGGACAGCTCTGCAGGATTCATAGTGTCACTTCCCTCCAACACTGCTTCAGACATTAGTCCTGTCCATGCCACATCGTGTTGCAGCACTTCTGCATGCTTGCGGGGGCCCTACACTGTATTAGGCAGGTGTACAAGTTTCTTTGGCTCTTCAGTGGATATATATGAATTATTTGTCTCTCTCTTCCTGTCGTTGTGTAAATTATAGATTCCCTGAAATTTATATTTATTTACAGTGTGTACTGCTAAGGAGTATATTTACTGCTAGTATGTCTTAAATTATTGAAGCCATTTCCAAATTTTTTTTTTCCCTTTCGTCATGTGCTTTCTTTCTTTAGTACCTTCCATGGCAATTTAAAAGAGACCATCCTAGCATTATCATGAAGCATTAGATCACAGAAAACCTAGCTCAGGTTGGCTGAACTAGACACGATTCACTGTCTTCATGAATTAAAGTCTATTGCCAATTCAGTCAGTCTACCTAGTTTTGATTTTATTTCATTTACTTTTGCCATTGCAATCACCTTTTATTTTCAAATAGATTGTGAATAAAAACAAATATAATATTTATTTCAATTGGGGGCTCTTGCAGTGTGATGAAATAGTACGACAGTTGAGAGAGGGAGGGGTGTTCTATTAAAACATAGTAATTCTTTGTACATGTGATTTGTTTTGTTCATGGTCACTAATGAACTGTTTCCTTCTGCAGGACGTATGCTTCCTGTGATTCCATCACTCGTAACGAAGCAAGTGAGGTAATTATGAATGATTAAGTTAGTTGAAATAGGATAATTAATAGTTTGTATATTGAATTAATGAATATAATCTGTGATACCAGTAAATTAATGTTTTATCATGGGAGTCTGATAGTTGTGTGTAGTAGCACTTACTATCATTTCAGTCATGTTCAGTCCTCAATTAAATGAGTTCACAGTTCATTTTTGTAGATGGCATTACAGCACCAGAAAATTGCACATACTCGGTTAGCATGAATGATACAAGGTTTGAATCTGTTATCTGTAAAAGTTAAAACAGAGCAACTATCACTGGGAATATCTTAGACAAAGGGCAATCATTTAACTTTTAAAGGACCAGGTTATAGAGCAAAGTGTAAGATTTGTGCATCAGTTTACTGAAGTAAACAATATAAATTCTAATTAAGTGAGATAGAGATAATGAACTGAATTCAGCACAGGACCCAATACTGGTAACTAAAAACACGTCCTATCAAGAAATGTGCACTCGTGAAGCAGATCAAAATGAGATTGACAATGCTAAGACATGAATATGGCTCCTCTTTCCAATAGCTTGTATGGGACCTGGTAATGGGAGTCTGTGCCACAGTGTAACATTGTGCCATTTTGATCATCTCACTTGCCTGGAAACGTGATAATTTTATATATAAATTAAAAATGTGTGTCACATCAGAGGTGGGGCCAGTTGATGGGGTATATGGGTTGTAATCCCAGTCAGGCACACAATTTCAACTTTTCATATCAAACAGGAAATTTGTCAGCTGGTGTAACAGTATGCTATCCAAGTTAAGCTTTCTCATGATAAGGTTGTGATCAGCCAAGACAAATTTCATATTAATTGATTCTAAAGAATGTTCATTGTCAAAGACACTTTGCGAATTGGTTGCTTAGGGCCATACGAAATAAACACTTGTTGGCTTTCATTTTAGCCCAATGTTCTGTCATGGACAACTAGTGTGTGTGTGTGTGTGTGTGTGTGTGTGTGTGTGTGTGTGTGTGTGTTTCTGTTGCTACAGCTATGTATGTTGTTTGATCCTTTCTTCTTCCTGAAAATCCCATGTTTGAGAGACTTTCCTGATTGCTTATTGGACAGTACATTTTCCAGTCCTTATTGTTTTAAGGTCTTTTTACCAGTTATTTGTAGTAGTTTTATTTTTTCAAGAAAATTTGAATCTGATGGATTAACCTGTGTGAGCCAATTCTTTCTGTGTGTGTTCTATGAACTGGATTCTTTGCATTCACATTGCAACTCAGATTTTGTGGTTTTGGTGTGGATTTTATTTATTTCTCTGTGAATGCCTACTTTATGATGATTATTGCCTTTACATCTTAATACAAATGTAACTAGTATTCGAAAGAGTGTGTCTTGGTCAGTGATGATATACACTTCCTTTGTAAATTGACAGATATTGAAAACCCTTTATACCCTTTGTTTGCTGTGTTGCAGAATTTGTTCTGTGCACAGTCACCTGGCATTCACAATGTTAACTGTTCCATGTGTCATATAAATCTAGTTTTGTGAATCATCGTTTTCCAAAAGCAATGTACATGCTATTTCCACATGAAAATAATAGATGGAAAATTTGTATTGGGTATTGGCAGCAAATTTCAGTCTTTTGCACCATAATTACCACTAAGTTACTCATTATAATAATGAATATTGCAGGATGGAAACAATGAATGAAAATAAAGAAATGCACCCACCTGCCAGGACGTGTGTGATTGGTTCCCTGTAGACATATGTAATAGTGCAGAAAATTTAACTAGTTCGGTATACTCTTCAGTACTGTTCTGGTATATGCCTTGTGGGTATTCTATCAGCAATCTTTTCCATAGACTGCCATTCCCAGCATCCTATCAATAAATTGAACCTTCTCATTCGCTTTTACCACAGCTGAGTTTGTGAATGTTCCACTTCTGATCTCTAAACCTTGTTCCTACCACGTATTTGTACAACAGGATTCATTCATTCATTCATTAGTAACTTCCTTTGTGATTAATAAAGCATGTATTCAATTCTTAAATTTCAGTAAATGTAAAATTTTATTTTCAAGAGACGGTTGTCCTTGTTTGTACCAAGCGGGTAATTTGTGAAGAACTGGCTGAAAATTACTAAAATTTGTGTTGGGCAAATCCTCCTTATAGTTAATAGCATCGTCTAAGAAAAGACTGAGAATGTAGAAGATACTTTGCACTGACTCATTAATGTGTAACATGAATACCAGTTCTGTTCTTACATTTTCTAGAGTACACCAAGTGTTGCTTATGTGTCTTATAAATAAGACACTTTTCAGTGTCATATGCTGTGTCCTGTCTGTTAGCACTTAGGAGCCTAGGAAACAGCCCATTTGTGGCATTATGGGAAGCATTACTGGCACATATGTAAGCAATGTATATTAAAGAGTAATAAATCCTTAAAAAAGGACTGGGCTTAAAGATTTAATTTTCATATTCACTTTAGTTCTTGGGTGATAGATCATCAAATTTTAAAATAATGATGACTGAAAGTATAATTATTCTCCCAAGAAAAAAGTCCAGTGTGAGTTATTGAGCAATTTCTTCCTCTTGAGCTTCCAAAATTTTTTGCTCATGCAACAAACATGGCGTATTTGTTGCAGAATGACAGCAAACTGTGAAACCTAATGAGTGCATGTATGAAATAGTCAATGTGACTGTATTGGCTCAGCTATTTGCGACAGCAGCTGTCATGTTTGCTAATGTTTCTTTCAAAATAATTCTTAAGATTAACAACAGGAGGCAGCACCAATCAAGGAATAAGTAGTGAGATGTCCATGCATTGTTCTTATATTAAATGAGTCCAGTTTTTGACAAGTAGGTGGCTCATGCATTGAGAAAATTTCTGCCTGGGCAGTACTCCAGTGCAGTCTTTTTAACACAAAATTGTGGCTCAATCTATGCTTGGGTTTGGTCTCCAAATTGTTGGGAATTACTCAGTCCAGTCATAATGAAATATCTCACTGAACATATCTTATTTATTATACGACAGTGTAGCACAGAGAAAAATGTTTTTTGGGACTAAGAAAACTGAATTGACCTGTTCAACTGTATCCATGGTGTGGGAAGAAGAGTGGTTTTAATTTATGCTAATTTTGATGAATAGGTCATTCTATTACAAGCAGAAATGATGGACAGAGATCAGTATTTGTGTGAACTGTGATTTGGTAGCTCTGTGAGTCAGTGTAACTACCAGCCAAAAAGGTTCAATTCCTAGCCATTCCTAGGATTTTTCTTGCCACTTAGGACTTTGCCATCATTAGCAATGTTTTGTGTATTTGAGAAAGGTCAAGTTCCACGATTAGCTTTGAGTCCATGTAAAATTGAAGGTGCACCTAAAATGGGCTCAGTAAGACAGTTCAAAGGTTTGAGGAATGCTCTAGTATACACCACCTCAAACAGGACCAATAAAGTGCTGTAGTTGGATTTGAACACCATCTTTGAGTTGAGGACAGCTGTATATTGAGTGTTAATCATTTCTACTTCTAAGTGCTATCTTTCCAGTTCCAGTAAACAGTTTTTACTCAAGTTATCTGTAGTAAATTGTAGTCAAGACAACTGGTCATCTTCTCATTTGGCTACTTATTCCATTTGAAATTTTCAGTATGAAATAGGCATAAGTGTTAAAAATGAGCTATTTTAATTTGCTTTTAGTAACTTCAGTATTCTGTAACACTTGAATGTATCAATAAACAGTTTGTTTACACATTTGCTTTGTTATCATATGAGAGAATGTTTAGAAAGCTGCCTTGATATTTAGTATGGGAGGATCTTGATGATAAATAGGGAGCAGGTTTAGTTGAGAAATGTGTTAAAAAACTGAAATATTACAACACTGTGTCAGCCTACATGTTGAACTCCAAAGTAGGGAACCTTACAGATATTAGGTCGGTCTGTGCTACAACTATATTCCTCTTCTTTGTACCACGTAGGCTCTCCAGTGAAAATACAGCTTCTCTGTGAGAAGAAACTATGTACCATAGAAAGTTAACCAGTAACTTAAGTACTGTTCCAGAAAAAAATATTCAGTTTTGAGAAGAATTTGATTGGAAATAAACATTTTGGGAGATTGAGTCTGTCCTATGCAAACCGTTTTTAATTCTTTACCCTATTATGGATCCAGTACCCAAAAAAACTTGCATGTAATTTCATGAGAAATTGTGTGTGTAAATACAAATACTCAAAAAATTTTTAGGTAAGATGATCTCAGAAAAGCTCACACAAGGATACAGTCCCAAATGGAGCAGAGATAGCAAATGCATCAGCCTCGGAGTTGCAAATTGTTGCAGCTGTGTTGGAAAAGAACTAGATCTCAAAGAGCTCATGGAAAGCACTGAAGCAGAAATAATTTCAAATACTAAAAACTGGTTAATGCTATAGGTAATTTCAGCCGAAATTTTTACCAAGGACCAAATGGTGTACAGAAAGGATAGACTAAGTTTGGTTGGTGGGGACATGTTTGTTGCTATTAGTAGTAGTTTATCTTGTCGTGAAATTGAAGTAGATAATTGATGTGAGTTAGTAAGGGTAGCGGTTACACCAAACAACCAGAGTAAATTAATAATTGGCTTCTTTATTGCTCCCTCTCCCTGACTCAGATTATAGTTGCTGGAAGGTCAAAGAATACTTTTAGTCTCATTTCGAATAAGTATCAGACTTAAAGAATTATAATTGGTGGTGACTTCAACTTACTCGATATTTCCGTGAAAATATATTATTTAAAGTCGATGGTAGGAGTGAAACATTGCCCGAAAGTCTACTACATGCTTTCTCTGAAAATTACTGTGAGCAATTAATTCATGAGCCCACACAAAGTGTGAATGAGTACAGTAACGTACTAGACTTCTTAGTGACAGTCAGTCCTGAGCAAGTAGTGTCATGATGGATACAGGAATTGGGGACCACAAAGTTGTTACAGTGAGATAGAACACCATAACACCCATCTCTATCGAAAATAAATGTAAACTATATCTATGTAAAAAAAGCAGATACAAATTTGCTTTAGTACCTTCCTCAGAGACGGGCCCCATTGTTTCCATACTAACTATACAAGCATTGTCTAAATGTGGGCCACATTCAAAGAAATATTGCGGACAGCAGTTGAGAGCTTGGCACTAAGAAATTGATGAGAGATGGGACAGATCCTTTGATACATGTCAGGCCTCTGTTGCAGAAGCAACAAAAACAGCATGCCAAATTTTAAAAAAATGCAATATCTCGTGACGATTGATGACAGTTCAGGGTGGACTTCAGTACAAGATTCTTTTAATGGTATCCACAACGAAACTGTCAAGAAATCTGTGTGGGAGCAATGATAATATTACTGATGATAGCATTGCTAAAGTGGAATTACTAAACAAAGTTTTCAAGAATTCTGTTGGCAAGGAATATGGAGTAAATATTCCAGAATCCAATCAAGACCAGCTGGTAATATGAGTAACTTGAAAGTAGATACTTGTGGTATAGCGAAGCATTTTAAATCGCTTAAAAAAGGCATGACTTTCAGTCCAGATTGTATACCGAATAGGTACCTATCAGAGTATGCTGATGAAATAGCTCCATTTTTAGCGATTATATACAGCTACTTGCTCGATAAAAGATCTGTATATAAAGACTGAAAAGTTGCACTGGCCACACCAATAAATGAGAAAGGAAATACGAATAACCCACTGAATTAGTGATCTACATCATTGAGGTCTATTTGTTCTAGGATTGTGGGACATATTCTATTTCCTAATATTATGAAATACCTCGAAGAAAACGATCTATTGACACATAAGTGGCACAGATTGAGAAAATGTTGTTCTTGTGAAACCCTTTAGGCTGTTTATTCACATAAAGTAATGGGGTAGAAACAACAGCAACTCTCAAGTTGTTTACATTTTTCTTGATGTCCAGAAGGCTTTTGACTCTGTTCTTCACAAGCAGTTTGTAATCAGATAGTGTGTGTACAGAGTATCATATCAGCTTTGCAACTGGATTTGTGATTTCCTGTCAGAAAGGTCACAGTTCATAGTAATCGACAGGAAGTCATCTAGTGAAGGCAAAGTGATACCTGGAGTTCGCCAAAGAAGTGTTGGAGCCCATCATTCTTCCTAAACTATTTAAATGATCTTGGGAGACATATATTATTTACTGCTGATGTCATTATTTACTGCTGATATCATTGTTAAGAAATGGAGCTGCTGAAGGCATAAGCCACACTCTTGTGTGGTCAATTTTACACAAGCAGTTAATTTATCCATTTCACTTACTGTGAGACCACAAGCCTGATTGCAGTTCTGCCATTGGGGTCTTCAGTCAGAGCACTGAAAATCTGCTGCTCACAACTTGCATTTTATTAACAATAAGGTGGAAGATACACAAAATGTGATGATAAATTATCACACTAACCACATATGGCCAGATGGAGACCATCAAACATTTGTGGAATCAAAGCATTAGATTTGTTTTAGTATCGGTGTGTGGGCAGGAGAGTGGGTAACACACTCATAGGGCTGTACAGTTTACCAGAGCATTACGCCAATGCATGGTGAAAATCTGCAACAAAGACCTACCAGAACATTAAATTACAGCCATTATTATTATTATTATTATTATTATTATTATTTATTATTATTTATTATTACTATCATCATCTTACATCCGATATACAAAAAGGAGAAAAAATAAATCCAGATAACTACAGAAGCAGTTATTATTGCCTGTTCCTACACAACAAATTACACATGATATCAGAGAATCTTACCTTTGCATCAAGACAACAGATGTCACATATGGATGACGGAGCACCATCCAGTTTTCTATGGCTTGTACAACTACACCTGACACAAACATTTAATGAACAAAGAATTGGGTAGGGAGGTCCTATAGTAAGGCCTCCCCATTCACCTGACCTTGATCCTTTGATTTCTGGCTATGGGGTCATTTAAAGGCACTGGAGCATTTTACTGGTATCGACAATGTACACATGGTACAGAGGTGTGTCTCCCATGCATATGACCACATATGAGAGCAGGAAGGTGTGTTCACACAAATTCATGATTCTTTGAGGGGGGACTGAAGCATGTGGGGGAGTGAATAACAACCACATTGAGCACCTCCTGTAGTGTGAACATGCAGATGCTATCATAGGACAGACTGACCCATATCTCAACCGTTGTGGTTTTTTTTTTCCACTCGTATGCATATACGACCTTCATTTTTAATTTTGACCAGTACTGTTCCTGTGATAATATGGAATACTTTTCAGACATCCTGTATTTGCAGGCAGTGTTCCACTATCAACTCAATTGTAGAATACAGAAGGCATCTGGAATTGAAATTGGTTATGGGTACTGTGCCTTAAATGTGATTCATGTCGACGTAGAGTGGAAAGTATGTCGAGCATTGAAAACATAACTTGAGTGGACTACTCATAAACAAAAGATAGTTTGATGCATAAATTGTCTCTATTCTATTTCTATTCCTACTTACAACTGAGTCATCAAAATAAAATATAGAAGGCAGATTTAGTTTGTATTTCCAACAAAACTGTTCCCGTGTGTAAGATGTGTAGATACAAAATTTCAGGAGGAAAGAAAATTAAACCAATATAAGTGAAATGAAAGTGAGACATTCAGCAAAGAATATTGGTGTAGCAGAACTTAATTAAAAAAAATAGGAGAAACCACAGAGAAGATATGATCAGTTGTAGGAGCTTTTCAGATCAGACAGCAAAAAAATACAACAAAAACCATACCAAAATTTTAGTCGGAGACTTTAATGCTCAGTTAAAAACTGAAAAGAGATACAGAGATGCTGTAGGGAAATTGCCTGCAAAAGGAGCAGTGAACAAGAATGGCATAAAGTGGTGGAATTCTGCAGAAATCATGACATGATCTCAGTCAACATACTTCACGAGAAGACTAAACAAACTCAAAACGTCCAGACCGCAAAAAGGGGAATGGGAACTGGATCGTGTTTGCATGGATAAGAACTATCGCAGGGAAGTTCACAGTGTGAAAGTCCTGGGAGGAATAGACACTGGTTCAGATAATTACTGGATTAAAATAAAAATAAAGTTCAGCTCATTGGCAAAAGTCGTACTCAAAAAAGAAAAGGATCTATGATCCCCTTAAACTAGTAAATAACAAGGAAAATGAATGAACAAGGGATATAAGTCTATAGATGAACTAGAGGAAATACTTTCCCAATTGAAACAAATAGCCCAATAAACCCAAGGCAAAAACAATAATTGTGGAATAATGAATATGATAAAACTGGAAGATAGCCACCAAGTCTGATTGAGGTCTGAGTAATAAAAAAAAAAAAAAAAAAAAATCGCACTTTGAACTAACAATTCTAGGAAAGATAACTCAAAATATAGTAAGAAGATTTAGATGCCAATAGTCAATACCAAGGTGCTATAATAATAGAAACAAATAGTGAGAAAACAAACTAGGACATTACTACAAAACATTTAGCAGACAACTCCAAAGATATTATCTTCTAAAGATAAAAACAATAAGAGGGCCATAGCAGTAGGGGAAATACAGAAAATTTAGCAGAAATATTTAACAAACTGCTAAACTGTAAAGATCCCCCAGAACTACTTCAAATGCACACAGAAACTGCAATAAAAACACCACCACAAAATACAAAACCGTGAAGTCTACAAAGTTTAAGAACTAAAAAGAAAGTGGAGAAAATGTGGACTGTAGAAATGTGCAACGGAACCAATGAAGATATCATTATACCAAAGCATGGCGAAAGTTTGGAATGTAGACTAGAATGTTGGACAACAGCTATAATACATCCATACATGTGTTACACAAAAAGGAGAACAAACAAAATCGCCTAACAAAGGAAGGTTTTCCCTCCTGGTTTGCACTTATAAAGTAGTGTTAAGAATTCTGTACAATCACTGTAAAGATAAACTTGAATGGGATCTAGGAGCTTACCAAGGAGGATTTAAACCCTGGAGAAGCTGCCCTGTACAGATTATCACTTTACAATTAGTAATAGTGTATAAAAGAAGTCACAAACAAGAAATCAATACCCATGTAGACTTGAAAAAAGCCTATGACTGTATCTACAGATCTTTGATGTTTAATATATTAAGGATTTTTGGACTTCATCCCAAACTAATAAAATGATAAAATTAGCCCTCACAAACACCAGATCAAAAGTAAAATCCAGAGGAGAACTATCTGAGCTGTTTAAAGTGAAAACAGGGCTAAGACAGAGTGATCATCTATGACCACAATTCTTAAACTGTGCTCTAGACTACTTGATAAATGAATGTTACAAGGAAAAGCTTAAAAAACTGTGTTTAAAGTCACTCAGAGAAACAGATTTGACAGAATCCTAAAAGTAGAAAGAGGAATAGTGAGAACATGTATAAATTAAAAAAAAAAAATAGGAGGAAGAACAGTGGAAAATAGTGCCAAATGAAGTAGTGTAGAAGGAAATGGAGGCTATTGTAGAGGCATATTCTATATGTAAAGAGAGGTATTATTTTTTTGACTGCATAATGGGGATACCATAAACTAGATGGACAAGAAGAATTTCAGTGAAACTCTTGAATCTGAAGCAAAAAGTCAGATGGGTCAAGCAAGTTAGAGTGAATGTAAGAGAATGGGGAATAACTCTGGATGATCTGCAAAACAAAACAGAAAATCTCAAGAAACTGAAAAACAAGAAACAAACTAAAAGTAGGCAAATTACACACAATGAAATGGGTAGTTACAGGTAAGGAAAGACGACAAACATTAGAATGAATGAGGATATATTGAGCTATTCAAAAGGAGCAAAACATGCACTTACTGAAGACGGTGACCTGCAAATAATTGACTAAAGTTGTTCATTGAGGCCATAAAAGTAAAATAAATAAATAAATGTAGGACTAGTATTGAGGAAGGAGGACTGTTTATAAAGAAAATGAGGCGTAGTCACAAGCCCTAGATTTTAGAGGCGACTGTGCTCAGCAGCTTTGAAAGCAGTTCGTACATCCGTCCGTTTGTCATATTCTGTGGACGACTTACAAGCTCAAAGAGTACAGGGGTTTGGAATGAGTCAGGTTATGCGTATTGACAGAGAGCCAGCCATCAGGCACATTGAATTAACAGTGAACCATAAGCTGTTGAATGGAAAGTAATTTTTGTGCTTTTGTTTCTCACACTACTGGGTTGGCATTAATTATTAGTAAACTAGTTCTAAATTCAGTACCTAAAGTTGTGTTTTGTTTTGTTGAAATAGGTGTTTTGATTCCACTAATTTACTTTGCCATTTCAGGTGCAACATGACACCTCATATGCAGCAACTGGAAGAAGACCACAGAAAAAGAAGGAAAGTAGCAGCCAAGAATTTGCTGTCCTATTTGAACACAAACTAACAAACTAAAAGCTGACTATTTTAGTACAATATACTAGTGCTGTGGCTGTGATTGAGATACTGAAAGGAAATCTAATTTCTTACTCTTCTGATGTGCAGTATAAGAAACTTTTGTAACATAATATGTTTGGGCAATTTTGCCCATTTTACCATATAAAATGGAAGACTGTTCTGTATATATAAGATGTTTATTATTATTATTATTATTATTATTATTATTATTATTATTATTATCATCATCATCTACTTTAATTTCTAAATTTACATTTTATTAAAAATGTGTTGCTATTGTTAATTTTGCTACTTCAGTTTATTGTATTGCCAAACAAAAATAATGTGTTCATAAACTTTGGTGATCTCGTGTGTGTGTGTGTGTGTGTGTGTGTGTGTGTTTTTACTGTTATGCTCAGAGATTTTTTGTGTGTTTAAGAGGCTCTAATTTGACTTAATTGCCATTCCTCCAAGATGTAGGTTAAGTTGTTCTACTTGTACTTCCTCTCTTTGATAGCTGTTAGTTATAAATGTCGTACCTCCATAGTATAATACAGCTTCTGTATCTGTAGCATCTAAGTTTCTTGCTTATATCTGTTTTGGTCACTGTACTTTTCTTCCAGTGCTCACACACATTCTCTCAATTTTGTACAAATAAAACATTGTTTGTAGTTTGTAACCACAGTGTGCCTTAGTCGGACTTTCACATGTGACACCAGTATGTAAGACTGAATTATATATAAATTGTCTTCCACATATGTCTAAATTATTAAAGTAAATCTGGCAGACATTATATTTGTAGGAAAGGTTTATTTTGGAAAGGGAAGAACTGCTATAGTTTTTAATATTTATGAAACTTTTGCACTCCATTTTATAATTTCTTGTATTTTAGCTACTTTTTCAAGTGTGTGTTAGGAAAGAAAGGTTTATAGTAGAATATTTCATATTACTTGATGTACTGAAATTACTATTTGTATTGTTTTTCTTTTTTTACAGATATGACCTTTTTATATGTTGAGTTGTTATAGCTCCATAAGACAGAACATGTGTGTTCTTCATTTTATAACACTGTGCCAGACATGTAAACAGTTTTCCATTTAGCTTTTAATACTCTCTTGTGTAATTAACAAGTACTATAAATGATCTGAGTGATCTATGTTTTTATGGAAGTTATGTTTGTTCGTCAGTCTTATATATTTATTATTATTATTATTATTTTTTTTTGTTTTTTTTTTACATTATTGTTTTGTTCTTCATTTTTATAAATTTTACATTCAATTTTGCAGTGTAAATTTTTGTAAATGCTACATTTTTTATTTCAGTTTACATGTTACTTGTTTTTTCATCATCTGTGTTTTCTTCTTCTTCTTCTTCTTCTTCTTCTTCTTCTTTTCCTCCTCCTCCTGCTGCTGCTACCACCACTACAACAACAACAACAACAACAACAACAACAACAACAACATACTTCATGCCATTAACAAAGGTTGTTCCTGCCAGCTAGTCAGATCTGCATGTTCATTGTAATGTAATACCTGTTGTAAATTACTTCAATTAAGTGACAGTTTGGCAAGCCATGAAAATTTTATATGTAGAGCCCCTTCGCTCTATTTTTGTTTTTCTGTAGAAACCATAAGTAGTGATCAATAATACTTCTTCAGTTGTTTTAAAATACTAATCTTGCAATTCCATTTGTCCTCTATTTTAAAATGGATGACGCTTCACGGTTTTCAGTGTTTCAACATAATTATGACCATCTGCTGCTGCCCTTATATTTTAATTTTTTCTTCTGTTCAGTCACTCGTATATTGCCTGCTGCCTTGCTGTCACCTGGTGTTCTGAGAAGTAAGACATTTCAGTAAATAGAATTTTGCTTTTTTTGTGGCTCATATTGAAATTTATATGGCTTCTTGTACATTTATATTTTTGTATGTATTATTTTGATGTGGATTTGTCATAGTTTTTGTTTCATGCATAAAAAGAGACCTTAGTTTTAACTATGTGAAAGAAAATCATACTGTAGTGATGGTATCTGATTCACAGTATTTTCATGCATTTTTAGTTTGCAGTGCCATAAAATGAGATGTTGTGCATTAATTAAATCAGTATTGTGTATCCCATATTGAAATATATTGGGGAGGGGGATCCCAATAATATTTTGTTAGCAAGAGTGCTGTTGACAGATGAACAAAATTCATTACATGCATCTGTATTGCATTTTCTTAGACTTTTATGATTTGTTGTAATGAAACTATGGTTATTTATATTCTTGATTAAGTGTCAATGAATACCGTCATTATTCTGCAGTAGCACTTTTTGCAAGTTACGGGCATATTAACAGTAAAATCTATTTTTTTTTAGTAAAAATTGACTAATATTATCATACTAATGCTTCTCTTCTTCCATTGTGATTGCTAGTTTTGTACTCATTATGTGATATATTTGCTCAGAAGTATAACAGGCTGCAATGCCATTTTCATATTTGTACTTTTTAGTTCCTGAAAAGCTGATCTCAGCAGTAAGGCTGTGGCTTTAATAGTATTTGATGTGATTGTTGCATTTCAAAAGTTTAATAAACAAATACAATAATTTTGAATGAGTTGTCAATTTAATTTCTTTGCACTGAAATGGTAACTTTGATCTATCTATGATGCAGTTGGACAGAGAAATGAAAGCTATTCCCCATTTCATTTGTATCCTTGAACCGTTTTTCCTTGTTTGGATGTTGTCTCTCATAGTTGTATGTTTTTATTCTGCAGCAATCAAATCAGAGTAAATAAGCATATCAATTGAGTCACATCGTGTCAATTTTTATACAACTAAACATTTAATAATGATACTAACATCTCAAAAGGTGATTTTTCTCTAATGACTCAACATTTGTGATTTCTCAGTATATGATAATGCATATAAAAATACATACACACGAGCGTTACCCCTCAGTTTCGCTCACATACACATTCAACATGTATATTGCACATACCACTCTTCCTCCCCCAACCTTTTTGTCCACATCTTTTTTCCACCCACCTCTCCACCTCATCCTCCCAGCCCCACCTGTTCACCTCATCCTCCCAGCTCCATATATCTCCTCCGCGCCCTCCCTCTGACCATATGATCCTCCCTCTGACCGTAATAGGGTATTTGACTGTTTCCTGGAAATTGTTTTAAATGGTTGATTGTGTTATTTTACGCTCATAACATGCTTTCTTTCCCGTTGTATTTCAATATTAAAAAGGAAATGAAGCTCCATTTGAGTTGTGATGCCTGTGACATAATGGGCTAGCTCACCGTTCATACTATTGTAGAGCTCATCCACAGTGATATTGCTTTTTTTCTCCTCCAGAATTTGTTTTTGAAAATGGGTAGCAAATGGTGTGTAGTACTACATTGTACAAATACATCCATAGAAACTCTGCATTATCAAAAAACTCCTGAAAAAATTGTTTTTGACTGTTACAAAGAATTAGATGATGTGTAGAATGTGGTTGCACTGTACAGGCAAAATGCCACCACGTCGATGCACAGGTTCTGTAATTTAATTAAAAATATCAGGAATTCTGGAGTTCATGCTAATTCACCTCTGAGATAAGCTTTCCCACTGTTGCAAGGAAGGATAATTCAGCTCCAAGATATGCTTTCCCACTGTTGCAAAGGAGGACAGCATCATTCAATAAAATTAAACTCGCAATGAAAATGGGGAGAATTGACTGTCGTTATACAGAAAGTTTCATGCATTGTTTAGTACTGCAGTTGGTATAGCAATGGTCTTTAGTTGTTCATAAGTCAGTGGTTCAAGTCTGGCCCAAAAGAATATTTTAACCTGTTTGTAAAAGACTCAACAGTCCTCTCATGTGAAAACCAAATCACAATTACAAAATTTCACCACACCAATCAGAAACATGCTATTGAGTTTTCTGTGCCATTTACATGTGCTTGCATTTGCAAAGTCTGTTCACACACATACCATGTTCAAGATGATATCTAGTTTATGTGACCACACACTTTTTAGTTTAATGGAAACAAGTTTTTTTTTTATTTGGTGAAAACTTTCTGAAGTCAAAATCATATAAAAAAAAATTCTTCTTGCTGATGTCCCAACATGAGAAATTCAGTCAAATTGTGCCCCTTTTTTATCTCCGTGCTGGCCAACTAGGATCCTTATTGTTTATACTTTAATCATCTTGCATAAAGATAAAAATTTTCAGGCAATGATGTTAGTTTCCACTCATAAACATCATTAGCTTCCACTCATCATCATAAAAATGGCTCGGAGCACTATGGGACTCAACATCTTAGGTCATAAGTCCCCTAGAACTTAGAACTACTTCAACCTAACTAACCTAAGGACATCACACACACCCATGCCCGAGGCAGGATTCGAACCTGCGACCGTAGCAGTCCCGCGGTTCCGGACTGCACCGCCAGAACCGCACGGCCACCGCGGCCGGCTCTCATCATCATAGCCCTTACATTTGTGTTACACACATGGTTTACATGCTTGATCTCTCTGCGCATACAAAAACTCATGGTCTTATGTCTTGTTGTATTGTTGGTGTGTGGTGATACCTTCACCAATAGCAACTCTTTCCAAAAAGTGAACTGTGTGTACGTACATTAAATGCAATTATCCTTGTTGTCCATAGGCCCAACTGAAATTAATGTGAAGCTATACATGATACATCCCATCATCAAAACATGCTATGTTCATATTTCATGTAATGAGTTTAAAAAAGAATTATGACCTTGCCAGTATTCAAACCTAAACCCTTCAGTTGTTTTGTCAGATGTGTTATCCTTTAGCCACAGAACATAACAACAGTTGTATCTCTCCTGAGTTGCCTCGTATACGAGGAAATCAGTACTAAGATTTGCCAAGAATTTTACTGTGCTGTGGGTCATAGTGCTTGACTGAAGACAACAATCTACATATAAGAGAATGGACCCAGTTGCAAAAAAAAAAAAAAAAAAAAAAATATATATATATAATAATAATAATAATAATAATAATAATAATAATAATAATAATAATAATAATAATAATCTATGGTTCCTTAGTTTTGCAAGAGTTTAATGACATTGCAGGGAGCAGGGAAAAGAATGTCCATACTTTCTGTTGTTACTTATAAATTGTAAACGTAGTTTTTCGTCACTAAATAGCTAAACTGTTTGCAGAAAAAGTACAAAAAAAGCTAGTAACTTCAGCTAATACTCTTACAACACACATATAGGTACACCTTACTCCTAGTCTGTGAAGTGACCAGAGCCTCAGCCAATAACAGAGCGTTTTCTATCACGTGGTCAAGTCTTTAAATGTAATGATTTTGAAGCTTTAATTACACAAAAATAACAGATGTCTTGTGAGAATATAGACTGAAAATGCTATTTGAATGTTGTAATCAATCAGAATAACAACAATCTTACCATATTTTTAACAAAGAAAAATAGCCTGTTTTCTTCCTCCCTCTGACCGTAATGGTCTTCTTCCCTTCGAACATAATGGTTCTCCATCTGACCGTAATTATCTTCCTCCCGCTACTGTAACTGTCATCCTCCTCCCACTCCCCCCCCCTTTCTGCCCATCTCCTCCTCCCACTCCCCCCCCTTCTCCTCTGTCCCACTCCCCCTCTCTCCTCTATCCATCCCCTCCTCCCACTCCCTGTCCATCTCCTCTGCCCCCTCCCTCTCTCCGTGTCCATCCCCTCCTCCCCCACTCTCTTTCTGTACATCTACGCTCCCTCTCTCTGTCAATCACCACCACCTCTCTCTCTCTCTCTCTCTCTCTCTCTCTCTCTCTCTCTCTCTCCACACACAACATACCTGTTGCGCAGGAAATGTTCATGTCAGGTGTAAAAAAAAAAACCTTTTTTCTGTATCTCTACTCCTATGGGAGCTTGGAGGTTTGCATATGGTAAGCTGTATGTGTGCCATATTGTGTTGAAATTGATGCACGCAACTGTATGCCTGTATCACTGGTGACGCTAACCTGTTTCCGAATTACTATTGGGATATAATGACCATTTTAAGGACTTCCCTGAAGGAAAAAACCCAGTGTTCACAAACAGAAATCTCTGGAAGCTTAGATCTCGCTGTTTGTAGTTTACCTCCAGAAGGCAGGAGATAATGTGGTGCTCAGGTCAGCGTCATGTTCCTAGACTTCTAGAAGGTTTTGCGTACTGTTGTGCAGTGTTACCTAATGAACAAAATATGATCTTAATAGACCACTGGACCAACATTTCGATTGGATTGAGCACTCGGTAACACACAGCATGTCATTCTTTGCAGGGGTAAAGCATTAGATATGAACCATTCTTAGTAGAGGTATAGCATTCGACATGAAGATAACTTTGGATGTGTGCCAAGGAAGTTTTATATGGCCATTACAGTTCTCAAATATATAAATGACGAAGTTTTTAGCTCTGTAAGAACGTTCAGTAATGCTACTGTTGTATTGAGAGAAGTCACTATGCCACAAAATTGTAATGAAGTTGAAGACAACCTCCAGAGGATCAATGTTTGATGCAACCACCATACAAAACTACACTGGTCGAAGCAATTAGGGGATCAGTTGAGATATCAAGGTTCTGAAGTATTGTCATCAGCAGAATGAACTAAAATCGTTCAACGTCTTTCTGTTGGTTCTATGGAGTCGAGACAGCAACATTATGATCACCAAGATAGTGGTAATATTGGAAAGTTGCTGCAGAGGGGGTTGGTGTTGACTTGTGTTTACTCTACCAACAAATTACACAAGCAGTTGGGTTCAGATAGTGTAGTGAGCAGGTAGTGCAATGCAACAGCAACATGACTTACCCGAAGCTATGGCACGGAGAACCACAGGATGGTTGGAAGTCGAGCGGACACAGAGGAAGATGGCTGCAATTGTTGGAGCATCCCAAAGTGTAATTTCCAGGACCTGGACGCGATTTCAGACAACAGGAACAGTTAAAAGAAGGCCAGGCCAAGGCTGTCCATGGGTAACATCAGCAAGAGATGACCGTTATCTCCGGTTAACAACCTGTCGAGAGAGGAGTCTGAATGCAACTCAGCTTATAACATTGCAACAGGATTTACGTAGCTTATTCAATCAAATACCAAGTTTGGCTTAGTACATACGATGCCCCAACAGAACAATTAGTCCTGTCACGGAAAAGCCACATATAACACTCCTGTCTGCTACTACTGTACCATAACCTTAAAACTGGAAACAGGTTATGAAATAAAACTATTTTGTTAAAGCAATTATGGTATCTAGCAACAGAGCAGTGTTACCCTCTGAGAGGAATTTTGTTAGGTTGACCGTGCTGTACCTAACGGGAATGGCTTATCGAAAATGAAAGTCAGAATTACATAAATATTTGAACAGTACGAACAAAATTTTGTCTATCTGTACTGTTCAACTGAGAAAGAAAACGGTCGCCAGCCTAACTAGGCAAGAGAATGATTAACATTCTCGTTTAAGAAAATAGTTATCAGTAGCTATAACGGATCCACACAACCTATACTTTGTCACACGCGAGTGCAGTGAACTATTACACATACATATGTTTACGGTAAGATTGGAACTAACAGAGCAGCAGAAACAATTTGCAAAATTATAACAGCTACCAAAACACACTATTACTTTCAGGGCTTACACAAAGTGAATGGTCTTTATAACATTACTATTAATATGCACTTCTAATACACCAGAGAGACAAACACTTAGTAAACACGAGTATATAACGTTTCACAACTGCAGCTTTCTCACTTTTACTACATCGAAACACAATGTTGACAAAATTGCAAGAAACTGCCTCACCTTTTATAATTTACTACAGACAACTATGTGATCATTTGCTTTATAAGCCCCAGTCTTAAGAAATTTTAATTTGAAGTTGGCAACAATACATTAATAAGCAGTTTTACTAGGAAAATTATTTCAGTAAGCATCATTAACTTTAACTCACTCTCATGCCACATTAACTTTAACTTTCTCTTTACTATGTTCAAGGGGCATTAATTAGAAAACTGGGTTTTAATGTACTTTCAGTAAGGGCACTCGGTAATCACTTTAGTTCAAACGGAGAGGATCCTGAGAGGTATTATGATGAGGAGAAAAATCAAGGTAGGTACATAAATTCAGATATAAATTACCTTATATTTCAGCACATTAGCATATCCATTAAGCTGATCCTTCACTGTACATCATTATAGTATTATGTTACAGTGATTGCGCAACGTGGTGGCAACTGCATGTTGGTAGGTGGATTCGCAGGCAGAATTGCTGGACTCTGGCCCTTCTTGGTGACGATGATGAATACCAAATCCAGAATCGTTCCAGCTATTTATCCATCCATCCGAGGCATTGGAAAGTAGCAGAAAAAGCCTCTTTCGGAAGCAGAACAATATGCATCTTTTACATGGCAGTGCACAGACTCGTAGCTCGTCTCCGACTCTTAGCTCGTCCCCGACTGACTATCAGTTCCACCTTTTCTACATAGGCCAACCACAATTTGCACGCGCTACACAGTTCCATTCCCGAGGGGAACCACACTACCTTTTACACACAAACTAACTAAGAACCCTAAGTGAGGATCAGCAGTTTACATAACAGCAACCAAATACATTAAATAAAACAGAACATTTGCACATATTGACGTTTCTACCAAAAATTATTCACACAAAATTACAATCATATACAGTAAGTTTTGTTCCCTCCAAATGGGACAAAGAATATAAATTGCAGATACACTACTTTGCATTGAACCAAAACATGACGTCAAAGTTTGTACAAAGAAAGGAGTATACAATTTTGTGTTATCTATTCAATCAAACACATTTACAGAAGCACAGCAATGTAATGTTAAATGAAACAAAAGCAAAATAAATCAGTACAGCATTAGAGCTATGGTGTTACAAGCTGCAACACATCCTCCAGGCAGCAACAGGATGCGCAATACTAACACAAACAGTCCGTAATCACCTTCGGGAATGTGACCTCTACACATGGAGGCATATGGTGTGTGTCCCATTAAAATCATGACACCATTTAGCCCGCAGAAACTGGGCAGAGGAACATCAGGATTGGAGCCATAACGAATGGTACCAGGTGCTGTTCACAGGTGGGTCAAGATTTTGTGCTCAGCTGGACAGTCGTCATTCCCTCATTTGGAGAGAATGTGGAACTTGGAACAATCCTGCTTATGTACAGAAAACATCACCATATCACGACGGTGGATGAATGGTGTGAGCAGGATTCAGTATTGGCAGATGTATGGACCTGTGTGCTCTCCAGAATGGTGCTTTGACTGCTCAGAGGTATAGAGACGAGATCCTGCAACCTTTTGTTATGCCCTATGCTGGTTCCATAGGAGATGAGTTCCTTCTGGTGGGCGATAACACTTGTCTCCACAGAGCTGCACTGGTGGACAACATGCTTTAAGCTGAGGAAATTGAACAAATGGAGTGGCCAGCTTGTTCATCGGACTTAAACCCGATTGAACATGTCTGGGATGCCCTTGACAGATGCATTGCAGCCAGACCAGTGCCTCCCACAATGGCTGCAGGGCTGGATATTGGACTCGTGGAAGAATGGCTAAATATCCCACAAGAGCTGATTGATAACCTCATACTGTCCATGCCTTGCTGGTGTGCAACTGTACTGGTCATCTGAGGTGGTCACACACCATATTAGAGGGCAATGAGAATGACTACTTCACTATTATGGTAGCCCCATGGTGCCTCGCTCTACTTAAATGCCATGCAAAACTCAAGTAAAGAGTTGAGACCAAAATATCATACTGTATCACACACAAAATACAATTGTAACCAATGTCTGAATAAAATACATTACCATATGTCTATTGTGTATGATATCTCACCTGATCCCTTAATTGTTTTGTGCAGTGAACTTCTAGGAAATGCAGATATAAGATTGAGGTTAATTGGAATAATCCTGAGGAAATGTAACTGGAACCTCAAAAAACATCTTCATCCTATCAGTTCTCGAGTATTCCTTCTCAGTCTGGTACCCTTAGCAATTAGGATCAATAAACGAAATAGAGAAGATCCAAACTGGAGCAGTACATTTAATTAAGGATTTATGTAGCAAGTGTGAGGGCATCACAAATATATTCCTTCAGCTGCATTGACTGACAGTGGTGAGGCACTGGACTCACATGTAGGAGGGAGGTGATTTCAATCCCCATCTGACCAACCAGACTTTGGTTTTCTGTGGTTTCCCTAAATCAATGAAGACAAAATCCCAGGACATTCCTTTGTAAAGGACACAGTCGCAGAGGTACAGTAACAGGAGATGACACTACAGACTTATGCTACACACTGCTTTGAAGATGCCCCGAAACACTTTCGTAGTGCTTTCATGACTGACACTGTGTGGAAATGCTTTTTCGGATGTTTTTCTGATCTTAAATGCATGTTTGTTCCAGTACAGTTTGATCCAAAGGAGAAACATTAAAAAGTTACACATCAGGGGTTCAGGAATATTAAATTCGGTGTGCCCCATGAATGAATAATGAGTCTCTTCCTTTCTGTATGCTATGTCAGTGACTTCCTAAATACATTTAAAAATGATACCGTCATTACAATGTATGCGAATGACACATCAGGCCTTTGTTGGGGAAATGATATGTTCAACCTCGGCACAGAGGTAAAAAATTATAGATATGGCAGAATCAGAGTCTGAAAATTACAATCTAAAAGTCAACTTACAAAAAAACAAATATAATTTCCTTCAATGCTGGCAATTTGCGAAATTGTATTAGGGGAAAATGTGCAGTGAGTGTAAATTCTTAGGTATATGCATACATAGCCAACTTTAATGGACACCACAAATTGGCAATGTTTGTGCAAGACTAACATCTAGCTTATATGTTTTAAGAACAGAATCTCTGTATGTCAACACCAAAATGGTGTGGACAATATATTTCAGTTTAATGCATCCCTTTCTTGAATAGGGTCTTGTATTGTGGGGTAGTGCTTCCAAAACTCATGTAGATTGAGTATTTAAACTGCAGAAAGGAACTCTGAGAATATTAAACAAAAAAGATGCTAGAACATCGTGCAAGGCATTGTTTATAGATTTTAAAATTATTACTATCTGTTCCATGCATATGTTTGAAACAATAGTACTAAATGGAGAAATTCATTAACATGTAACACTAGACAAGTACAAAATTATCATACAGTAAACAGGAGAATGAAAAAAACTACAAACAGACCACAGATTATAGAAGAAAAATATTTTAATACATGCCTAAGGAATTGACGCTTTTAACTGGTGAAAAATTCAAAAAACATGTAAATTAAGGCTTATTGAGCAGTGCAACTATAGTCTAATAGAAACTACAATCTAATGTATTGGTATATTGGTATGTAAAACAATTTAGACTATATACTTTACTATTATAAAAGAAATTTAGATTGTATACTATTGTGTCTATTGTACTACAAATTGGTAGGCATGTAATTACATGTTTCACACAAATCAGTTACAAGTTACAAAGTAATACGGTAATATGACACATCTGGCTTTAATAATGCAACCTTTCTTGTTGTATGTTTTGAATAACCAAGATGTGATGTGATGTGAAAAGGCTACTTTTGTACTTCAGCATTTTCTTTGATACCAACTGACGAAACTGATGTTCGGTCTATGTGCTCTTCCTGAAAATACTGAGAACATATTTCCTTCTCACAATGTTCACCCAGAGAACTTCCCTAACTGCAGTGATATGAAACCTGAAGTCAACTGAAAGAACAAGACTACTACAGTAAAAGCAGACAGCCCAACCAAAATTCGTGTATATAAAAGAAAATGTCTCTTGAAAGCATCTACTTTCAAATGAAATGTGATTCTTCTACACATACGACTATATTCAGAATAACTAGTACACCTGTAAATGATGAAAGCTGGCATTTTTTATAAAAACACTTCAACGGCTCCACACAGTCAAAGCACCAGATGCTAATATTTGGGGCAAGTGACATGGCAGATGTCAGCATCAAGTTTGGGATGTCATGACAACTCTGTGGACACGGCCGATTTCGTACCCTACCCTCCCAGAATCTGGGGGTGTGCTGTATCTCTAACAACTTCATTGTCAACTGGCCAGTGAACGCTAACTTGTCCTTTTCCTTCCTTTCCAGTGGCAAATTGTGCAAGAGAGGCATCATACATTAAGGAGAGGTTCACTGCTAACCCTGGGAATACACATTCCAAGAAAATGTGAGCAACATAATGTGTTCTTACATGTATGCCTTGCAAAATGAACAAACGAGAGAACTTTGAGTTAATGCAGAGGTTCACCAAAAGTCTTTCTTACCACTCACAATTTAAAAATAAAACAGGGAATGGATCAAATGATATTGATACTCTAGGAGATATAAGATAATGGTTTTTATGCACTGTTGACAACTTGGTCATTAGAGATGGAGCACGTGCTCAGATTGAGTAAAAAAGGGTAAGGAAATCAGTTGTGTTCTTTCAGAGGCCGTGTCCTCACATACAATCCCAAATTGGGATTGTCAAACACGGATTTGAACTGCTGCATATAAATGCAGGGTCTTACCAGTGAGCCACCTTACTCATTAGTGATACTTGAAGTACCCTCTGCCACTGCAGTGTGTAGAAGTTCATGGAGAATTGGGAGGTGCCCTATAACTGATGACTTGGCCACCACAGTGTGTATGGTCAAATGCTGCCTTGTGTGGCTCATGGAATCCAGACCATTCCCTGGTTACTTTCAGTGAAGATTGTCGAAATATCATCCCACTATTTACAAAATGGCCTTTTTTGGATTATTTCCAGTGTTAAGAATGCCTGTTACATAATTGCATTCGGCTTAATTATGGGGACCTTGCCATCATTATATTGTTGTCCTTATCCTGACATTAATTTTTAGATATTGAATCAGTGACGACCTACCTGATCACCTGAAAGAACATAATGGTGCCGCATAGGAAGGAAACAAGAAGACCTGGTTTTATGCCCCTCAATATGTGGTTGATAGTGGTTGAACTGTGACTATTTGCATTCCCAGTTAATGGTGCACAGCAGTGAGTCCAATTTGTTGCTCCTTATTCATGACTGATTTAGCTGTGTTTTATGCTATTCCCTCTGTCTCACAAAAGTCATACACAAATTATACAGGGTGGTCAGAAATAGTCTGAAAATCTTTTAAGGGTGTTGCAGGGTAGGTTGTACTGAGATATAATCGTTAAGAAAAAAATTCAATGTGTTGCACAATATCTCAATTGATTACTGATCAGGTCACTGCACGTGCAAATTCAAGTGGCCCGCCAGATACAATTAGAGTCAGTTGTTCTCAGAGTGTAAATTATAGAGCACGAGATTGCTTAGCCTTTGCCTCGGGTTTGATCCTCACTACCATCCTATGTCCAATTTTTGTATTGCTCTCTTATTCAGTTTAAGGAAACCAAAAAAAGAACACATTTGGTGACACTGTCTCTGGTTTGCCACCTGGATTTGCATGCTTAATGGGATTGTTGGCTAACTTCAGTGGGAATTAAGTCAGAAATGGGTTAACATACAGAATTTCTTTCTTAACAATTATTTCTCAGCACAACTTTCCCCGTAACATCATTACAAGCTTTTCAGGCTGTTTCTGAACACCCTGAGTGATAATTAGGAGGCTGTAGGAGTAGGCATAAAGATGAATTTCTCAGTTGCTAACCAAGAAATTAGTGTTCTGAATTGTGGTTTAATTAGTCTGATAAAAAACACACAATCTAAATCATTGTCAAAATTTGGTAAAATTTCGCCTTACATAGGACAGCTGATGTTAATAACAGTATCCTAATAATAATACAATATTTATTATATACAGGTTGGTCCATTGATCGTACAGGTAGATGGTATCACGAAACATTCCGCCAGTGCGGACGGCATTTGCTTCGTGATACATTACCGTTTACCAATTGCGGAAAAGGTCAATATCGTGTTGATGTATGACTATTGTGATCAAAATGCCCAACGGGCGTGTGCTATGTATGCTGCTTGGTATCCTGGACGACATCATCCAAGTGCCTGGACCATTCGCCGGATAGTTACGTTATTTAAGGAAACAGGAAGTGTTCAGCCACACGTGAAACGTCAACCATGACCTGCAACAAATAGGTGTTTTAGCTGCTGCCGCGGCTAATCCGCACATCAGTAGCAGACAAATTGCGCGAGAATCGGGAATCCCAAAAATTTCGGTGTTGAGAATGCTACATCAACATCGATTGCACCCGTACCGTATTTCTATGCACCAGGAATTGCATGGCGATGACTTTGAACGTCGTGTACAGTTCTGCCATTGGGCACAAGAGAAATTACGGGACGATGACAGATTTTTTGCACACATTCTATTTAGTGACGAAGTGTCATTCACCAACAGCAGTAACGTAAACCGGCATAATATGCACTATTGAGCAACGGAAAATCCACAATGGCAACGACAAGTGGAACATCAGCGACCTTGGCAGGTTAATGTATGCTGTGGCATTATGGGAGGAAGGATAATTGGCCTCCATTTTATCAATGGCAATCTAAATGGTGCAATGTATGCTGATTTCCTACATA
Organism: Schistocerca americana; assembly: GCF_021461395.2. NCBI lineage: Eukaryota > Metazoa > Arthropoda > Insecta > Orthoptera > Acrididae > Schistocerca > Schistocerca americana. The sequence continues at coordinate 809,840,429 of NC_060130.1, read as the reverse complement.
ACGTTCTACCGATGTTACTACAAGATGTTTCTCTGCATGACAGAATGGCGACGTACTTCCAATATGATGGATGTCCGGCACATAGCTCGCGTGCGGTTGAAGCGGTATTGAATAGCATATTTTATTACAGGTGGATTGGTCGTCGAAGCACCATACCACGGCCGGCACATTCACTGGATCTGACGTCCCCGGATTTCTTTCTGTGGGGATAGTTGAAGGATATTTGCTATCGTGATCCACTGACAACACCTGACAACATGCGTCAGCACATTGTCAATGCATGTGCGAACATTACGGAAGGTGAACTACTCGCTGTTGAGAGGAATGTCGTTACACGTACTTCCAAATGCATTGAGGTTGACAGACATCATTTTGAGCCGTTATTGCATTAATGTGGTATTTACAGGTAATCATGGTGGAACAGCATGCGTTCTCAGAAATGATAAGTTCACAGAGGTACATGTATCACATTGGAGTAACCGAAATAAAATGTTCAAACATACCTACGTTCCGTATTTTAATTTAAAAAACCTACCTGTTACCAACTGTTTGTCTAAAATTGTGAGCCATATGTTTGTGACTATTACAGCGCCATCTATCATAAAGCAAAAAAAGTGGTCCAACTAAAACATTCATATTTCTTTACGTACTACACGAATATGTAATAAAAAATGGGGGTTCCTATTTAAAAAACGCAGTTGATATCCGTTTGACCTATGGCAGCTCTATCTAGCAGGCAAGCCATAGCGCCATCTGGTGTCCACTTTCAAGCTAGACGAGTTTCGTTCTTTGTAGTTTTTTCATTTGATACTTATTTCGCAAGATATTTGGCCCCGTCACTATCAATGGACCACCCTGTATACATACAGTAAAGAAAATCTAACACTAAATTATCCTTTTCTCAAATTATTATTTCATCCTTTATGTATTATTCTACCGAGTAGTAGCATCTCTACCACAGAACCTGCTGTGGCCTTATTTTTAGAATACCTGGCTTTGTATTAAATGTGCATTTGCCCATAATTTTGTTATATATTGTCATACCCGAGTACTATGGAGTCTGTGCATAAAATTGTAAATGGTGTGTGGGTAGCATATTTTTTTTTTATCTGTCTTCTTGTATGTGTGGTTAAAATGATACTCCTTAAATAATTTTTGTCTGCTACGTAGGAAGATTGTAATTTTGTAAATCTATATTGGAGGAACAGGTAAGATTTACAGTTTCTGAAATAATGGACAACAAGATTCGTTTTGCTGTGCAGTAGACACGTATCTTATAATTTTCATCTGTAATTTCACCATTAAAGATACACTATTTGAACTTCTCCAGAAAATTATGCCATGCCCAATGACAGATACAAAATAATTATGATATGCTATTTTTGTTTTCTGTTCAGCAAGTATGACATAAATCATTTCAAAGCATTTCTCTTAATCGCGTGTTTTTCATATTTGTAGATAAGTAAGGCATGGTTTATGGAGTCAAAAGCATATGTAAGATCACAGAAGATACCTGCAACTTTACTCCATTGATCCAGTACTTTACATATCTGTTCAATATAGTTATTCACTGCATACAACATGTTTTTTTCTCATTGAAATCCAGATTGATTAATTACAATATTATCTTTTTGCAAAAAAGTTTTGGATCCGTTCTGTGGCTACTTTTCTAATGCTTTTGACAGGATTGGAAGAACAGAAATAGAGCAATGGTTTCCCATGTCTTCTCTCAAACCTTTCTGTAACAGAGGACTGACTTTGGTATACTGCAACACATCAAGAAAGCATCCCTGTTAAAAAAATAGGTCGATTATTTTTACACTGATCAGCCAGAACATTATGACAACCACCTAATAGCCGGTATGTCCACCTTTGGCACGGATAACAGCAGCAACATGTAATGGCGTGGAAGCAATGGGACCTTGGTAAGATGCTGGAGGAAGTTGGCATCGCATCTGCACACCCAAGTCACCTAATTCTGGTAAATTCTCGGGACGGGGACAACGAGCTCTGACGCCTTGTTCAATTACATCCCAGATGTGTTCGATTGAGTTCAGATCTGGTGAGTTGGGTGCCCAACACATCGATTGCTACTCGCCACTATGTTCCTTGAACCACTCCATCACACTCCTGGCCTTGTGGCATGCTGCATTATCATGTTGAAAAATGCCACTGCCTTCAGGGAATATGACTGTCATGAAGGGGTGTACGTAGTCTGCAACCAGTGAACGATATTCATTGGCTGTCATAGTGTCTTTCATGAGCCCTACTGGACCCATGAATGCCCAGCACATAATGGAGCTGCCACCAGCTTGTCTTCATCCCACAGTACAGTTGTCAAGGAGCTGTTCGCCTGGAAGATAGCAGATTCACACCCTCCCATTGGCGTGATGAAGAAGGTATTGGGATTCATCAGACCATGTAATGCCCTGCCACTGCACCAACACCCAGTGTTGATGGTCACACACCCATTTCAGTCATAGTTACTGATGTAATGGTGTTAACATTGGAACAATTTTGCTGGGCAGTTGTAAAGTATCACATCATATTAATAAGTTTTGAATGAATGAATGAGTAAACTCCTTATAAACTATTCTGTACTCAATAGACTTATTGTTCACTCTTGCATGGAACCACTTTTCTAATGATTACCAGTGAGAAAACAGGCTCCTTGAGAACTGTTCAAACAACTGCTTTCGAGTGGAGGTCTTTCCATATGCATAACGTGTCATTGTGAGTTGTCATCTGATATCAGTTCCACCATGGCACATGATGACAATTCTAAGGAGAGCATCCACTTGGTTTTCAGTCATTTTCCTTGACTGTATCTCCACGATTTGTCTGGCTACTGAATTTACTGTTTCTAATCTACATTTGTACTGTGCAGGCTGTCATATAGAATTTCGTAACTCCTCTCTGATGGCAGATGATAGAGTTCTAAGAGTAATATTTTTATTGATTCATATGAGTAATGTCTTTGTTTCAGGTCATTCCCTCAGAATACACTGAATACATCTATAACATACATAAATGTTTTATGTGGCCCACTGAGATATTGGAAGATATGAGTAGTGCAGTTGCGGAACTCGTCACATCCAAACCAGTAAAGTTTTCAGGAATTGCAAAATACTGTCATTCCTTAAGGCAAGGACATATGAAGCTGCCTTCTTTGAGAAGGTGGCGAAAGGTCTTCTCCATCTTACCACAAATTTACAAAATAAATTTTTGAGATGTTAACATTCTTACAGTTCCATCTATACATGTGAAATATAGGAATGTACTACTTACGTATAGAAGACATTTTTATGCAGAAAAGTGTGCTAGTTTTCTTGGTACTCTACTGTAGTAATGATTCCTGGTTAGAAGTACTTTCACAGTCAAGTACTAACAATGCTTATGATGCTTCTCCTTCAGTATTCGTGTGCAATTGTAAAATGTGTTTTCCTAAGAATCTGGCTAGAGTCTGTTCATGTTGGATCACTAAATCTAGTTCCTGGATAACATCAGGGTTAAGATTTCCTGAAGGACTTTAAGAATCCTCGATCCTCAGATGAAAAGATCCACATATCCCCAGTTTACAGAACATGTAAAGATTTATAAGAAAATCTAATGACAGGTAACTGCAGAAATGCTAACATAATAAGACTTGTGCAACATATCAGAATTTATATGGGATACTGTAAAAAGTGAAAGAGATAGGATACATGAAGAGCAGGAAATTACAAATTACAAATGGTGGTGATATAAATGTTAGCAAAAAAGACCTGCCAACTTACATAAATAATTGCTTCCTAAACACATAGCTTAAATTTCATAGAACAGCATAAACTTCACTTATAATCTGTACTACTTCACAAATTGTAAAGCCTTGATTCACAAGTTCACTGAGGAAGTGTGCATGTACAGGTTAAAAATATCGAAAGTGATATCTTTATTCAAGAGTAGGAATAAGCATTAAGTTGGAAATCAAGTACCCATTTCACTCCTCCCAGCTTTCTCTAAAGTACACAGATGAAAAAAAAGGAAAAAGAAAAAAGAATCTCAGCACCAAGAAGGGACTGTGCAACATAAACGAAAGTTGGTAGGTGTGTTTCTACGGCTGAAAGATGACATCTATTCAGATTTTGCACCAACTGCATAAGAGTGGCACTAGTAGTATCATTATTGGAATGCAAATCAGAAATGCTTTAATAAGCACTGTAATGGTCATGGGCATTAGTTACCTTTGAGATTTGATTTAGTGAGTTGATATTATTAAGAAATGCCTTTAAGATGATGAAGACACCATTATCAGCAGCTCACTGAGGTCGTGAGAAGCTGGATGTTCCTTCTGTGATACTGCAGAAAGACTTGGCAGAAATGTAGCCACTGTACATGACTGCTGGCAGCAGTGCTCATTGAAAGGTACGGTCAAGTAGACCGCACTCCAGATGGCCAAATGGCACTACCGACAGGCAAGACCTTTGTGTTCAGCATGTGACTGTGCCATATCTTTGTACTGTCTCTCCAGTAGCAATTTGAGCAGTAGCTGACACCACAGTGACACAACGAACTCTTACAAATCAGTTGCTTCAAGTACAACTCTGAGTCAGACCCCCTGTAGCGTGCATTCCACTCACCCCAATCCAGCACCATTTGTGACTTCAGTAGTGTCAAGTAAGAGCTCATTGGATGGCAGAGTGGAGGTCTGTTGTGTTTTCTGATGAAAGTTAGTTCCACCTCGGTGCCAGTGATGACCCCATATTGGTTAGGGGGAGCCAAGTGAGGTCCCGCAGACAACATGTCTGTGGCCTAGACACATTGGACTTACGTCTGGAATTATGGTCTGGGGTGCAAATTCATATGACAGCAGGAACCCTCACATGGTTATCTCGTGCATCCTGACTGCAAATTTGTACATCAGTCTGGTGATTCGACCTGTTGTGCTGCCACTTGTGAACAGTATTCCAGGGATTGTTTTGCATCAGAATGAAGCTACCCCACATACGCCTATTGTAACCCAATACACTCGATGGGTGTCGACATGTTTCCTTGGTCTCCTCGATTGCCAAATCTGTTTCCAATCAAGCACATATGAGACATCATTGGACAACAACTCCTGCATCATCCACAACCCGCATTAACCATCCCTATATTGATCAACCAAGTGCAACAGGCATGAAACTCCATCCCATACATTAAAATCCAGTACTTGTATAACACAATGTATGCACATTTGCATGCTTCATTCAACATTCTGGCTGTGACACCAGCTATTAATGTACCAGCATTTCACATTTGCATTGGCTTTTCTTGCAGTTATTTTAACCTGTAACTTGCAACATTAATCACTTCAGTACATCATTATTGTCATTGTTGTTGTTGTTGTTGTTGTTGGGGTCCTCAGTCCAAAAACTGGTTTGATGCAGTTCTCCAAGCTACTTTATCTAGTGCAACCCCCCCTCCACAACACTTTCCACCACTACTAAATTGTTTATCCATTGATGTTTCAGAGTGTGTCATATCAACCGATCCTTTCTTCTAGTCAGGTTGCACCACAGATTTCTTTTCCTCTGGTTCTATTCAGTATCTCTTCATCCCATTTAATCTTCAGCATTCTTCTGTAGCAGCAAATTTCAAAAGCTTCTATTCTCTTTTTGTCCAAACAGTTTATCATCCACATTTCACTTTTATACACAGCTACACTCCATTCAATGCTAAGAAATTTTTCTTCTTCAGGAACTCTTTTCTTGTCATTGCCAGTCTACATTTTACATCCTAGCTGCTCAGCCATCACCAATTATTTTGCTGCGTAAATAACACAACTCATCTACTACTTTAAGTGTCTCATTTCCTAATCTATTTCCCTCAACATCACCTGATTTAATTCAGCTACATTCCTTTATCCTTGTTTTGCTTTTGTTGGTGTTCATGGTATATCCGCCTTTCAAGACACTGTCCATTCTGTTCAACTACTCTTCCAAGACCTTTGCCGTGTCCGACAGAATTACAATGTCATTAGCAATCCTCAACATTTTTATTTCTTCTCCCCAAACTTTTAATTCCTACTCCAAATTTTTCTTTGGTTTCCTTTATTGCTCACTCAATGTAAGGATTGAATGACATTGGGGATAATATACAATGCTGTCTCACTACCATTACCTCCCTTTTATGCCCTTCAAACTCTTGTAACTGCTATCTGGTTTCTGTACAAGTTGTAAATAGCCTTTTACTCCCGGTATTTTACCCCTGCTACCTTCAGAATTCCAAAGAGAGTAATCCAATCAACATTGTCAAAAGATTTCACTAAGACTACGAGTACTATACATGTAAGTCTTCCTTTCCTAGCTTCCTAGGGTCAGTATTGTCTCAGGTGTTCCTACATTTCTCCAGAATCCGAACTAATCTTCCCTGAGTTTGGCTTCTTCAAGTTTTTCCAGTCTTCTGTAGGAATTGATGTTAGAATTCTGCAGCCATGACTTATTAAACAGATAGTTCAGTGGCATTCACACTTGTCAGCATCTGGTTTCTTTTGAATTGGAATTATTATAGATTAGATTAGATTAGATTAATACTTGTTCCATAGATCATGAATACGACACTTTGTAATGATGTGAAACGTGTCAGGTTAATAAAAGATGTCTGTACAAGATATTACATTACACAAAATATTGCATGACACAAATGTTTAAGTTTTTTTTTTTTTTTCGTCCCTTAATTTATATCTAAAAATTCAGCCAATGAGTAGAAGGAGTTGTCATCTAGAAATTCTTTTAATTTATTTATAAATGTTGGTTGGCTATCTGTCAGGCTTTTGATGCTGTTTCGTAGGTGACCAAAGACTTTAGTGGCAGCATAATTTACCCCTTTCTGTGCCAAAGTCAGATTTAACCCTGCATAGTGAAGATCATCCTTTCTCCTGGTTTTATAGCTATGCACACTGCTATTACTTTTGAATTGGGTTGGATTATTAACAACAAATTTCATAAGTGAATATATATATTGTGAGGTTACTGTGAGGATCCCTATATCCTTAAATAGATGCCTGCAGGATGACCGTGGGTGGGCTCCAGCAATTATTCTGATTACACATTTTTGAGCAACGAATACTTTTCTACTCAATGATGAATTACCCCAGAATATGGTGCCATATGAAAGCAGTGAATGAAAGTAGGCATAGTAAGCTAATTTACCAAGATTCTTATCACCAAAATTTGCAATAACCCTAATAGCATACGTAGCTGAACTCAGACGTTTCAGCAGACCATCAATGTGTTGCTTCCAGTTTAACCTCTCATCAATGGACACACCTAAAAATTTTGAAAATTCTACCTTAGCTACAGACTTCTGTTCAAAGTCTATATTTATTACTGGGGTTGTGCCATTTACTGTACGGAACTGTATATACTGTGTTTTATCAAAATTTAAAGAGAGTCCGTTTGCTGAGAACCACTTAATAATTTTGTGAAAAACATCATTTACAATTACATCACTTAGTTCTTGGTTTTTGGATGTTATTACTATACTTGTATCATCAGCAAAAAGAACTAACTTTGCATCTTCATCAATGTGGAATGGTAAGTCATTAATGTATATCAAGAACAGTAACGGACCTAAGATCAAACCCTGTGGGACCCCGTACTTGATAGCCTCCAGTTTGAGGAATCAGCTGTTGTTTTAAGATTACATGAACCATTTATTTCAACTTTCTGCATTCTTCCAGTTAAGTATGAATTAAACCATTTGTGCACTGACCCCCTCAAACCATAATGATTTAGCTTAGCCAAAAGAATTCCATGATTTACATAATCAAAGGCCTTTGAGAAATCACAAAAAATACCAATGGGTGATGTCCGGTTATTCAGAGCATTTAATATGTGATCAGTGAAAGCGTAACAGCATTTTCTGCTGAAAAGCCTTTCTGAAAACCAAACTGACATTTTGTTAGTACTTTATTTTTACAAATATGGGAGGCTACTCTTGAATACATTACTTTCTCAAAAATTTTTGATAGAGCTGTCAGAAGAGAGATTGGGCAATAGTTGTTGACATCCGACATATCCCCCTTTTTATGCAATGATTTTACAATGGCATATTTCAGTCTATCAGGGAAAACACCCTGCTCCAAAGAGCTATTACATACGTGGCTGAGAATCCTACTTATTTGTGGGGAACAAGCTTTAAGTACCTTGCTGGAAATGCCATCAATTCCGTAAGAGCTTTTACTTTTCAGTGAGTTTATTATTTTACTGATTTCAGAGGGAGAGGTTGATGGAAATACAGTTGTTTCAAACTGCACAGGTATGGCCTCTTCTAGTGAAGATCTAGATCCTATTTTCTCCACAACATTTAAAAAATGATTATTGAAAATATTTTCAATTTCTGATTGTTTGTTAGTACACTTGTCATTCAGTTTTATGGCGCTAAAGTCTTCCTGTGCTCTTGGTTACCCTGTTTCCCTTTCAATAATATTCCAAATTGCTTTAATTTTATTATCAGAGTTACCAATCTCAGACATCATACACATACTTCTGGACTTTTTAATAGCTTTTCTTAGTACCACACAATAGTTTTTATAATATTGAACAATTTCGGGGTCAGTACTCCCTCTTGCTGTTAGATACAGTTCTCTTTTATGGTTGTAAGATATTCTTATTCCTTTAGTTAGCCAAGGTTTTTTATATGTTTTGTTGGAATTATGTTTAACTATTTTCTTGGGAAAACAATTTTCAAATACCCTTAAAAATGTATCGTGAAATAAATTATATTTCAAGTTTGCATCAGGTTCCTTATACACTTCATCCCAGTCTAGCTGCTGTAAGCTTTCCCTAAAGTTTGCAATATTTATATTGTTAATTGAACGCACTGCTTTGAAATTCTGATTTGATATACTGCATGGAGCTATGTCATGTACTGTAACTAGCTGTGCACCATGATCTGGAAGACCATTCTCAACAGGATAAGCATTTATGTCCTTAAACTTATCTTGGTCTATAAAAAAGTTATCTATCAATGTCCTGCTGTTCTTTGTTATCCAAGTAGGAAAATCAATGACGGAGCTCACATTGAAAGAACTGAGTAATACTACAAGGTCATTCTTCCTATTACACTCTTTCAGGGAATCAACATTGAAATCCCCACAAATGATAATTTGCTTCCCCCTGTCTGACAGATAGCACAACAAAGCATCCAAGTTTTCTAGAAATAGCTGGAAATTCCCTGAGGGGGACCTATGCAGTGTTACAATTATGAAAGTGCCATCATTTAGTTTTAGTTCAGTGGCACATGCTTCCATATGTTGCTCTACACAAAATTTTTTACTTTCTAAATTTTTTACACTGTGGAAGCTTTTGACATACATGGCAACTCCTCCTGTCATCATATTATCTCTACTTACATGTGCAGCTAATTTGTACCCATTTCACTGATATGCTAACCTTTTGCATATCAGTGACAATGTGATGCTCAGACAGGCATAGTACATCTATTACATTCTCAGTTTCTATATCTTCTAAACAAAGCAGAAGCTCATCAATTTTATTCTTCAATTCCCCAATATTTTGATGCAATATACTAACATTATTTTTCACTTTACTTTTGTGAGTATCTTGAACTTTTTTTAACATCTTTAGTACTTGCCTGGCAGAGTTTCCCACTGGACATTGATCTTACACTAAAAAAGAGTTTCCACCACGAGATGTAGTTCCTCCCCCCTTTAAATTTCCTGTTATCAGCCCAGCCAGTTTACCCTTCCCTTTATTGTTGAGGTGTAGGCCATGTCTAGTATAGTCCCACCTACAGAGTGAATCAACAGGAACCACACCAATGTGTGACCCTGCATCAGATCCAAGTAGCCGTTCAAACTCCAAATTAACTCTCCTGACAGAAGAGCTCAAATGATGTCGGTCATGGCGCTCCAGAACCGACACAAACCCAACACTGGTATGACTCGATGTTGATGCAATCTTTGCCAGGTCACACTCTATGCTGTACCCCAGATCTCTGTCAATACCGTTGCCCGGCCACCCACAATAACCATGGTATCTTCCTCAGTAAAGCCTCTACATAGTGAACCTAAATCCTCTGTAACCTGCCCCAGTCCAGCACTAGGTTTGAAAGAACTTGTGACCTGGTATTCTGACCCTAATTCATCCTGCAGAAGTTGGCCCACACCCCTAGCATGCGAACTACCTAGCAACAAGACTTTCTTTCTCTTTGCAGACTTCCCTACATTCTTATTCAATTTGATGCTGAAAGCTTGTTGAACCCTGTCTACATCTACTTCTGTGAGAGGCTCATCAGTTTCTGACTGAGGCAGCAGGTCAAACCTATTTTGTACATTAAGTCTGAGTGTATTTCACCTGTCTCATGTATCTTGCATACCAGATGGAAGAGTTTTGTCATGGGGCTCCCCAAAGACTATAAGTAGTTCTGAAGGAATGTCACCCACTTCCAGGGCCTTGTTCTGACTAGGTCTTTCACTACTCTATGAAATTCTTCTCATAGTATCGTATCTCCCATCTCATCTCCATCTAAATCCTCTTCCAGTTCTATAATATTGTCTTTCAAGTTCATCTCCCATGCATACATAGACCCTCAATATACTGTTTACAACTTTCAGCTTCCCCTGTGTTGCTTAGGACTGATTTTCCATCAGAGCTCTCAATATTCATACACTTGTTTGCCTTTTCTCCAAAGGCCTCTTTAATTTTTGTGTAGGCAGTCTCTATCTTTCCCCACTAAATCCTTACATTTGTCCTCTAGCCATTCCTGGTTAGCCTTTTTGTTCTTCCTATCAGCCTTATTTTTTGAATGTTTGTATTCCCTTTCACCTGCTTCATTTGCTACATGTTTATAGTTTCTCCTTTCATAAATTAAATATCTCTTCTGCTATCCAAGAATTTCTACTAGGCCTTGTCTTTTTACCTATTTGTTCCTCTACTGCTTTCACTATATTATCTCTCAAAGCTACCCACTCATCTTCTACTATATTCCTTTCCCCTGTTCTAGTCAGTCAATGCCTAATGCTCCCTCTGAAACCCTCAACAACATCTGGTTCTTTCAACTTGTCCAGGTCCAATCTCCTTAATTTCCTACCTCTTTGCAATTTCTTCAATTTTAGTCTACAGTTCATAACCAATAAATTGTAGTCAGAGTCCATATTTGCCCCTGGAAATGTCTTACAATTTAAAATCTGGTTCTGAAATCTCTGCCTTACAACCTTCCAGTGTCTCCAGGTCTCTTCCATGTATGAAAACTTCTTTCATGATTGTTAGCAATGATTAAATTATGATCTGTGCAAAATTCTATCACAAGGTTTCCTCTTTCATTCCTTTCCCCAATTCCATATTCACCAACTACTTTTCCTTCTCTTCCTTTTCCTTGACCATTTGCAGAGCTAGTTGCCATATAAACTTTTACTACTGTGGCTGGTGTGTGCTTCGTGTCTGTCTTGGCTACAATAATGCATTTACTATGCTGTTTATTATAGCTTACCTGCATTCTTATTTTGTTATTCATTATTAAACTTACTCCTGCATTGCCCCTATTTAATTTTGTATTTGTAACTCTATATTCACCTGACCACAAGTCATGTCCCTCCCGTGACCAAACTTCACTAATTCCCACTATGTCTAACTTCAACCTATCCATTTCCCTTTTCAAATTTTCTAATCTACCCACCCGATTAAGAGATCCAACATTCCACTCTCTGGCCCATAGAGCACCAGTTTTGTTTCTTCTAATGACAACATCCTCCTGAGCACTCCCTGCCCAGAAAACCATATGGGGAACTACTTTACCTCTGGATTATTTTGCCCAAGAGGATGACATAATCATTTAACCACACAGTAGAGTGGCATACCCTGGGGAAAAATTAGGGTTGTAATTTCCCATTGCTTTCAGTTGTTCACAGTATTAGCTCAGCAAGGTTGCCATTTTGGTTGATTTTACAAGGTCAGATCAGTCAGTCATCCAGACTGTTGTCCCTATAATAGTGAAAAGGCTGCTGCCCCTCTTCAGGAACTACATGTTTGTCAGGCCTTTCAACAGATATCCTTCATTGTGGTTGCAGCTATGATATGGCTATCTGTATCGCTGAGGAACGCAAGCCACCCTACCAATGGCAAGATCCTTGTTTCATAGGGGGTTCAATGTATTACATAGATCTGTTCCTGAAATTTAATTTCTCTACACTAACTATTTCTTGGTGTTGTGATTTTTTTTGCTGTCAGTGTAATTGAGAGATTCATTCATGAAACAACAAATGTGAAGTACTTAGATTACTACAGCCTACTGAATAATAATCAGAATGGCTTTCAAACTGGTAGAAGTACATAAACAGTGATAAATGATTACACTGATGAAATAATTAGACATTTGGATTACAACAACAGTCTTGTAGGAGTTAATTTAGATGTTTCTAAAGCTTTCAGTACAGTTTGTCATAAAATTCTTTTAGGAATGTTAGAAGCAATGGGGAAGAAAGGAATAAAAAGAAGTGGCTTCAATAATATTTGCAAAATAGATCATGAGTTGTAGACCTCACATCAGCTCATGCTTGTCATAAAATCAGATTAGTATTTGAAGTGAGGAAAATAAAAATAGGTGTACCCCAAGGTAGCGTGTTAGGCCCCTTCTGTTCTTTGTTTATATGAATGACATACACACCTCAGAAATTACAGCATATATCCTATTGTTTGCAGATGACACTACTGCAACAGTGAGTGATGTTAAGGAATCTCTGCCCACTACAACTGATCAAGTGCTCAACTCCTTGCATTCAATGCCAGTAAGCTGACCCTTAATGTGAAGAAAACAAACTACACTATGTGATCAAAAGTATCCAGACGCCCCCAAAAACATATGTTTTTCATTTTAGGTACATTGTGCTGCTACCTAATGCCAGGTACTCCATATCAGTGACCCCAGTAATCATTAGAGATCGTGAGAGAGCAGAATGGGGCACTCTGGAGAGCTCGCAGACTTTGAACAAGGTCAGATAATTGAGTGTCACTCGTGTCATACATCTGTACATGAGATTTCCACACTCCTAAACATCACTAGGTTCCATATTTCTGATGTGATAGTGAAGTGGAAATGTGAAGGGACACGTACAGCACAAAAGCGTACAGTCTGACCTTGTCTGTTGACTGACAGAGATCGCCGACAGGTGAAGAGGGTCATAATGTATAATAGGCAGACATCTATCCAAATCATCACAAATGAATTCCAAACTGCATCAGGATCCACTGCAAATACTAAGATACTTCGGCGGGAGGTGAGGAAACTTCGATTTCATGGTCAAGCGGCTGCTCATAAGCCACACATTATGTCGGTAAATGCCAAACAACACCTTGCTTGGCATAAGGAGCGTAAACATTGCATAATTGAACAGTGGAAAAATGTTGTGTGTAGTGACGAATCACAGTACACAGTGTGGCAAACCGATGGCAGAGTGTGGGTATGGCGAACACCCGGTGAACGGCATCTGCCAGTGTATGCAATGCCAACAGTAAAATTCAGAGGCATTGGTGTTACAGCATGGTCATGTTTTTCATGGAGGGGGTTTGCACCCCTTGTTGTTTTGCATGGCACCATCACAGCACAGGCATACATTGATGTTTTAAGGACCTTCTTGCTTCACACTGATGAAGAGCAATTCAGGAATGGCGACTGCATCTTTCAACACAATCGAGTACCTGTTCATAATTTATAGCCTTGGTGGAGTGGTTACATGACAATGACATCCCTGTAATGGACTGGCCTGCACAGAGTCCTGACCTGAATCCTATAGAACACCTTTGAGATATTTTGGAATGGCAACTCTGTGCCAGGCCTCACCAGTTAACATTAATACCTCTCCTCAGTGCAGGCACTCCATGAAGAATGGGCTGCCATTTCCCAAGAAACCTTCCAGCACTTGATTGAATATATGCCTCAAAGAATGGAAGCTGTCATCAAGGCTAAGGGTGGGCCAAAACCATACTGAATTCCAGTATTACCAATGGAGGGCACCACAGATTTGTAAGTCTTTTTCAGTCAGGTGTCCAGATACTTTTGATCACACAGTGTGTATACAATTTGGGAAGACGAATCAAAACCAGGCTCTCCATCTGGTACTGGGCAGAAGTGAGTTAGAAAGGAGACAATGCATTAAAATTTTATGAATTTATGTTGAGCAAGACTTCAGCTGGAAAACCATATAACTGAACTCTTCCAGAGACTCAGTTCTCCATGTTTTGCTCTGAGAATTATGTCTAAAGTTTTCTCCTCATGTGGTGCTAGAATGGCTTATTTTGGTTACTTCTAGTCTCTTGTAGCTTATGGAATGGTTTTCTGGAGTAAAATTAGTATTCAATTAAATGAAATTTTGTATTTCAGAAGAGGCCTATCCGAATCTTGTCACATTGCTCTGATAGGTCTCACTGCAAACTCCTATTCAAAAAGTTGTGTTTGCTGACTGCAACTCTCCTTGTACATATAAAAATGTTTGTTTATGGCAAAAGTAGACTTGGTGACCTACAAACCGACTCCAGTTATCACATTTATAATACTTGCAACAGTGGATCCCTCCATATAGATCAAGTTAGAACAACCAGTACTCAAAGGCTTGTGAGCCACTTTGGTGTCATTCTTTATAATGCACTGCCAACATACATTTAGAGGCTGGAGACAGAAATGTCTTTTAGAGCAGAGTTAAAATTATTTCTTGTTCAGAAGTGTTTCTAAAATGTAAATGAATATGTTAGTTGCTAAGGTTACTATTCCCTCATTTATTGTTGGGTTCTTTGGATTCTGTTAACTGATATTCATCTATGCTGTGTTTGTTTTGCAGAGAATATTTCTGCTGTTGGTTTTCTGTTTCCTCTGTTTCAGATGTGGTGTAGTACAACACCTATCAACAGGGATCTGGTGCTAGCCTAGTTGTGATGGATACCATGTCGGCTGGTTTTCACGTGTTCATGCATTACAATTTTCAGCTGTGCTATGTAATATGTCTGTGTGCTTTTACTTTTTCAGAGGTATTTTATATCAAAGTTTCATGATTTACTTGCATCGCTGATGTACTTATTTTGCATGTTGTACGTTTCAGCAGTGTTATGCAATGTGTTCATGTGTTTTCATTTTTCAGCAGTGTTGTTATTTTCAAAATTTTGTGTTTATTGATTTGCTTCTTGCATGTGTTGCACTCAAAATTTAGACTATGTACACTATGTGATCAAAAGTATCCAGAAGCCTGGCTAAAAATGACTTACAAGTTTGTGGCGCCCTCCATTGGTAATGCTAGAATTCAATATGGTGTTGGCTCACCCTTAGCCTTGATGGCAGCTTCCACTCCTGCAGGCATACATTCAATCGGATGCTGGAAGGTTTCTTGGGGAATGGCAGCCCATTCTTCATGGAGTGCTGCATTGATGAGAGGTATTGATGTCAGTCAGTGAGGTCTGGTATGAAGTCGGCGTTCCGAAACATCCCAAAGGTGTTCTATAGGACTCAGGTCAGGACTCTGTGCAGGCCAGTCAATTACATGCTCGATCATGTTGAAAGGTGCAATTACCATCCCTGAATTGCTCTTCAACAGTGGGGAGCAAGAAGGTGCTTAAAACATCAATGTATGCCTGTGCTGTGATAGTGCCATGCAAAACAACAAGGTGTGCAAGCCCCCTCCATGGAAAACACTAGTGCCACACAAAACAACAAGGGGTGTGTGCCTCCTCCATGAAAAATATGACTACACTGTAACACCAACACCTCCGAATTTTACTGTTGGCACTACACACACTGGCAGATGACGTTCACTGGGCATTCGCCATACCCACCCCCTGCCATCATATCACCACAATGTGTACTTGATTTGTCACTCCACACAATGTTTTTCCACTGTTCAATTGTCCAGTGTTTGGCATACAGGGATTTGTGACCATTACCCAATGCCCCATGTGGTGCTGAGGCAGCTTGCCTGTTTGGCTGTTCCTGCTGTTCTAGTGCCTTCACATTTTGCTTCTGTACAACCCTCTAAACTTTCCTTATTCTTCTGGCATACTTCCTTACTGACTCACTGTCCAGCCCTAATTTAGTTGTCAAAACATCGAAGGGAGACAGCATCTTCCTTCCGTACCACCACCTCAAATGGCAACAATTGATGATTGTGAGAACTTCTGATGTGCACCAGATCACACTTCCTGTTCCTCCACCAAAACTGCTCTACTATGTGCCTATCTGTTGCATGTCACCCTCCATGACCTGACAATATATGGTCATGAGCTTGCTGTAAAACTCCCTTCTGGAAAACTCATTCTACACAACAAATCCTCGTGAATAACAAAATGTGGCTGTTGCTTCAGTGACTGGCACTCCTTACGCTTTGCCTGTGCCACCCTGCCACACTTCCATGTTCCTCCATAACATTCTCAATATCACTACCCCACAACGTAATGCATCTGCATTTTCACAAGATCTCCCTGACTTATAGATTAGCACATAAACAAATTCACTAAGCTTAAGCGCCAGGCAAGTTAATATATTAGGTGGATGTTTTAAATCAATCAATCTTTTCATCAATTAAGCATGGCCTGTCACTACCTTAGACTTCCTACCATGCATGTAACATCAGAAATACATAATACCAGACACTACTGCCAACACCTCTTTCTCAGTTGTTGAGTAGTAATGCTCTGTCTTGTTTAGCTGCCTCGAAGAAGAATCTACCAGATATTCTTGACCATCTATTATCTATCCCAGAACGTAGCCAACTGCTTTATTTGAAATGTCACATGAAAGGATAAGCTCTTTCTCAAAATCCAGAAAAAGCTGTACTAGATATGAAACTAATATCTGTTTAAATTTTTCAGATGCCGCTTGACATTCCTGTCACCAATGATATTTCATTCCCTTTCTCTGTAGCTTGTTGAAGGGTTCAGCTATTTTTGCAAACTCCTTCATGAACCATCAATAATAATTGCAAAAGCCAGTGAATGACTGTACCTGCTTAGTTGCTCATGGTGTTGGAAAAATGTTTCACATTCTCTGGTAAATTCTATGATAAGACAGTTATGTCATCCAGATAACCATACAAGTTTTAGGATTTAATCCTCTCAATACCTCATCTAACAACTGCTGAAAAGTTACCAGTGCGTTCTTTAGTCAACACAGCATGTGCTTGTAATGAAAGTGGCCACCCACCACTGTAAGTGCTGTTTTCAGCTTATCCTCATGCACCATTTCCAATTGACAGTACCCACTCCTGAGATCCATAATAGTAAAGAACTAACACTGATCCAAAGTTTCTATGATGTCTGGAATTGGATCAGCATCCGAAATGGTTCATGCATTAAGATATCTAGAGTCACAGCAAAATCTGAATTCCTTTTTCCATCCACTGATTTTTTCAGCACAACCAATATATAGCACTGGCTGTCACTTGGTTCTGTGATCCCATCTCATAGTTGTTGCTCAATAAACTCTCCTACTAATGGTTGCAGTTGCCTTGCTAAACCATATGACTTCCTATAAGTTGGTGTGGTATCCCATGTTGGTATATGATGTTGTGCCACTGGTGTTGCTGGTAACCCTCCGCCTGTACAAAGTAAATCACTAAACCTCAACAACAAGTTTTCTGTGGCCCTTCAATCAGTGCCTTGCAAGTGACCCACATTCTCTTGTAACAGTTCCATGCTGACAGTTTGCTTGTAGCTTTCCTGTAGATTTGATCTATAGAATTCCCCATCTTCCAAGACTTCCAGAGTGGCTTTTACTGCACCCTTTTAAAGAGTTGCTTCTGCTCTGCCAAAGTTATCTGCAATAACATGAATCAGTCATTCCCCACTGATGTCATTCACCCATGTCAAACTCCAGCAGACAAAACAATGTGAACTATCCCACTCTCCATTGCTAAAGAGTGGTTCAACCACATATAATGTTTCTCTCAGCAAATCAGTATCCATTGAAGCCCACACTATCTTCCCTGCACCTGTTGTTATTTTATCCTGCTATTGGTTTTTACTGAAAACTTACACAGTTCAGTCAGTCTCACCCCCATGATGGAAGAACCTTGTGTCATTGCCTCAGTTGCAACTGTTTCCCCAAGTGAAACAAAGTCCCAGTGAGTTCTACTGTGCATCACCAGAGATTAACCTTAGCAAGATGTTTGTTGAGGAAGTCTAGCCTGCGAAACACTGAATAACCTTCACCTAAGTATAACCTCCTTTAATTACCTGAATTTAATTTTCCCAACCCACATGAACTTAGTATCCCCAACCAAGAACTCCAGTAGTGCCATACCCAATGACTCTACATTATTATCCCCAATCCTACATAACCTATACTGTGATGACCTCAGTCTCCTCTTCCCCATGAGGTCCAGACTGATAACAGACATGTACACCCTTGTGTCTACCAAAAATCTCTGTTTCCTGCCACCCATAAGCCTGCTAAGCAGCATTCTGTCTATGCACCAACTTGTGCACAGTTATGTTCTATCAGGATTACCTTTCAACAGTTGAAGCCCTCCTGTTTCCCCTTAATAGCTGCTTCCCTCTCTGGTGTTTCCCATCTTTCCTATTTCTTCAGTCAGACACCTGGTGGCCCTCTCTGCCATACGCATAGCACTCTGGTTGTCTACATTGCTACCCTATATGCCTCTCCTGACCGCTTCTATAACACATAATTTTAGAAGTGAACATCCAGTGGTTATACTGCAGCAACTAGGTTACATAGTACTGTATAAATATAGCCACTCCACTTTGCAATTTTATTTAAAGGCTTCAATAATAATTAATATAAGGGCTTCACCCAAATTGAAACCAAAGTAATTCATGCCACCCACAGGGTGACATGAATTAATATATTTTCGTTATTAATCAAAGTAAATGTAAAGGAGAGTATGCAGAAGGCAGTGGGCAGGCATAAATCGAACGATCAGTATAGAAGACGCTGAGCCATCTTGTGCAGGAAGGCAAACTGGTTGACATGGCCGGATGTAGGTGGGAGTGCCAGTTGTGCAGCAAACTGATAGGGTTCTAGTACCTTCTAGAACAATTTCAGGATAGCAATACCATTCCGGTATCAGAAAGCATGCGGGATTGTGAATGCTGAGGGGAAATGTCCTGTAGAACTTCGATGGCCATATTGTGAGACATCGGCATTGAGAGAAAATAGTCCCCCTTGTTCTTAACCCTTCAGCATAAGAAAAATGTATTTTAAATGTAATCTAAGGTACATAATTGAGGACAGGGCTGAAGAAAACGGTCTCTTCTCTTACATGCTATTTTCTTTCATTAGTTTATAAAATAAGTAACAACATGATTACTCATCGGTGCGGAGGTATGAATAAGGTGGTAGGAGCGGTATTTTTGGCATTGGCTCTTTCACTCTAGAGAGTTGTTCTGTGTCATTCTTAATGGACAGACCCATATCTGACCGCTCTGATGAAATGCTAACTTTATTCGGTCAGTAAGTACTTTTACAGTACAAATGGCTTTCCAGGCCCTGCTCTTAGTGTCTGGAACAGCAGTTGAGTAGCGACAGGTTATTCCACAATTTAATACACCAGTAATAGCCTACGCGTGGCAGTGATTTTGATTCTATGATATGAAGTCTCATTGGAACTGTGATGAACTTTAAATCAACAGTAGAACCGCATATCGCAATCAAGATGCAACCAGTTTGTCATGGGTAAGTGATTTCTTGCATGGCCTGGTGCTGGTTTGAATTTACAATTATTATTCAAGGTTATACTGCATGTAAGATGGCTGTAGAGTTGAGTGCAATTAAATGAATCCAAATTCATTGTGTAATGTGGTAATGTTCAGGCAAGTGAGTTTTTGTTGTAGTTGTATCATTAGAAGTCCTGCATGGCAGTGCAAAATTAATTGTTTAACTCTGATTGAAACCGGTATCTAAATTCTATGTACGTAAAGAGAAGACACATTGTTCTAGAAGGGGTTAATGTATATTGCATTGTTCTGAAGGATAGAGCCTGATTCATTGTGAAGATCATTTATGAACATAAATGAGAGACGTGTTATCATAAGGCACACAAGGGACGACGTTAGCCTGATACTCTGTCATTTGTATGCTCTCAGATTAACTACAGGTGTCAAACATTACTGAAATAGCAATCCCTAACAGTTGTAACACGTGCTTTATGGGAGGACATTGTGCCTCTAAATTATAGTTTACTTATCATGGTATGTCCATGTTCTTATTTGCTGCAAACGCCTTTTTTCATAACAATATTACTTGGTTGATCAGTTGCTTCCCAAGCTTGCTTACGGTGAGTAGCATTGAGACTGAGAGAGCAGGACTATCTTTGAGAACCAAACATCTTCGAGAAATATAAAGATCATTGTTTGTGGTGCTTACAGCACGTAACAAATGTTAGGTGCACATTGGCTCGCTGCGCATCCGATTTAATACAATCTATGTGGCACCAAGACCCTCAAGTGTCTAACAACTGACACTGATACCTTAATAATAGTGTGTAGCTCATGTTATACCACATTCGATCATTTAGTTTAGTCATAATGGTAGTCAGGTGGAAAAAATCTCAGAGTAATGAACTGCTCCACTGACCCTGCAAACTTCCAATGTGGTGCAATTGGCCATGAAATGGAAAAATTTCCAATATGGTGCCAAAGCACAAAAAAAAATTTTCAGTGGTGACATGTTAGATGTAGCGCTGAACACACCCGGCAATGAAAGAAATAAAATAAAATCGGTTAGTGAAATGAATTGGGAAGTTTTAAAATATTACATTAGCCACCAGGTAACTAGTGAATATTAAGGATTTGAAGACATTATTGGAGTTCTGAGGTGAGATCCATTGCATGAAATCATTTCATATTGGAAGTAAGTTGCGGAGCAGCAAATGAAGCTGAATGGAAGACATTGTGCACCGTATAACGTTACTTGAGCAGAAACGGTATTTGGAGAGCTGCCGTAGGAAACAGCTGGTGGCTGAACATGATGTCATGAAAAGCAATGTGACATCAGGGGACCTGCAAGTGTACCGTTCATTGTCATCAGGAAGGGGAGGCGAGAGCACCAGAGCAGAAATCTTATGCAGCATGGTGGGTAACATGCGTCAACCACACTGCAAAATCAGCCATTCCGTCCCAGTGCAGTGGACCAAAGTGATAGAAAACTATTCTGTTCACTCAAAACAATTTTTGTCATGAGTGAGAGAATGGTGGAGCAAGCAGACAAGGATAGGTTCTCACCTGTTGATGAGCTAGGTGAACCATCCAATAGTTCTAAAGATGTTAAAAGTAAACAAGAGCCACTAGATGATAGTACTGATGATTTGGTAAATGATACAATGCCAAGTGGAGTCCAGCATTAAAATTAAGAAGGAAGTGGAGGAATGGACTCTGGATGATTTAGGTAATTTTACAACTGAGAGTCCTCGAATTCTAGAAAATTCAAATCCTCAAATGGCTTAAGAACAGATACTTGCTGGAGAGAGAAATAACCAACTTCTGTCAGTACCAAGTGGCTTAAGCACTCAGGTGAATATGGTAAATGCAAGTATAGAATCAGTAAGTGCAAATGTGGAATATGTGAAGTCCGAGGTAAAAAGTGAGCTGAAAAAGGTAGAAACTAAACTTACTGGGGAAATGACTAAATTGAAAAAGGAATTGGATATTCATGTTATTAAGCATTCTAAGCAAATGAGAAAGGAATGGGAAACAAAATTTTCACAAATGGACACTGAAGTAACGGAAAAATTAACAGTTGTTCAGAACAGAACCCACATCTGCAGTACTGACTCAGTTTAAATAGCTAAGAAAGAATGTGATGACTTTCAGCAAATGATCCTTGATAAACAGGTAGAAAATGAGCAAACTGTGGATGAAAAATTAGTAACTTTGTGTACTGAAGCGAGCAAAGAAAATGAGAGATGGTTAAAGGGGCTGTCTCTGAGATGAATCATGCAATTAGAGTGGAACTCGATAATAGGCTATCGTTTCAGTACACCCAAATTGCTCATAACAAAGTAGTTGATGGAAAAAGGTATTTAATCTGGCAGAGTAACCCAGTACATTATCACATAAAATTGTGCATTGTCCAACCTCTGGATCTGCTGGTGCGGCTTTAATTAAGTGCAGGAAGTTTGATTATTTTGTTCTAAATGATAAAGTGCATCGAAAAGTATTTATTCAAATTTTTGACAAGGTAGTGCCTACCGTATGGGAAGCAGAGGAATAAATTGCTTTCATAGTGTAATATTTAAAGGAAGATGCTGTAATACGGGCAAATGGCATCACAGATTCTTGTAAAATGATAAAGAAATTTCAGGATAGGTTTTTGAATAAATACTGGTCTAACGAAATACAAGAAGATTTGATGAAGGATTTTCTATGTGGAGGGCAGTATCAGTCAGAGTCTGGTTTGTTAACAGATTTCCGTGAACATTGGTGGGCAAAATTAAAATTTATTGAAACCAGCCTGGCTGTTACGCCATTCAATAGTAATCTAGAATGCCTCTTACCATATGATGTACAGGAAGTTATGCTACCAGCACCATGAGTTACGTACGAGAATTATTATCACTACCTTAGTAGAGTAGAGTGGTTACAGGTGCAGAACAGCAGGCCACTGAGGGAAACACACCAACAAGTAAATACCCTGCATGCACAGCCAAGGTGCACAGACAAAGGCAGAGGATGGCATGGACCACAGCATGCATGGAAACGAAATTTCGACAACAATGACACTCATGATGGTCAGTTAAACAAAGAGTTGTCTCAGTGTGGGATTGAATAGAGACAATACAGGTATCTGAGGTCCCACAAAGTCATACACAGCCCATGAGAGAACCTGAAATGTTGTAGGTGGGGTCTGGGGGAGGTGCAGAAGTCAAACCCAGAATACCCAAGCCAGGTTATTGTGTGATGGAGGCTGGGGGCAGCGCTTCTGTTGCTCAACCTAATCCATTCGCCATCCATTCAGAGGAATTCACCTCTGTTCAGCATTTAAATGATAATGAAAGTTGAAATGTAAGTAAAGGGATTAATTTGATGGGGAAACAGAATTCGGACAGCATTTTTGACCTTTCCGAGTTGTTTAAAGAACCACTGATGAAAGACATGTTTAACGTAGAATCAAGGGATGACACACTGACTACACATAATTTCAGCCCTGAGGTATGGAGTTTGAGGTCTCCTGATGATGAAGAGCAGTTACAAGAAGATTTAAAGGAGGGAAGTGGTGTTAATAATAATGTGATCGAGGAACAGGATATTGAAGCTAATGGAATGCTTCTTCATAATTATGAAGAGGTTAAGGAATTTATTTTTGAAGGAGATGGCAGTGAGGAGTCTGAGTTAGTCTCCGAGAGGATTATTAGTGATGAGGAACTTTGTAATTTGGATGCACAAGAGGGGTGGCTTCAGGCACAAAACCTGTGCAGCTTATCGCTTCACAACAGGTTGGCCGATTTTTGTCATTGCTTACCTATTGTTACCAATAATAAGGAGTCAAGGAATTGTTCTGATTTTAGTAGAAGGGAAATAATTAATGATCTTTTGGAGGAAGATGATGCAAATGAGAATGTGATGAATTATGCGAAACCCATTATTACCGCCCAATTAGTAGGTGTCATGGCAGATATTCTCGTAGATAATGGTTCAGAAGTGTCAGCTGTGTCCAGAGAATTCTATGAAGCAATCCCAAAGAAAGAAAATTTTTCAGTTTTGCCAGTTATGGGTGTAAAAATTGTAGGTGCAACAGGGAAATTTTACAGAGCCATTAAACATAAAGTGTGGTTATCCATGATGCTGAATGGAAAAATATTAGAACATAATTTCTTAATTATTGAAAATTTGAGCGTAAAAATTTTGGCAGGGCTAGATTTTGTAAATGTATTGAAATGCTCAGTAGACTTTGAAGGCAAGAGAATGAAACTGTGTGTGCAAGGACGAGATTTTGTAGTGCCATTTAAAAACCAATTCAAATGTGAAAGAGACAACTAAGGTATTTTCTTGATTGATCTGCTCCAGGATGATAATGGACCAAAAGAAATAAGCATTTATAATGTACAGAAGGAACTTGAACAATAGGATACTTTGGAAATAATAGAGTATAAAATAGCTAAGACTGAAGTTTTGTCTAGTAGCCAGAAAGAAGACTCAAACAGGTGTATCATGGTACATTTGTGGTGGAACCAATTCCGCATGAGAATGCTTGTAGGTTGAGGTATTCAAAATCCAGGAAAATATTTGGTACCAGAAACAATGTGGAACTGAAGAAATACATCCTGAGTAGTGAGAACTAAAAACGTTGGAAATCGGTCTTTCTGTGACATACACGATTTGGCAGTCGTGCATCTCCAGGCGTTGAATGGTTTTCTTCTTCCTATACAATCATTCATCCCTCACTCTTCTCCAGATCCCCTTGATCTATAGAAATTCTTGCAGATTGAGAGACTGTAAGCAGAACCAAGTAGAATTGAGATGTACAGGGTGACACAGAAAAACGGGAACACTTCCACAATCCAATAAAACGAAAAGTGATGAAGTAAAGAAATTGCATTCATAGTAATTGAAACCTTACAACTTTGCCATTTATGAAACATTGATGGCATTTATCATTGTTTAAAAATTACATCCTTTAGATGGCATCCTCCTGTATGAATACATTCGTGAAGTCTGCTGTTGAGATTCCTCATTGACCACTGCAACATCTCAGCTGGGATACTGTGAATTGGATCCCGAATTCTCTGTTTCAACTCATCCAGGGTTCTTGGTCGTGTCATGTAGACTTTGCTCTTGAGGTAGCCCCACAAAAATCACAGATGGATAAATCTGGTGATCTAGAGGGCCTGAGAATGTTACCGAATCGTGAGGTCACACGGTTGCTGAACAATTCTCGCACAAATGTCATTGATTGCTTCATGATTGAACATTTCGTGGTTACTCTTTGATAATGAGAGTAAAGTGCATGAAGAAATATTAAGTTATGATAAGAGCTAAGGTGAATGGGGGAAAGAAATGCAGTAGAACAAGAATGGGTGGCTCTGAGGGATGAGGTAGTGAAGGCAGCAGAGGATAAAATAGGTAAAAAGATGAGAGCTAGTAGAAATCCTTGGGTAACAGAAAAAATATTGAATTTAATTGATGAAAGGAGAAAATATAAAAATGCAGTAAATGAAGCAGGCAAAAAGGAATACAAACGTCTGAAAAATGAGATCGACAGGAAGTGTAAAATGGCTGAGCAGGGATGGCTAGAGGACAAATGTAAGGATGTAGAGGCTTATCTCACTAGGGGTAAGATAGATACTGCCTACAGGAAAATAAAAAAGACCTTTGGAGAAAAAAGATCCACTTGCATGAATATCAAGAGCTCAGATGGAAACCCAGTTCTAAGCAAAGAAGGGAAAGCAGAAAGGTAGAAGGAGTACATAGAGGGGCTATACAAGGGCGATGTACTTGAGGACAATATCATGGAAATGGAAGAGGATGTAGATGAAGATGAAGATGAAATGGGAGATACGATACTGTGTGAAGAGTTTGACAGAGCACTGAAAGACCTAAGTCGAAACAAGGCCCCGGGAGTAGACAACATTCCATTAGAACTACTGATGGCCTTGGGAGAGCCATTCCTGACAAAACTCTACCATCTGGTGAGCAAGATGTATGAGACAGGCGAAATACCCTCAGACTTCAAGAAGAATATAATAATCCCAATCCCAAAGAAAGCAGGTGTTGACAGATGTGAAAATTACCGAACTACCAGTTTAATAAGTCACAGCTGCAAAATACTAACACAAATTCTTTACAGATGAATGGAAAAACTGGTAGAAGCCGACCTCGGGGAAAATCAGTTTGGATTCCGTAGAAATATTGGAACACGTGAGGGAGGCAATACTGACCTTATGACTTATCTTAGAAGAAAGATTAAGGAATGTTTGTAGCATTTGTAGACTTAGAGAAAGCTTTTGACAATGTTGACTGGAATACTCTCTTTCAAATTCTGAAGGTGGCAGGGGTAAAATACAGGGAGTGAAAGGCTATTTACAATTTGTACAGAAAGCAGATGGCAGTTATAAGAGTCGTGGGGTATGAAAGGGAAGCAATGGTTGGGAAGGGAGTGAGACAGGGTTGTAGCCTATCCCCGATGTTATTCAATCTGTATATTGAGCAAGCAATAAAGGAAACAAAGGAAAAGTTCGGGGTAGGTATTAAAATCCATGGAGAAGAAATAAAAACTTTGAGGTTCGCCGATGACATTGTAATTCTGTCAGAGACAGCAAAGGACTTGGAAGAGCGGTTGAACGGAATGGACAGTGTCTTGAAAGGAGGGTATAAGATGAACATCAACAAAATCAAAACATGGATAATGGAATGTAGTCGAATTAAGTCAGGTGATGCTGAGGGAATTAGGTTAGGAAATGAGACACTTAAAGTAGTAAAGGAGTTTTGCTAATTGGGGAGCAAAATAACTGATGATGGTCGAAGTAGAGAAGATATAAATTGTAGACTGGCAATGGCAAGGAAAGCGTTTCTGAAGAAGAGAAATTTGTTAACATTGAGCATAGATTTAAGTGTCAGGAAGTCGTTTCTGAAGGTATTTGTGTGGAGTGTGGCCATGTATGGAAGTGAGACATGGACAATAAATAGTTTGGACAAGAGGAGAATAGAAGCTTTTGAAATGTGGTGCTACAGAAGAATGCTGAAGATTAGATGGGCCGGCCGGAGTGGCCGTGCGGTTCTAGGCGCTACAGTCTGGAACCGCGTGACCGCTACAGTCGCAGGTTCGAATCCTGCCTCGGGCATGGATGTGTGTGATGTCCTTAGGTTAGTTAGGTTTAAGTAGTTCTAAGTTATAGGGGACTGATGACCACAGCAGTTAAGTCCCATAGTGCTCAGAACCATTTGAACCATTTTTTTGATTAGATGGCAGATCACATAACTAATGAGGAGGTATTGAATAGAATTGGGGAGAAGAGGAATTTGTGGCACAACTTGACAAGAAGAAGAGACTGGTTGGTAGGACATGTTCTGAGGCATCAAGGGATCACAAATTTAGCATTGGAGGGCAGCGTGGAGGGTAAAAATCGTAGAGGGAGACCAAAAGATGAATACACTAAGCAGATTCAGAAGGACGTAGGTTGCAGTAAGTACAGGGAGATGAAGAAGCTTGTCCAGGATAGGATAGCATGGAGAGCTGCATCAAACTAGTCTCAGGACTCAAGACCACAACAACAACAAAAATAGGTGAAGTTAAATGGAAGTGTTAAATAAAGGTGAAGTACAAATGACGTAAAATGCGGATATGGAAAGGTAATAAAAGTTTGTTCAGGGCAGTAGCTGCAGAGGAATTAAATCACCAACAAAATATGAAGTGAATAACACTATCAATACATGAAAGATAAATATAGAAAAGCCGATGTAAGTTTAGTTGAGTGTTGAATGGATATCTTGATCGTGGTAAAGTAAATAATTTTAACTTTAGAAGATCTCACAGTTGTGGCAGAACTGTATGATTCATAGCTTAAAACATGCACAACTGAGACTGAAAGAACAGCATTCATGACAAAGGTATTCCTGACAAAGGCCAGAGAAGAACTAAAAATGTGGTTATATGAAACAGAACGAAAATTTATTTGGGAAAGTTATGAAGTAGGTGAGAAGTGTCTGATGGAATTTGGTAAATTTGAAATAGAATTTGTGAAAGTTATTGAGATTAGGAAGGTATGATGTTTGTAAGGTTGACAGGATATTTGTGTAATGTCTGATTTAGAGTTAATTAGTGTTAAGGCCATAGGTCAAAAGACTGGAGATGGACGAATTCTTCCCTTAGTGGTAAGTAAGGATGAAAAAGGACTGTGGCGATGTAATAATTCCACCCTTGGTAGGAAATAGTTGTTAAGTATAAGGAATCATGAGAGTGCAACAGACTAGTGCAGTAGTTATCAGGTCCTGAGGTATAAATTTTGAAAATTGTCTGCTTGCAGCAAAGTAAATCAAAACTCAGCAAACTTAGGAACCACGTGAAAACTAAAGAAGGTTAGGAGAAATACCTGAGTGTGACAAAACTAAGAGTGAATACCTGATTGGGACACAACATTGAGAAGTAAACATAATTGAAACAGAAAAGGTGGTGGGGGATAGAATTAAGGTTTTTCTTATTGCACAGGATGCAAGATTTACAGTTTTCTTGATGATTATAATTTGTGGTAAAATATGTTTTAAATGATTTTGTTATTCAAAGGTAATGGTAATTGTAATTAATGATGATTTATTGAAAAATATATGCATTTTTCAGAAAAGTGGCCAAACTGATCGAGTTGTAACAATTTTTCCAGGTGATTTATATGTGGATTACCTTTAACAGTGGCCAAACTAGTTCATGAGTTGTGTGTTTGCTTAAAATGGTTTTCTTCTTATATGTTTGTGAGAGTGGTGAAACCAGTTCAAAAGTTTTAATTTTTTCCAGGTGATTTGCCTATGGACTTTCTTCATTCAAAGTGGCCATAATGGTTCATGAGTTGTAACAGAATTTACTTTTTTTAATCTTCAGTAATATCTACAAATTTTGAAATGACAAATAATATTTTCGTATTTTGTGTTTAACAGTTCTATGTAAGACTGAGAGCAAGGGATTGCAGGGATACTTGTAATATTTTATTAAACCAATATTCAAATAATATCAGTCAGTGACAACAGAACAGATTTGGTATGATTGTTGAAAAGTGATAAATTCAGTTAATTGATTTTACTGAAATAGTAGGTTATTACTTTAGAATTCATGATATTTGTTTATATAGTTGCAAATTTTCAGATTTATTGGATATTTCATTAAATGACTAGAATCTTTTAATAGAATGGAGGCAGGGTGTAACATAGCAACTATATTACATGGTACTGTATACATATTCTGACTCTATTTTACAATTTTATTTAAAGTCTTCAACAGTAATTATTGTAAGGCCTTCGCACAAATTTAAACCAAAGTAATTCACACCACCCACAAGGTGACATGAAATAATATATTTTTGTTATTAATCAAAGTAAATGTAAATGAGAGTATACAGAAGACCGAGGCCAGGTATATGCTGAATGATCAGTGTAGAAGGCTCTGAGCTATCTTGTGCAGGAAGGCAAACTGGTTGATGTGGCCGGATGTAGATGGGAGTGCCAGTTATGCAGTAAAATGGTAGGGTTCTAGTACCTTCAAGAACAATTTTAGGATAGCAATACCATTCCGGTATCAGAAAGCATGAGGGATTGTGAATGCTGAGGGGAAATACCTCTCCTGTAGAACTTTGATGGCCATATTGCGAGACATCGGCACAGAGAGAAAGTAGTCCCCCTTGTTCTTAACCCTTCAGCTTAAGGAAAATATTTTTTAAATGTAATCTAAGACACACAATTGAGTACAGGGCTTAAGAAAACGATCTCCTCTCTTACATGCTATGTTTTTTTCATTAGTTTATAAAATAAGTTACAAAGTGATTACTCATCGGCATGGAGATACGAATAAAGTGGTGAGGAGCACTAGTTTTGACGTTGGCTCTTTCACTCTGGAGAGTCTCTCTGTGTCCTTCTTGATGGACAGACCCATATCTCACTGCTCCAATGAAATACTAACTTTATTCGGTCTGTAAGTACTTTTACAGTACAAATGGCTCTACTCCAAGTGTCTGGAACAGCAGTTGAGTAGCGACAGGTTATTTCGAAATTTAATATGCCAGTAAAAGTCTACAAAAAGCAGTGATTGAAGTGATATGAAGTCTCATTGTAACTGTTATGAGCTAACAATGGCAGAATCACGTATCACTATCAAGATGCAGTCTCATCATCAGGGGTAAGTGATTTCTTGCATGGCTTGGCGCTGGTGTAAATTTCCGATTAGTCATCAAGGTTTTACAGTACCCAAGATGGTCATAGAGTTGAGTGCAGTTAAACGGATCTAAATTCATTGTGTAATGTGGTAACATTCAGGCGAGTGAGTGTTTGTTGTAGTTGCAACGTTAGAAGTCCTGCGTGGTAGTGCAAAATTAACTGTTTAACTCTAAGTGAAACCAATATCTAAATTTGTTGTACATAAAGAGAAGACAGATTGTTACAGAAGGGGCTCATGTATATTCTGTTGTTCTGAAGGATATAGCCTGATTTATTGTGAAGATCATTTATGAACATAAATGAGAGATCTATCACCATAAGGTGCATAAGGGAAGATGTTAGCCTGATACTCTGTCATTTGTATGCTCTCAGATTAACTACAGGTGTCAAACATTACTGAAATAGCAGTCCCTTGCAGTTGTAACATGTTCTTTACGGGAGGACATTGTGCCTCTGAATTATAGTTTACTTATAACGGTAGCTCCATGTTTTTATTCGCTGCAACACCCTTTTTCATAACAATATTACTTGGTTGATCTGTTGCTTCCCAAGCTTGCTTATGGTGAGTAGCATCGAGAGCCTCAAGTGGCTAACAACTGACACCGATACCTTAATAATAGTATGTACCTCATGTTGTATCACATTCGAGCATTCACTTTACTCATAATGGCAGTCAGGGAGGATAAATCTTGGAGTAATAAACTGCTCCACCAATCCTGCTAACTTCCTTGGTCCACTCTTTGCTTTGTTGCTATATCCACCTTCTCTATATGTGTTGTGAGCCTAAGAACTGACAGGAAGTTCTCCGGATTTTCCATTCGTACCATCCATGATGTGTCTGTGGGTATACTATGCAGAAAAACTTCCACTGCTCTATTTTCTGCCTCTTGTAATAAAACCCTATCAGCTTCTGCATGCTGGGTCTGTAAATATGTCTTTGCCTTCAGTTTATGGATTATACCCAAGAACACCTCCATAGTTCATAGCGCAGCATTGACAAAGTACTTAGTTTCTCCTTAAAAAGTACCACTGGCACAGTACAGCAGCCCACTCCAGGTATGAAACTTAACAGGACATTTTTTGCAGCAGCTGCAGTACTTCATTGTCTTCCTATTTGTGGATTTTTTTTGTTTTACTTATTTATTTATTGCATAAATTTTAGTGCATTAGCTTTGTGAATGGTGATGAAATTGTTCTAAGTGCATTGTCCAAAAATTACTTTGAGTAGTTAATCAGAGAACTGACACATGAAGATAACATCCTAGACCTGCAGGTGATGAACAGACCTGAAATTTTCATAACTGAACATCTGAATATCTGAATATGCCTGTCAATGGGAATACAAAGAAAGATAGGAAGATCTTTCTGTTTAGCAAGAGTGACAGGAGACACAGTTCAGATTACCTGACAGATAAACATGAAAATTTCACCTCCAGTACTGACATTCTTGAGTTTCAATGAACAAAGAAATTCAAGAGCTTCATAAAATATGATTTTTACAGGTATTTACTGAGCAAAATTGTGAGGGATCAAAAAGACCCTCCGTGGTGTGACAGCTGTGTAAGAAAGCTGCTATGAAAGCAAGGAGATGCTCATTGCAGTTTAAATATAGCCAAAACCTCATAGACAGACAAAAACTAAATTAAGCCAAAATTGGCACAAGAAGGGCTATGTTCAATGAATTCAAAAATAAAAATCTATCTACCAACTTGACAGAAAATACTAAGAAGTTTTGGTCATATGTTAAATCAGTAAATGGATTGAAGACAAGGGGGGGAGGGGGGGGGGGGAAGAAGGGACACAGTGCTTGTGGCAGCAGCAGATAAAAAGCTGTTGGATGAGTACACCCTACAAAATTATAAGAATTTTAATAGTAATTTCACATGGGGTGAATGGAGCTGGGATATGTCATGATTCTGTAAATTAATCTTACATTTTGTTTCAGAAAAAGTTTGTAATTCTATATTGTATTTGAATGTTATGTGGTGAAAACAATGAAATGGTAATCAGCAGCACTACAATACGAAGAACGTAATGATAAACGCCAAAAACGAGGTAAACGGAAATAATCAAAAAGCATAGAAGAAGGAAAGTATTGTAAGTACAAATTTTATTTGATTTTTTTTTTTTTTTTTTTTGGTTTGGAAATTTTTTGCTAGCTTTGTTAATATGGAAGACAACAGGGAGGTTGACGTAAATAATCAGAATGGTGCAAATGTTAGCGGGGAGGAAATAAATGATAATGACGCAAGTATTTGCTCATAAATCAATGATGATAATGTAGTTAATCGAAACAACAGAATTGGGGAGAACAGTGACCACAATAATGTATGTGTATGTTCACCTTTTTGTGGGTTCAAGTCAAGTGAGCCTGTTTTGGATAGATTAGTTCAACTAATGGAGGAACAGAAAAAGTTGATTGATGAACATAAAATTTCTCTCGATCAAAAACTTGACTCTATTGAAAAGAAATTAGATGGACATGGGAACCAAATACGTGGAACCGAAGATTACTTAGAAAAATGTTGGATACAATCAGACAAAAATACCAAAAATGTTCAGTTATAGAGGGGGAAATTTCTACTTTAAAACAAGAACAACAGAATTTTGAAGAAAGGTTAGATTCTGTAGAAAGAAAAGATGATGGTTTTGAAAAATTTGCAACCTCAGAATTTCAGCATTTAAAAAAAAATAACAAAGATGTTGCAAAAAAATTTACCGAGACAGATAAAAGTACACACAACTTTAGCAAAATTCAAATGATAATTTTACAGAACTAAAAGAAGGCATAGGTACATGTTTAGGGTGAATTTCAAATTACAGTTCAAAAATTCAGGAAATTGAGGACACTGTTACTATAAAATCTTTCAGCAACTACAATCAATTTTGGAATAATATCAATATCAAAACCTTTTCAGGAGAAGGGAATATACATCCTGTCGACTTTATGTTTCAAATTAAAGACAATTTTGAATGTAGCACAACTCACAATTTAAAAATTAAATTCATTAAAAAATTCTTGGATGGTGAGGTTCTCTCATGGGCTAACCAGACAATGAAACCTGACATGACTTTTTGTGAAGATGAACGTGCTTTTATGAACAAATTTTGGTTGGAAACTAGACAAACCAGAATCAAGTCTGAATTCTTAAATAGTCCAAATTTCAAGCAAGGTAGTGGTCGAATGAAAACATTTCGTGAACAGCAGTTGAAAATATTAGTGATTTTAGATAAGCCACTAGATGAGATGATTCAAATTCATGCTTTGAAAAGAAATTTGCCACAAAGAGTACAGTGGAGTCTGGTCTATGGGCCTGACGACACCATTGAGGAAATTTTGAGATATGTTGACAAATTAGACTTAGCCTGGGAAAGAAATGAAAGGTATAATGACAGGCAAGATGACAATAGAAGTAGAAACAACAGAGATTTCAATGATCATTTTGAACGTAGTTATAGGAGGGGAGATTTTAGAAATGAAAATTATAGGGGAGAGTATGAAGGGAACAGTAGATTGAGAAATGATGACAGACGAAATGGGGAGAGAAATGATAGGCAGAGACCAGAGAACAGAAATTTTGAACCAAGAAATAGGCAGTGGGGACAAGGTCAAGGAAATAATGGTACAACTTTGATATCAGAAGGAATGGTCCGGGAAACTAAGGCCTGCCTCTTTCGGAGCCTGGCGGAGTGATGCAAATAGAAATGGTGCTTATAATCAAGTGCATTGTGGTTATTTCAGATAGGGAAGGGGTAGAGGAAATAGGGCATACTAAAACTATGTATACAGAAGACAACCTGAAGTGAACAGAATGAATTTTGATGGGAATTTTTGGAGAATTTTTTATCTCAAAACGAAGATGAACAAAAAAAAGGAAAAGAAAATCTGAATTTAAAATAGAGAAAAACATTTTGACAAATTTCTTTGATAGTGGTAATGTAATAGTAGTTACTGATAGTGATGAGAACAGATCAGGCGAGTTGGTAATGTTGAGTGATTGTGAAATGAGTGAAAGAACTGATACTGGTGCTGTATGTATGAAAGCAGATGATCATGTACTTAGAAATGAAAGTGAAGATGACAGTAAGCAATAAACAGGAGAAAGATGATGAACAGAATGATCATAGTGTTGAAGTTATTGGTGTATTTGAAGAAGTGTGTGAAGATGGAAATGAATTTAATGTTGAGAATGATATTAAGTGTGATGATAATGTTTCTGATGATGATGATGATGATGATGATGGATGATGATGAGGTTGATGAAACCGTATTGCTCACAGTATTGGATGGAATGGTATATGCAGAAGTTAAGGTTGATGATTGTATGCTGAATGATTCCGGTAACTCTGATGTAAGCTTGAGTGATGATTTTGAAACAAGTCGAAAAGTATATGATAGTTTAATTTTGTCGGTAGATGTTAGTGATATTGTGTCTGAATGTATTAATGAAAATGAGAGAGAATATTTGATCAGTGATAAAATAGTGAAAGTAGTTAGTGACTATGATAACAATTGTAACCATAGTGACCAAAGGTTTAAAATCATAAATGAAATTTGTCAAAATTTGTATTTAGGGAAGGAAAGTTGTTTTGAAAATCTAAAACAGTCATCTAATAGAAAAATAATCAGCGGATGTGTAGAAACAGTAAAAGAAAGACATGAGTGTGACAAAGGGGTGAATTTTCAGGATATAGAGGAGGATCTGTTATTTGAAAATGAAGTAAATGAAATTGGCAAAGAACTTGGAAGTCCATATGTTGTAGTACAGATTTCTGATTGGATAGGAAACTGTCTTTTGGACACAGGTAGCCCAATGACAGGATTATCAAAGAAGCTAAGAGTTAGGATTAAAAATAATGAGAATTTCACAGAATTTCCAGTAACAGGGGTAAGGGTAAAAGGTGCAACAGGAAAAAGTAGTAAATTTATTACCAGACAAGTCTTACTAGAATTTAAAATTAGTGCTGTGCAATTTGTGCAAGGATGTTTAGTGGTTGATAATTTGAATGAAAACTTGATATTAGGTATGAACTGGAGAGTTAAGGCAAAAGTAAATTTTATCTGGGCCAACATGAAAATAACATTTGTTGAACTAAAGAGTGGAATGCATGGGGAAACTAGTATTGAAATGGAAGATCATGGCCAAAGTAATCTGATTAGGGGGGTGCAAGAGACTAATGGTGATGATTATTCTGAGGAAGAGGAAGAATTTTGTATTAATGATAACAGTGTTGACTCTTACAGTGAACTGGTAGCTAAAAAAGTGTCTGAAGCTGAAAGCCTTAATGTAGAGAACAGAAGAGAACTTATGGATTTTGTTGTGGGATTATAACAACATATTTGATGTAAAACCTGGGAGAGAAAAAGGGTATCAATGTAAACTGAAATTAAAAGTGCATAATCCATTCTTCATTAAACCATATGCTCTTCCCATCTGCAAAAGAAAAGAAGTGGAAAGAGAGCTTCAGAAAATGGAAAGGTGGAAAATAATAGAAAGAAGTTGTAATTCATACAATAACCCATTAGTGGTGGTTTCAAAACAAGATGGGTGCATCCAATTAGTTCTTGATTCAAGACATCTAAATAGATACTTAGAGAGAGGAAATGACCATCCTGAAAGTATAGATGAACTGCTTAACAAGTTTGAAAATGTAAGGCGTATGACTAGCCTTGACTTAACTTCTGGGTTTCATCAGATTGAACTGGAGAGAGATTCTAGAAAGTACACTGCATTTTTGTTTAATGGAAAAAGTGTTCAGTACTGTGTTGTACCATTTGGTTTAAATGTATCTGTAGCAGAATTCATTAGGGAATTAGACTTTGTTTTGGGTAAAGAACTCTTGGAAAAATTAATCATATATGTGGATGACATCTTAGTATCAAGCAAGACCTGGGAAGAGCTTACACAAATTTTAAAGGAAATTGGAGAGAAACGAGACAGGGGAGTATGACACTCAAATTAGAAAAATGTAAATTTGCAATGAAACAATTAAAATTTCTTGGCCATTGCATAAGTGAAAAAGGGATTTTTCCTGATGGAGAAAATATTGAGGCCATCGCACAATTCCCAAAACCAAGGAATAAAAAAGATTTGAAGTCATATTTTGCATTAGTGAACTTTTATAGAAAATATGTGAAAACACAGACATTTAATGCACCATGTTTAAACAACCTATTAAGAAAAAGATGCAGTGTGGGATTGGTCTGATGAATGTCAATTAGCTTTTGAGGAAATTAAGAAAGAGTTGATACAAAGTAAATTCCTTTATAGGCCTGATTTATCATTACCATTATGCTTGATGACTGACAGTTGTGATTATGGTTTGGGGGCACACTTGTTACAAGAAAAGGAAATCAATGGGGAAATAGAACATCATTCTATAGCATTTGCAAGTAGAACCTTACAAAAACATGAGAGAAATTATACGATTACAGAAAAGGAACTTTTGGCAATAGTATGAGGATTCAAAAAATTTAAAAATTATTTGTTTTGGCATGAAGTCAAAGTCTATACAGATCATAAAGCATTAACTTACATACAAGAATGTAAATTGTATCATGGGAGGATTACCAGGTGGTCAATTTTCTTACAGCAGTTTAGATACACAGTTCATTTCATAAAATGGAAAGGAAAATGTAATTGCTGATGCCCTGTCAAGAATACCAGTGGGAAATGTAAATGACAGTGAAAATGATAGTCAAGGAAAGAATTTCAAAATTATGTACTTTAAAGATCTGAAAGAAGAAAATGAAATTAGGAAAATCTGTAATCAATTGAGAAGATACCAAAATGGTGATTATCATTGGAATCTTATTCAAAGTTATTTAGGGAAGAAAGGTCATGAGAAGATACAAATGTACTACCAAGTCTTCAAAGGTATTCTGTTTTATAGGCACAACCCAGACAGTGATGTATGGAAATTTTGATGGTCAGATTCTCACATCAATACTTTGATAAAATATACACATGAAAGTTTCAGACACTGTGGTGCATTGAAATGTATTCAAAAAATCCAAGAATGTATATATTTTCATAACATGTCTAGGAGGGTTAGGACTTTACTGACTAGTTGTGTCAATGTCAAAGAACAAAAGTTAGTAACAAAACCAACAAGGGTCTTTTACAAAATGTGATACCTCATAAACAGTAGGATTAAGTTGGAATAGATTTGTATGGCCAGCTTCCGAGAGCTAAAGGAGGGTTTCAGTATATTTTTGTTATTATAGATTTATTTACAAAATGTGTAAAATTTTATCCTTTAAAGAAAGCAACTAGCAAGAAAATAGCAACCAAACTTGTGAAAGACTACTTTATTAAAGTGAGTATACCAAAAGCAATTTTATCATACAATGGGAGTCCGTTTACTTCAAAATTTTGGAAGGAATTTGTAGAAGAATATAATATCAGACATATACTAATTTCATCTTATTCACCAAAATGTAACCTGACTGAGCGTTATATGAGGGAAATTGGAAGATTATGTAAAACTTACTGTCATAAAGATCATACTAACATTACACAGTCAATATCATACTGTATACTTCAGCAAATCCTACAGTGAGTACTTTAACCCAGTGAAAGTGAAATAACTAATAGAAAGAAATTTATTCTCATCTCTGTTATCACTGAATATTTGAACATTTTTTTAAAAATTCTTATATGCATCATGAATTAAAAAGTGATTTGAGGAGTTGAAATAGTTGAGACTAAATTCTGTGCACTGTATAGCCAAAGCAAAATCTGGGGGGTGAAAATCCTCTCAGAAACACTTTTTTCAGTAATTTTGTGGTGAAATTTAACAGGTAGGGGATCAGTGGCACTTTCATAGATACACCATGTGGCATATGGTGCCTTGCCCCCGCCAGTGTCTTCATATTTATTTTCTGGAATCACTCCTCTTCTACTATCCTATCTAGATAGTAAGAGCAGTCAAGTTTCTTCTACTATCCTAAGGTATGCAGTGTGCAACATGTAAGACACAAGACTATATCTTGACCAATCCATTAACTTAAACTGTTGGAAAAGAAAACAACACCAATTTCATTTTTTAGTAACCAGCATTTTCAAAAATGATATCCTTTTTTTCTTATTAAGACTCAACATGCAGTAGTTTGCCACTGTGTACCAGTAAAATATAACACAGTAAGAAAGATTTTTGCAGTAAGAGGTGATAAGATTTTATGCTGATTTTGTAAGCCATGGTTCAAATGGCTCTGAGCACTACGGGACTTAACATCTGAGGTCATCAGTCCCCTAGAACTTAGAACTACTTAAACCTAACTAACCTAAGGACATCACACACATCCATGCCCGAGGCAGGATTCGAACCTGCGACCATAGCGGTTGCGCGGTTCCAGACTGTAGCGCCTAGAACCGCTTGGCCACACCGGCCGGCTTGTAAGCCATGCCTATGAAATGTAAGGCAGGAAAACTTGGTTTTGAAATGAACTGATGTTGGATTACGACTAGAGATGTTTTTCTTATGGAGATAAGGGCATAATAACTATGTATGTTACTGTAGAAATAATTGAAATTCTGTAAGTCTATGAGAGATGATGATGTTGCTGTTGTGGTAGCAGATTTGCAATGAAGTGGATTATACACTGATAGTTGAAATTTTGGTTTGATGACAATGATGATGTGTATTTGAGTGTAATGGATGTTTAGGTAGGTTAGGACTGATATTGGGACACTGTTTTCTGCTGAAGTTTAATTTCTTTGACTAAGGAATATCTCATACAAGTTGCTTGGAAACTACCTTTGCGTGATATGATGCACACTGTAATCATCTGTTTAACTTGATCCATTTCAACTTCGGCAACTTTTGATGTACTGTTACATGTAACATAATTTCCAGTATTCATTTATTGTCTACGCATTCTCAAACTTACGGCTGTTTATTTACGTGCTCTTCTGCTTGAAGTACCTTTCACCCCTACTATATACACTATTACTTGAAGTTGATTTTCTTACATGAAATGTGTCACTGAACTAATACTTTACACATGCCTTGTCGACTGGAAGGAGAACATATGTGATGCGTGGACCAGAATTCTGTAACTTGATTTTGTATCTCTCAGACCTGCCTCCTGAAAGAAAATACTGGCCACGAATGATACATATTCATAAGTGAAACGAAAACATAAACTCAGTAAGGTGAGATGTGGTGATGACTCATGTCCATGTTATGCTGGAATATTATAGATTATGGTTTGACTCATCACAATTTCAAAAAACAAAATTATATAATTTTTCTCTGTCGCTTTTCACACCTGAATTTAAAGTGTCTACCAATTATATGAAAGTTTATGAATACTCAGTGACATATATTGGTAATTCTGACAAAATGATACTCATTAGATGTTGTTTCTTGTGGTAAACACACTATTAATTTAAAAAAAAATTAAGTAAGTTTATCTTACCTAATTATGCATGAGAAACTTCTCAAAATGAGAGCATTTTTCATACTTGGATGATCAACCCAAAGATGCATTCCACTTTGTTTATTTATTGATCTGAACCTTATAGTGATTTGATATTATGTTTGTGTACCTGATTTCTATATTTTCATGTTTATGTATTAATTATGTTTGATCTGAACCATATATCAGAGGAACTGCTTGTAAGTTAGCTGTTTATATCTAGCATTTGATGCTTGTATTAACCAATACAAACTTAAA
This sequence comes from Schistocerca americana, assembly GCF_021461395.2. Lineage (NCBI taxonomy): Eukaryota > Metazoa > Arthropoda > Insecta > Orthoptera > Acrididae > Schistocerca > Schistocerca americana. Next base: position 809,800,919 of record NC_060130.1, on the reverse strand, counting down.
TATTTCAATTACTCTGTCTAGCAGAATGCTATTGTTTACCCTTCATCAATCAGTTAATAGGGAGTGTTGGGGTTAATTTTCAGGGACTGGGAAGGTGAAGCTGTGGCAAGTCCATTCTGTAGGGAATGCCGAACACGCTGAATCATCAATTTCATTTCTTACTTCTCACCAGAGTACCAAGCTGTCTTTCCCTGTGTCCACATGCATATGTCTCTATTGCTCAGAACCTTGCCATGTCAGTTCTTGTCTTTGTGACTTAAGCCTATTGTATAGGAGGATCTGGGAAACAAGCCAGCATTTCTAAATATACTGAGTTTCAAAGATGTCACATGTATAGATAATCTTTGATATAATTGATGATACACTTTTGCTAATTTGAGAGCAAGTATACAGTTTTCAACTTGATGTACTGGTGATTTTTGATAAGGATGATTTAAACATGTATTATGTATAGATTTATAACCATATTCTGTCATGATATATTACTCACTTATGTTTTAGTTTGTTGTGTGTTAGCACTTACTGTGAAGGAAAGAGCAACAACTGTGTTGCATTAATGTTAATTAAGTAATCCATTAATTAATGTTTGATTAATTTCAAAGGTAGGAAAGCAGTATTGAAAGAGTCTTGACAAATGAAATATAAAGAAATTGGTCATTGGTCAGATATTTCATTCTGTGCATATAGGGTAAATAATGTTAACTGTTGAAGAACCAAATTACAAGAAATTTCTTGTATTACAAAGTGCAGTACCTTCTAATAATAATGTATTTCATGAATAAAAAAAAATCTTGTAACAGTCTATGTACTGTGACTCGATCAGTATTTGCACATTTAGTCCAAGTGAATTCCGTGGAGAATTCTCTTTTAGTCAGCCCCAGATGGCAATGTGTGGAAGTGTGATTGTTCAGTAATATATGTGAATATTAGTGTAAAGCGCAGAGACTAGTGCAATAGCACTTGAGAATTTTGTACTACTTACATAATTTTAAATCCAAAGTTACAATTTTACTTCATGTAGTTAATAAGAATATATTTTTAGTGAAGTGTTATCACAGAACAAGTTAAAATTGCAAAATGAGGTTTAAGACAGGAAAAGTTTAAATATGATCAGTTGGAATTTTGCTGAATTGAACAATTCTGTTCAAAACAATCAATTACAAGAAATATGATGCTCATAAAGAGTGGAATATGAACCACATTCCAGGTTTTACAATGAAGAACTTCCAACGAGCAGAGAACCACACTGAGCTTCAGTTCAGCGCTCCTCATTACACATGGAGGAGGCTGAAGACTTTGGTATATTATGGTATGCTGTGCATTACTAAGAAGAACTTGGTGCACCTGCATACAATAGGAGGTTGCCAAGTACAATCTAATATGGATTTTGAGTATTGTAGTATCTGATACTAACACTTGTTCCAAAATGCATCGACAGTATTGAGAAAGAGTTATATACACCAGTGTCTCCATTGCACTCAGGAGAACCTGGATTCTCTAATGACTGACATATTTATTCAGAAGCAAGACCAATTCAGCTAACCTACATTACATAATTTTTCTGATTGAAATAGATTTACCTCATATTCATGCTGAAATACAAGCTACAGACAATCCAGCAAATTAACTTGCTCTTTCTTTGTGCTATTAATCAATATCTTGTCTGATCCAGTTGAAACTGATACAAAATAATTTATGACATTCTTACATATTTAATTGACAACATAGTTTATGTATCTACATGTGTGTAGAGATTAAGCAGAAATCTTATCTCGTATCATACGTAAATTGCTAATCCATCCAACTGATTGTAAAATGAGTACTGGTACATAAATATGACAGAAAAGGTTTTGTTCAACTTTTAGTTGCACAAATCCTTTTGGGGGTTGTTGAGACATAACAGTTCACTGAAACCCATTTAAAACACGTATTTTTTTATCCAATTTGAAATAAACAGGAATCGCTTATGTAAACAAAAGGTGGATCTGTGCTTGTAGAATTATTGCAGTGAAACTGGTTACTAAATTATAATTGTATTGAAGTGTATAGGTCCTGTAATTGGCAGGAACATTTTCTGAACCATGCATCTTTTGCATTTTATAAAGATAGTAAAAGTATTGTTAATATTTCATATTTTGAGTATTTGCACACTTCTAAAATGTTAAATGCTTGAAAATCAATATATGTATTTGCTGTATAAGAGCCAGTGCAGCTGCTGAAATATGTCATTAATTTTGAGACAACAGTTTTAATTGCAATTTTATTAAAAAACTCTTTATAACAATACCAAGGATTGTTCAGAATTATATATAAAGGGGCAGCCATGTTGGCATTTTACATCAGTGTCTTATGAGATTTTGTGCAAGAAGCACGTAATTGCTTAAGTAAGATGTAGGTCAGTGTTGTAAGCATGTCAGTATTTTTGAGTTTTGTCAATTGGTCATTCTTGATGTAAAAACCAAGTTACAGTGGACATTAAGGAACACAGTGCTTGTGGCAGCAGCAGATGAAAAGCGGTTGGATGAGTACACCTTACAAAATTATAAGAATTTTAATAGTAATTTCACAGAAGAAGGAAGGAGAGATGTAAAGTTTTTCAGTGGCTTTGACTTTCTAATTTAGTAGTTGTTCAATGCACTTTATTTTCACTAATCCAGGGGTATACCAGCTCTTTACTTTGATAGTTTTCTGTGTGTATTTTTATTTGGCAATTGGATATCTCTTGGGTTTTAGTGGTACATTCTCATCAGATTTTGCCCATGGATCTGAGTGAATGATTTGGTGCCAATTCTTCACATATTTTATGCCAATCTGTAGAAAACAATTTTGAAATCATCTATTTTTTTCTTTGCAATAACCCTTCTTCTGAAGACATAATTTCAATACCAGCTGGGAAATTGTTGAGTACTTACTGAGTTTGTTCATAGTTTCATGATTAATGCAAGCATAGGGTCAATCACACTTACTTTGTAGTCCCAACTATTTAGGCTTGTGACAACTGTGTTAAGACAGACATCTCCTCTTGCTGGTAAACAACTTGCTACAAATAATCCATAGCTGCTTGTAAGTTCATAAAAGCTGTCTCTTTGACACTACCTTCCCAAATATGCTTGATGATGTCACCAAACAATGCAATTTCTGCTCCTAGATGTGCTAGATGACACAGTCAGCTTTGCGATTTGCTGATGAAGATTTCAAAATTGCCATCTGGTGAGCAGTACACAGAAACAATGATTAAGTTAGTATGTGGCAGCCCCAAAGCAACCAGTTCTAGATCCAAGTTGACACAGAAGTTATTTATGTCAAAATACTAAATGACACAACTAATCATCAAACAATACAGTACAGAGAAAAGTTCCCTAACAAACAGCAACTTCATCATAATCCTCACCTCTAAATGCATTCTATACCTCATCAGTATCTCATCAAATCACACGTAAAGCCCCTGCATTTCATCATCAGAGCATATATGGGACTACCTCATCATAATATTCACAGAAAACTTCTTATACTTCAACATAAATACAAAACCTACTGTCTCCAAACTATAAAATATTCTGAACATAATGAACCAATTCTCAAATCATATTCATCCAGCACATGTTCAATACCTTCAAAAATGATAAAACCTCTTCTGCATCATATCTTAAACATAAACCCGGTTCACACATGAAGTTACTCATATAAAACAGAGTTCTCACCTGTTACTGCTTTCAAAGATGACATATGTGGTCTGAAAAATAATCTCCTCACCTTAAGCCTGTGGCAATACTTGACCACCAGAATCGAGTATTGATGCAATGCGCTATCCTTGAACTACAAAAATCTTTGACTATTCAAATTAGTGCCACTGTTGCAGTTTTGTCCTTCAGTCTTATTTCAGCTCTAGAGTTGTGATGGTGTGTTGCATACAGTGTTCTCAAAATATATAGAGTTTATGAACAGAGTGGTGGTCAGGTACATAAAGGATGATTGTATGAGCTGTTATCCATAGTGGTGCCCTGGACATCTTTGATATGACCACACACCTGTTTTCATTACTCTCATTTTGCATTATTCGTGTTCTGTAGTACTAATGAACCTATACACGGTGTGCGATTCAGAAGCGGCCATGAGTTTACCTACAGTATCTTTTACTGATGAGCTGCCAGCAGTTCAGACATTGATGGTTCTGAGTGCATTTTCATCTCCATGTATTTCCATGCAGGCACAACATAATCTATCCAACAGTACTGTCCACAAGCCATGGCACACGCAGACCACAACGTGTCGACATGTGCGGCAGTTCCTGGACTTGGTACTGCAGCTGAAACAAGAACTGCCCTTGCTGCAGTGCCCCACAATACTTGCAGGAAACACATTTCCTGCCAGCCTGACACATGAGCACGTACTACCGCCCAACTTGCATGTCATTACACTCCCACGTCAAGAACTTGCGACCGCATGCTCAGCCGCCATGACACCTGCACCTACCGGGTTTTGTCCCATGCCTCATCTGTCATGTGGCCAGACAATCACCTGTGCCACATTACAGGCAGATTGTAAGTCCCATAAGATTTCACACCCACAGGCAGATTGTATACCAGTTTCTGGGTACCTACCACTCCCCTACCGTCATCTTCTGACAATGCTACAGCAGCCACCTGTCTGGTGGTTTCCGAAGCTTCCAAAACTTCACAAGGATAACCTTACAACACAGATTGTTCTGGTGGATAATATCCTGAACATCTGTGGCGTGTTGGGAGATGACGCATGGTTCATCTGTTTGACAAGCCATCTACATGACGAGCCGGATCTGGTCAGTGATCTATCGTTCACACCACCGAGACGGCACAAATACGCAACCACAAGAACCCACATCATTGAGCACTTAGCATGGCCTTCTGCAGCAGCTATCCACTCTATTATTCATGAATCATCTTTAGGGGATCATTTCTCTTCTCAACTTTGGTGCCACTTACAAGCTCAGGGCACCACAAATGAACTCCCCCCACTTCGTACTCTGGTCGTTGTGGCTTGTAAAATTGCTGTCAGATCTTCAACTACATCTGTTGGCTCACAATAATGCCACCCTGTAAGAAAAGCTGCACCTGGCAAACCAGGCATATAGCATCATTAAACAGCACCAGCTCACGTTCGGCAGGTTTTTCAGTTACGTCAGAAGTTGGTAGCACTGTGCCGTCCCCGACTCCTGCCTTTCAATGGACAGGTACCACAGGTTGGGTGCACAGGACACACCGGTAAAGCTCTGTATTAAGGAAAGTATGGCCATCTATTCCCCCTGTGTTTGCCACTGCATGGCAGATTGGCTGAAACCGTGTCACGTGACATTAGCGGCCATTGTGGGCCCAAGCGTTACATGTGAAGCATAGGAAATGTTGTGTATCTTCAAAGTTTTAAGTAGAGTAATGCCTCAATGCTATGCTTGTGGCTCTTCATTTCAAGGCAAAAATGGAGGAAAACTGTACAGAATTCCTTTCAAAGGAGAGTAATGGTCGCAATGGGAAAGGTTGCAGGAACTCGACTTAACCATTCAGTTAATTTTATTCATTTCTGGCCTTTTGTCTTTGTCTCCTTTTTACATTTGTGTTACTTAGTTTCCAATCCATTCAAACAGCAAAAAGAGTCAGAAGAGCTAATAGGATGGTTTAACGGTAATTTAATTACAAAATAGAAAGCCTAGAGATAAAACTGCCGCCGTTAGCACATAAAACGAAAAATAGTGAGTGGTACCATAAAGTTATCATGACTGGCAAAAATTTGACCTAATGGACTGTACAGTATGGTTTAAACTTATATTTGCAATGCTCACAATAATGAATTGTATGTTGTTCCACTCAATATAATGTCCAAAAAAGAAAAACAATTTTGCACTAGGCAAGTGCCAAACATACGACACTTCATTGAGCAAACTTTAATGTTTCCAGGAGACTATTATTACAATTGGAAATTGGCCACTAATGTACAGTTTATCAATATAAATGCAGTTGTTACTGCTTCCTACAGCCTACTTTTGATCATAGACCTAGTTTTATTCGAACACATTTTAAAAATATTGTATTCTCTTGTACTTTTGTAATAATTCCCCTAATGCCATAGAACAATTTTCAGACAGAATTTTATTTGATAGATCTGACAAAAATATAGAGCATGCATAATCATATAAGCACCTTCATCAATTCTATTTACTAAGGTACCACGCATATGTATTTGAATCCAATGCTTTATTTTGTATAACAAAAGAGACATTTGGTGAATTTTCATAATATCGAACAGCAGGAACAAGAAGTAAGTTGATACAGAGCTTTAAATTAGCAATGGATTTTTCCTCACACTTGTGAACTAATATTGATTCCCTTTTATCCTGCTGACTATAGGATAGGACCAATTTAATGCTAATTACAAAAACAGGGGTTCAAACTCGATACTGCAACAAGAACTGCGAAATCTGCTTTCACCATTAATAAAGGATAGGAGGGAAGAAACTGTGTTTTGTGCTCATGAGAACAAATGCTTTTTGACTCATTTAGCTTAAATGTGTTGAGACTGATACTGGGTCAGACTGTGAAATAGTCTGGATAAAGCTGTCAATCAGACTAGGATTGACCATTAGGATGTTTTTATAGACCACCAGCATCCACAACAAACATTGCAGAACATTTCAGGCAAAGTCTTGAGTACATAGGAAATAAATATCCAAATTATCCATTAGTTATAGGTGGAGACTTTAATCTGGCATCCACTGACTGGGAAAATTACATGTTTATCACAGGGGGCAGAAGCAAAGACTCGTGTGAAGTAATTTTAGGAATGCTCTCAACATACAACCTTGAGCAACTGGTTAGAAAACCAACTTGAGATGGGAACATATTACATATCTTGGCAACAAACAGAGCTGATTTTTTTTGAGGAAGTTAATCTAGAATGTGATTGTGGCTTTTATGTCAGTGGAAGTTGCAAAAGAAGGCAAAGAATCAGCATAGAGTTTTCTCGTTTGGGAAAGCAAATAAAAGTGTCATTAATGAATATCTTCATAGTCAGCTCCAAGCATTCACCATAGGACACAAAGATATTGAGCATCTTTGGTCGGAATTTAGAGGTATTGGCCACCACATGCTAGAGAAGTATGTGTCTTGCAAAAATATAGGGGACAGAAAGGACCCCCCCCCCCTTCATACAACAAACATATTAGGAAGTTGCTAAGAAAACAGAGAATTTTGCACAATCATTTTAAACGTAGTCACTGCCCCACAGACAATCTGAAATTAGCGAAATGAAAGCAGCTGTCTAAAGGTCAATGAGAGATTCTTTTAACGAATTTGAAAGCAATATTTTATATGCAGATTCTAAAAATAACCTCATAAAACTTTGGACATACTTAAAATCTGTGAACGCTACAAATAATTCAATACCTTCTCTTGCTGACAGTACAGGTAATGCAACGGATTATGATAAACAGAAGGCAGACATTCTAAACCTAGCTTTCAAAAATTCATTTACGGTAGAGGACTGCAGCACCATTCCCCCTTTCAATTATCGAACAAACGCAAGGATGGCTGACATAGTGGTTAGTGTATCTGGGATTGTAAAACAGTTAAGATCCTTAGATGCCAGGAAGGCATCTGGCCCAGATGGTATCCCCGTAAGATTATAACTTGACTATGCCACAAATATAGCACCACTCTTATCCATCATCTATCAGAGATCATTGGAACAGTGGAAAGTTCCAAGTGACTGGAAGAACACCCAGGTCATAGCAATCTATAAAAAGGGTAGAAAATCCATTGCACATAATTACCGGCCAGTTTCACTGATGTCGATTTGTTGAAGAATCATGGAACATATTTTGTGTTCAGACATAATGACCTTTCTAGACTCTGAGAAACTCATCTGCAGAAACCAGCATGGTTTTAGGAAACCGAGATCATGCAAGACACAGCCGGCCCTCTTTGTGCATGATATACAACAGGCTCTACATACTGGCTCCCACGTTGATGCCATATTTCTCAACTTTTGAAAGGCATTCGACTCAGTTCCACACTGTTGCTTGCTCCAAAAAGTGCATGCTTACGGTGCATCCGATGACATGTGTGGTTCAATAGAAAGTTTTCTAACAGACAGAGAGTAGTATGTCATCCTGAATGGGGCGACTTCAATAGAAACAAGCCTAACTTCAGGTGTGCCCCAGGGCAGCATAATAGGTCAGCTGCTTTTTACGATTTACATAAATGATCTGATTGATGGTATTGACAGCGGCATTAGACTGTTCGCTGATGATGAATATGCTACACATAGCACCTTCTACCAAATGCATTTCAATATATATACATAAGTGATAAGTGTAACAGTTGTTTCAAAATTCATTCTACTTCAGACAACATGAAAAATTTGTAGGAACAAAGGGACTAAAAAGTTTGAGTTCATTTATATAATTCTATTTATTTGCATAAATTGATATACATTGTAGTGCGTATGTGATTCAAATATATTGTAGTCCATTCAACCTTTCCTTGTGGTATTATGAGATATTCCTTGAACTCTTTGCAAATAACTGTGCATCACTGGAGGGTGTTTGAGGCATCTTTGCTAAATTGCTTAGACCTGTATAACTGTGACTAGCTTCTCTCCAGTCTCGAAGAACAATTGCACCATTATCTAAATCACCTGTGTCAAAACTTGTTGGAGGTGAATAAATTATTCTGCAAGTTGTACTCTATCCTAAAAAGTTGTGTTGATATGTCTAAGTTTTTGTTATTTCTTCAGGAGTCTCTACTTTAAGCAACATAGGTTTCCTATAAGCTCCAAAAACAGAGGAAATGGATTTTCAACAATATGCCTTGCTGAAGAAAGTCGATAATCAAATATTCTATCATCTGACTCTGGTAACTGCCCTGCATATGGCTTCATGATGTTTGTGAGCAATGGAAATGCATCACCTGCTACTCAAACTTTCTTTTCCTGGAAGAGATTCTGAGGGAGGAATCATTATTTATTTTCTGTTAATGCTTTGTGAAAAGCAGTGCTCTTGAAAAATCCTCGATCAGATATGTGGCTCTGACATTGAACATGTACATACTGAAAACAATAAGAATACATTGTGTCTACAATTGCTGTAAGCACAGTGCTATTTTTTTTTTTTTTCATTCCAGTCCTCAGCGTCCTTTCAAATCTGAAAAGTAAAACATATGGTAATCATTACAGAAGAAGAAAATGTGCATCCAAGAACATTGAAGGAAAAAACACCAAAACAAAAAATCAAGAAAAATAAAAAATGGATGGCTGACCAAATGGAGGGTAACACTTGGGACAAAGAAGCCTATAATATATCAAAAAGTGCTATCACCAGAGACAAGTGGAGTGTGTGTGGTGAGCATGTTTGGAACAAACTAAGGAAGCTCCCCCCTACAACTTGTACTTCTGTCAAGCACATGCTTGCAAATGCGCTGTTCAAAGCAGCATTGAGAAAGTGTAAGAAGTAATCTACTTGTGACAGTTCAAATGTTGAATTGAACCTTTCTTCAGAAGATACCAGCACCTGCGAAATTGCTTGTGTGTACGAGACAAATTAGTTCATTGAAATATCAGCAACAACTCCAACAATATTTGAAATTTAAAGAACAATTTTTAAGGTGACAAATGGAGTGTTATATAATGACTATTTTTATTTTTGCTTATAACTTTTGTGCTTATGAAATTTAAAGAAAGAATATAAAAAAGCCAGAATAGAATGTTGCTTACTTACCTTAATATAATTCTTCAGTACTGCTGAAACAGCTTCACATAGTTCTGTCTCTATGATGGAAATAGCAGAATATGATACTCTGAATGAGTATATCAGTGAATGTGGCTAGAAATCACAATGTGATGGCAAGTTGAAGTCTTGGTGAAATACTGTCCTGGAAACATATCTTTCTCTAGAATAAAAGGTGTAGTCCACTGTAGAAAATAATTAAAGTCTTTTTGTACATTCTCATTAAATTAATAGATAAGGCACCATAATTTGGTTTTAAATATTATGGTATGCTAGTCCACGGGTCTTCTTTAAATAGACTCCTCTTTCATCATCCTTTCTTTTCTATTGGTTTTTGTTTCTGTTGTTAGCTGCATGCACGATGACCAAGTAAGTCATCACTGCAATTACTTGAGGCATCACTAACAATAAAAAGACAGGACAGATGAACAAGTAGGGAATGACAGACACTAAAACCGACTAGGGCACAACACAAGGAGGGGAAGCAAGAACTGAGGCGATAAACATGGTGAGACAACACAACACAGGAACACTCCCAACAATGACAGTACATATCTCAACACATGGACCTGGAAGGCAGTACAGCCGTGATGGACATGCACACTATGGTGAGTACCAGATTGTCAGGGAAGCACCACATGGCCACCTAAACACGTGACTGCGGGAAATATGATTGGCTGCAGACTTCAGGTGGTACAGAGAGTGGCGCGCTCACACAATGAGGCTCACAGTGAGGGCACACGCTAGAGCACACAGACCCCTAGTGGGTATCCAGGTCAATACCTTCTGACATGCGTTCAACTTCCATGCCTTCCGACACCAGATCCCTCCCCCCTGAAACCTGTACATAGGGGTGTAAATGACCCGGATGGTGCTGTGGTGGACAGGAGGAGGGAGAGACTGTGTCATTGACTGCCAGTGGTGGGTTGAGAGGGCAGACCATGGAATCCATCGAAATGTTACCGGAGGGCAGGGCTTCGCACAGCAACTCCGATCCTTGTGGATGCAGGAAGGAGTGCCAGCATGCCTGTGGGGAGCCAGCATGCCTGTGGGGAGCCAGCAGCCATCATCAGTGGGGCTGACACGAGGGCCTTGTGCACACCAGGAGGAGGTGGGGGCCGGGGGACATGAGGTGCCACAAAGGGGTACCAGGCTGGACTTGGTTATGGTGGTGGTGCTGGAGCCCCTTCTATGTACCAATGCCACACACTGCTCATGGGTCACAACTACTGTGGTGGAAGTCCAAGTAGCCTTGCCACAATAAGAGTGGGCCCACATGGCCATGCCTGGGGTGTAGTGCTGAGAGGAGTGGAAGCAGGGCTCAGAAGGCAACGGCGTCAGCAGATGGAGCAGGGTCTATAGTTGCCACCCAAGGAGGAGTTCGGCAGGACTGTGACCATCAATCAGCAAGGTGTGATAAGTACTCAGGAATATTGTGAGGACTGATGTGGTGGCAGAGGATTTGACCGAATCTGTCAGTTGTTGTTTAAATGTCCTGACCAGTCATTCTGCTGTGCCATTGGAGGACTGGTGAAACGGAGGGATGCAGACGTGTTTGATACCATTGGCCTCACAGAATGTAGAGAAGGAGGCTGGCATGAATTCAGGGTGATTACAGAGACCAAGGTATAAGTTAGGAGTTCAACGATGAGAACCTGAGCCAAGGCCGTGAGTGTGGCATCAGTCGTGGTGGATACCATTCGCACCACATATGGGTGTCAGGAGTATGCATCCACAATGAGTAACCACAACGATCCCAAAAATGGACCTGCAAAATCAAGTTGGATGTGGTCCCAGGGTCGGTGAGGCATGAGTCAGAGAGCAATTGATTGCAAAGGGCTGGTCTGGTGATGCGCACACACTGAGCACCCACGGACCAAGTGGGCCAATACAGATGCCGGCAAGCCAGTGCCTTCATACAGGAAATCCCCCAGTGTCCACAGTGTAGCAAGCATAGGACACGGTGGCACAAATCAGGTGGGATGGTCACTCAATGGATGTCAGCCTCTGCAGCCATCAGAAGGACACCCACCACAACTGAGAGCCTGTGTGAGAGGTGCCACCAGGGCCTGATTTCAATTTTCAACTGGCAAGTCAGATAGGTAGGCCATCAATGTGTCACATAGTGGAGAATCTGCCACAGAACGGGGTCCTGGTGTGTAGCAGAGGCAACCTGTGTAGCCATGATGGGCAATCCGTCCAGTGTATCTTGGCAGGCTGCATCAATGAGAAAGCAGAGGACTTCCTATTGGTCGAATTTGAAATCAGAGCCCAAGGGGAGATGTGACAAGGCATCTGCACTGGAGTGTTGGGAGGTGGGCTTATTTCTGATAACGTAAGTGTAATTGTGTAAGAACAGCACCCAGTGCTGGAGACACTAAGAAGTTCACTCTGGGATGTGTGTGTGTGTGTGTGTGTGTGTGTGTGTGTGTGTGTGTGCGTGTGTTTACCAGATACAGTGACCAAAAGTTCTTGATCATTGAGGAGAGTGAAATTCATCCCAAACAGGTAGATGTGAAACTTTTGAATGGCAAAAACGATCGCCAGAGCCTCTTTCTCAATCTGAGAATAGTTCCTCTGTGCTGGGGATAGTGTCTTGGATGCATACCCAATGGGCTGTTCTGAGCCATCATCATTCCTGTGAGCCAGGAATGCCACAATACTATAGGCTGAAGCATTGGCCACCACAAGCAAGGGGTGGTCATGAGGGTGGGGAGTCAGGCATGGGGCGGACTTGAAGATAGTTTTCAAATGGAGAAAAGCTTGATCACAGGCAGGAGTCCAGTTGAAAGGCACCCCTTTGTGATGTAAATGATTGAGGGGCTATGCAACGTCAGCAGCCTGGGGTAAAAACTTGAAGTAGTAGTTAACATTGCCCAAAAAACCTGGAGGTCAGATAAATCCTTGGGGCGGGAAAGGGAATTGACGGCTGCAACATTGTGATCTGATAGATGAATGCTGTCTTTACTGAGCTAGAGCCCCACGATGAAAGAAACTATGCTTTTGCAGCTGACAGCATAAGCTGGCGGCCTGCAGAGCATGAAATAAGGTACTGAGGTCTCGCAAATGCTCGTTGCATGTACAGCCAGTGACCAAGATGTCATCGAGCAAATTGACTAAAGCTGGGATGGGCTGTGTGAGCTGCTCCAGGTACCTCCAGCAACTGGACAGCGCCAAAGAAATACCAAATGGAAGGTGCTTGTATTTATATAATCCGAAAGACATGTTGATGACAATCATGTTCAGTGATTCCTCATCTAAGGGTAATTGGTGGTAAGCCTCTGCCAAGTTCATCTTTGAGGAGTACTCACCACATGCAAGTTTGGTGAGATGGTCTGCCAGGCAGTGGGATAAGTTTCAACCAGGGACTGTGTATTGATTGTAACTCCGAAATAGCCACATAGGTGAAGGAAGCTGTTGGGTTTCCTGATCACAACTAACGGGGTCACCCAAGCACTCGCCTTTATGGGCTCAATGATGCCAACAGCCTGCATTTGATTGATCTCTCGCTCAACTGTCGGGTGAAAGGCCACTAGAATGGGCCGAGCCTGGAAGAACCACAGCTGAGCATCTGTGAATCAAGGAGTCCACATACAAAGCCTTGCAATGCTGATTAGTGCAAGAGAAGTCGCATTAGCAGCTGAGACTCTGTAAGTCCGTAGCCCAAGAATGGTATGACTGACCGGGCTATTTATGGTACTGGTGGAACTCAAGCTGAGATGCCACGACATGGTGTCACTGGGAATAGTAGTTAGTCAGCAGCACACATATCTTGTCAAAGGAGAGAGCCATGGTGGTCTGACAATAGTGCTAACTTGTGGAGCAGAAAGAATGTGTCTGTTGAGCCCAGGACAAGAATAACGACCGCTGTAGGGGGTCATCCACGACTTCAAATGCTGTGAAATGTTGTTTCAGACAATGTAAGCATATTTCCCAGACTTCATTAGCATCGTTAAAGGGCTTAAACGACAGTGGATGTGGGGAAGCGTCAGAAGCTGGGACACCCAGGAGCCGGTGAGGTAGGGTGTCCTGTGCCATGACTGTGTCCATCAGCAACTGCAAGGATTGCTGTAAGACATCTAACTGGCGCTGCTCCTGCTGCATGAGGTGCTGCTGTTGCTCCAGGGGACAGACGAACTTAGCCTCCACGCTACCGAACCTTTTACCTCGTCGCCAATGTTATAGCCATGAGCAACCGGCGAGTGGTGCACAGCAGAGAATGGAGATGTGAAGCCGCCACGCAGGGGAAACGTTGGAGGTATCGCTAACTGTGAACAGATAGGACAGACGAATAAGTAGGGGATGACAGACACTATGACTGACCAGGACACAACATGAGGCAAGCAAGCAAGAACTGAAGTGATAAACATGGACTGACAACGCAATGCAGTAACACTACCAACAATGACAGTACGTATCTCAATATGCAGAACTGGATGATAGTACAGCCGAGGAGATGCACACGTAAACTACGGTGAGTACCAGTCTACTGGGGTAGCACCATGTGGCTGCCTAAATGTGTGACCGTGGGAGATGCGATGGGCCGCGGACTTCATGTGGTATGGAGAGTGGCACACTCACTAGGTGAGGCTCGTGGTGCAGGCACGCACTGGAGCATAGAGACCCCTAGTGGGTATCCAGGTCCATATCCTCTGGCACGAATTCAGCTTCCACATCTTACGAAATGAGACTTTCTAGTTTAATTTAATTTAATATACATCTGCATCTACATCTGTACTCTGTAAACCATTGCAAGGTGTATGGCAGAGGGTATGTCCCATTGTACCAGTTATTAGGGTCTCTTTCCATTCCACTTACATATGGAGAGTGGGAAGAATGATTGTTTCAATGCCTCTGTGCATGCTGTAATTATTCCAATCTTATCCTCATGACCATATGTGAGTGATATGTAGGGGATTGTATTATATTTTTCACAGTAAGTGATAACAGCCATACAGTTGCAGGACAAAGATTTATTAAAATCCTTGACCACGGTTTTGGTATATCTACATATACCTTCATCAGAATTAAAATACACTAAAATCACATCCTGCAGTCAAGATACATAAAACAATCGTGCCAAAGGCATCGTCAGAAGTTAAAACGTCATCTCCGTTTGTACAACGTAATTATCAACAGAGGGTTGATGCGAACACAAATCTTTATCCTGCAACTGTTTGGCTGTTATCATTTACCATGGAGAATTTGAACAGTTGCTGTTTCAGCCATGTTTAAAATCTTGTTGTATTATATTCCCAGAGTCATCATTTAAAGCTGGTTCTTGAAACTTTGTTATTAGACTTTCTTAGGACATATTCATCTATCTTCAGTCATCTGCCAGTTCAGTTTCTTCAGAATCTTAATCTTATACCTTCAAGAGTCTGCCAGTTCACTTTCCTCAGTATCTCTGTGACACTTTTCATCGATCAGTCAAACGTGTGACCATTTATGCTGCCCATCTCTGTATATCTTCAGTACCCCCTGTTAGTCCTATTTGGTACAGGTCCCACACACTTGAGCAATATTCCAGAACTGGTTGCTTGAGTGATTTGTAAGCAGTCTCCTTCGTACACTGATTGCACTTCGCCAGTATTCTACCCGTAAACCAAAGCCTACTCACATTAACTTGTATCTGCAGGCTGAGAGTTGTCACCATCTGTCTTAATATGGAGGGGTGTTTCATACCTTCGTTTACAGGGCCCATGTCATCTTGGACCCTGAGAGTTTGTCGGCTGAGTTAACCCATCTCAAAGTCACCTTTCATCATAAAGGTTATAGTGAAAAAAAAAATGGCTCTGAGCACTATGGGACTCAACTGCTTAGGTCATTAGTCCCCTAGAACTTAGAACTAGTTAAACCTAATTAACCTAAGGACATCACAAACATCCATGCCCGAGGCAGGATTCGAACCTGCGACCGTAGCGGTCTTGCGGTTCCAGACTGCAGCGCCTTTAACCACACGGCCACTTCGGCCGGCTTATAGTGAAAGACAGATTAGGTGTGCATTGTGCTATAGACCAGCTGTGCACCAGGAGTTGTGTCCTCACCAATGGAAACAACCAGAACTGGCATGCTGAGACAGTTTCTGACTGGCACTACAGGTGGCACTAGGAAGTTTGCCGCCAACCACAAGCATGACCAAATTGGCAATCTACAGGTCGCCACTAATGAGATGGACTACCATGTTCTGACAAGCAGTGGCCACAGGAGCAACAGTGGTTCATGTTTGGTGTGACAGTTCTAATATGGGGTTGTTGGGTTGCAGTTTGTAGCTACAGTTCACAGTGGAGATCAGTCTGCAAGACTTAGTCTACAAGCAGAGTCATCGATAGCCTTCACATAGGAACAAGTGTTTACTACATTTATTGATGTGTGGAACCCAGGACAGACATAGACTTGTTGACATTGTATTCCATAATGCGTGCCTCGATAGGCCACTGCTCAGTTGTACCTGTCTGCAAGCACATCGGACAAATTTTGTACAACTTAAGCTAAGTATCACAATGCAACAAAGTGTATATTTGTGTGTCAGTTATTTGTTTTCACTGTCATAGTTCATCCATCCACCTCAAAGCATGTGAACCTTATATGACACATGCAAGCTGTTCTACTCAGATGACCTGTATGCAATATCTGTGGACGAGAATTCCGAACTCACTGTGCTGCATCAATTACTATGTCACTTGCTATTCCCACTTGCTCATTTGTTAACTTTTTGCACTTGTGGAAATTTCCTGTTACAGATTGGTGCTCTTCATTATTGCTATTTTACTGCTGTGCTGCCATAGTTCATAAGTTAGCTTTAGTATTTCTTGTGTGTATGTATTAAAATTTGTTTACCATTTCAAACCCACTGTTCCAAACCCCTCATTTGTCTGCCTCACAAATAGAGGCACCACAAACACAAAAGCTTGTGGCACCACGGCTCAATCCAAATCAGTTTCTTCAATTACAGATGCAGTAAATGAACTGTTTTACTGAACTGATGAAGGGATTCATCCAAATGCAGATGGCAGCAGCTGAGGCATGAATCAGACTCCATCATCCATTTCACTGCCTCAACCAGAACAACCTTCGTTGCTGCTTCAATTTTGACATTTTGAAGATTAAAAGGAATACTAGTCAGAAAATTTGCCACAATTTGAAGCACACTTGGCCACTCACAAAATTCAAGGTACTGTGAAGCAGTCATTTTTTCCGTTCACCATCTGTGTCACCATTTACCGCATTTGTGTGAAGTTATTCCCTACTATGAGGCCAGAACTAGTTAACTGTGAGGAGTTTATTCAGTCATTGAACAAATATTATGACAATAAGACCAATGTGGTGGTTGCCAGATTTAAATTCTTTAGGCTCAAGAAACAATCAGGTCAAATGTTCAGGCAATGGATGACAGATTCACAGAGGCTCACAAGACACTGTAAAATTTAAGTATGAGTGTGGAAAATATTGTAGTGACTTGATGACTCGTGATGCTATAAGCCAAAACATGGCAGATAGCAGAATCTGTGAACAAATCTTGAAATATCCTGACCCCATGTTGCAACAGGTTTTGCAAATTATTGACTTTCAAGTTTCATGTGACAGTGCAGTTGAGAGTTTTCAAGCAGGCAACATTTGTGACACAGCCCCAAGAGATAAAATTGTGCAGCAACATAAGCTGCCCACTTCAAAGGCAAATACACAGTGGCCCAGTCAGGTATGCCACAGCTCGCCACATTAACAACCTGGCCAGAAATCTACCGGCGCTGTTTCAAATCCTATGAATGTGACTGGTGCCTTTCATGAAATGTGAATTGTTTTGCATGTGGTAAGTATGGGAATATTCAGTTAGCCATATGGTCTAATGCACTGCTTTCTGGGAGGGAAGGCATGCCAGTCCCCAGCACTTCCGCCTGGCAGATTAGCCTCAAGATCCAGTGTGCCAGCTAGTCTGGGATGGTTTTTAAGGCAGTTTTCCATCTGCCTTGGCAAATGCAGGCTGGTTCCCCTTATTCCACCTTAGTTACACTACGTTGGCGATTACTGCGCAAACACTCCTCCACGTATGCGTATGCCATAATTACTCTACCACGCAAACATTCAGGTTACACTCGCCTGGTGCGAGACATTCCTAGGAGGGTCTACTGGGGGCCAAACCGCACAATAAATCTGGGTTTGGTGTGGGGCGGCGGTGGGGTGGGTGGACTGCTGTAGCCTGCTGTTGGGTTGTGTACCACTACGGGCTATGGCAGGGACGAAGCCTCTCCGTTGTTTCTAGGGTCCCAGTTCCATGCAATACACTGGGGATATTTCAGCTGCATGTCTCCAGGTGAGAAAGACTTCTGCTCAGAACAAATGCCCATGTAACTAAAACTTTCATTCTGAGCTGAGCTGCAATGCTATTGTAGAACAGTGAAGCTGTGCAGTATGAAGAATCAGTAGATTCTTCAGTGCAACGCCACTCCAGCAAACTTTTTGTGGACCTTGTTACTGCTGGCCAAATTGTTTAGTTTCAGTTATACATGGGTGCTTCAGTGTCACTGCTAAACCCAAACTTATAATCTGCTTGGTAAACGCAGGTTAGAAAAGTCAACAACTACACTGACAGCATGTAATGGACAGGATATTCCAGTATTAGGATTTTTTAGTCTTCCTGCTGTCTGTCAGAATTTGCAAAAAAATGTGTCATTCCAGGTTTTGCATTTGCAGGACATTGATAATATTTTTGGCCTTGATTTGTTTGACTTGTTTGGATTGCATATTGTAGACAATGTGTTAATGGTTACTTTGTTTGGCTCTAGAGACAGTGTTCCTCAGTTGTGTCATGAATTTAAAGATTTGTTTGCTGAGGGCTTAGGTAAGGGCTTAGGTAAAGCTAGCAATTTTGATGCTCATGTCATGATGAAAGACAATGTACAGTCCCTCTTTTGCAGAGAACATACGGGACCATGTGCACTTCGTGAAAGTGTTGCAAAGGAACTTGCACAGTGGCAAGAAAAAGGCATCATTGCAGCCATAACAGCCAGTTTGTGGACACCCTCATAAGTTTTCATGAAGAAATCTTCAGGGAAATTGAGAATCTGTGCAGATTTTAAGGGAACATTGAATCACAAGGAAGTAGTTGATTCATTCCCACTGCCACAGCCTGATGAGCTTATGTACCGCATAGTATCGGGTCACTACTTCTCCAAGACCAATTTGCATTATGCCTATCTACAGATTCTATATCTAAATCTACATAGGTACTCCACAAGTTGTCAAGTGGCAGAGGGTACTCTGTACCACTACTAGTCATTTCCTTGCCTGTTGCACTCTGAAATAGAGCGAGAGGAAAACAACTGTCTGTATGCCTCCGTATGAGCCCTAATTTCTTGTATCTTATCTTTGTGATCATTATGTGCAATGTATGTTGGCAGCAGTAGAATCATTTGGCAGTCAACTTCAAATGCTGGTTCCTCAAGTTTTCTCAGTAGTGTTCCATCAGTTGAACACTCACAGGACTTGTTTGTGCTTAATACATACATGGGACTCTACAAATTTCTCTGCTTGCCTTTTGGTAGCACATCTGCATCAGAAATCTCTCAGTGCTATGTGGAACAGTTAACTGCATCTGTGCCTTCATGTACAAATTACTTGGATGACATTGTGGTATCATGCTGCATGGCAAAACAGCACCTCAGTAATTTGCATACCCAGTTCAAAGTGTTGTCAGAAGCAGGTTTCAAATGTAGCAAAGACAAGTGTGTGTTCTTATAGACTGAAACTGAATACTTACATCATGGGATCAATTCCCAAGGCATTTATCCAACACAGTCACACTTGCAGCCTATTCATGACCTCAAGCTTCCAAGAAATATCTCTGAATTGCAATTAGTACTAGGGATGCATACCTACTACATGGGGGACTGATGACCTTAGCTGTTTAGTCCCCCTTAAACATCCCAACAACCACCACCACCACCTACTACATCTGCTTTGTTCCTAATGCAGCTCAAATCTCAGTGCCCTTACATTGTCTTTGACACAAGAAAGCATGTTTTGCGTGGTCCCAAGAATTCAACATTGCACTTCAGAAACTGAAAGACAATTTGCACAGCACTTGTTGTCTTGTCCATTTTTATCCTGGAAAACCAGTTGTCTTGGCCATGGATGCATCCTCATATAGCATTGGGATGGCACTTTTGCACAGAATTGGTTCTGCAGACAGACCAATAGCTTTTGGCTCCAACTTGCTCAACAATGCTCAGAAAAATTATTCACAGATAGAGAAGAGGCTCTTGCAATCATTTACGGAGCAACTAAATTTCACCAATACCTGTATGGAAGGAAACTCTACATAGTTACTGACCACAAATCACACCATTCACTTTTCAACATGGCCAATCCTATTCCAAACTGCAATGCACAATGATGGGCTCTTCTTCTCATTCATTATCAGTACAAGATAATTTAGAGGCCAACACCCAAGCACTCCAGTGCAGACACGCTCTCATTTCTTCCCGTGGCAGTGGATGCAGACTTTGGCACATCAGAAGCATGATGTTGTCACATTGGTGCACAGGAGTTAGGTTCTCTGGACCAGTTCCCCTTGAGTCACCCAGGCAATGGCAGCAGACCTGGACTTGCAGATTTTGTTCTGCTATGACCGCATGGGTTGGCCTCATTCAGTGAAACAAATCATTAGCCCAGCGATCGGCTGACACTTTGCATGTTGGCATGACTTGTCAATGCTTCAAGGTGTTATTTTGCTATGACTTGAGTCAGTACAATCATGTGTGGTGATCCCAAAGGTTCTCCAGAGGCATTTACTCAGATCCACCAGGGTCACACAAAACAATCAGCTCACAGACACTGCACTTGCTTCTGCACGGGTGCTAAAACAGAACAGATGATGGCACCATGCCATGCTTGTGCAGAACACCAAAAAACCCATCCTTAATGTTTCTTTGGTTAAAAAAACCCAGAAGTGCTTTTGTAGCACATTAATTTGGACTTTGCTGGACCCTACTGGAACATTGGTTGGCTCATTGTCATTGACGAATATAGCAGGTTTCCTTTTGCCGTACCCATGAATTCGACATCAACACATTGCACTCTCCAGTCTTTGCAGTCCATATTTTGCATTGAAAGCCTTCCAGAGTTGCTAGTGACTGACAATGGAACTCAATTTGTGTCAGAAGAATTTGAGGACTATTGTGCAACCAATGGCATTTGTCATGCTGGAGGAGCTGAGCACTTCATGCACACATTCAAATGGTAGATGGACAAACTATGCACCAACCACACATGGGCACAAGCTTTGCTGCTCTTCCTCTAATCTTACCACTCCCAGACGTGCAACAGCCCTTCACCAGTTGAGTTATTCCACGAACAGCACCACTGTACACTGCTTCAGCTGCTGCAGCCACCACGGCAGCTGGCAGCTACTCCACTCACTTGGGAAATGTATAAAGCTAATCAACAACTTTTTTTCCAGATTGTACAGCAGCTGGAAGACCTGGGAGTGTAGCAGTATTGTTAATTAGTATGTAGATCAATGTGTCTTGTACAGGGTCCAAGAGGTTTTCAGCAGCATCGCCAGAACTAACTTCACCCTCATAAGTCGCGTGATCCTGTCATCGAGTCCTTGTTTACAGAATCGTTGGCTGGCCATATGATGCAACCTGTACTCCATCCAGCAACCTGCAGTCCTGCATTGCCACTATCAAGCCCTGAACTCATGGTCCTGGACCTAACATCTCAGCCAGCGCCGAGTGGGCAACAGATGTCTTTTGGAGGTGGTCCACTCCATGTCGCAGCCTACTGAGGGGCCCTCATTCCACATCAGGATGCCATTGCAGGTCAACAGCATGAAGTCTGTACTTCATTGTCAGATGCAAAAGTGTGCACTCTGCCTCATTTTTCATCTGGCGTTCTGGGGCATTTGCAAGACAAATGCCTGGGCATGAGTGAGGGCTCAGCACCAGCTAGAAACTCAGCTTCTGTTCCCTCAATTCCTGCTGCATTCTCATCTCTTCCCACGTTCATAACAGCAACTTACACTACATGATGACAGTGAGGAGGTTCAGGTGGGAGGAGTTTTGTGTCCTTGCCAATGGATGCCACCAGAGCTGGCAGGCTGAGACAGTTTCCAACTTGCTCCAAGGGTAGCATTTTGAAGTTTGCTGGCAACCACAAGCATGGCCCATCAGCAATCTCCACACCACTACCAATGAGATGGACTGCCAGCTACTGAACTGTTATAAGTGGCGGCCACAGAAACAATGGCAGTTCACGTTCGGTGTTGGTGTATGACGGTCCTAGTACGGAGCTCCAGGAATGTAGCTCTTAGCTACAGTTCATAGTGGAGATCAGGCTGCAAGACTTACTCTACAAGTGGTGTCACTTATAGCCTTCACATAAGGACAGGTGTTTACTACAGTGATTGACAGCATGGTGCCCAGGATGGACATAATCTTATTTACATTATATTCAGTAATGTGTGCACTAACAAAAAATGGTCCAAATGGCTCTGAGCACTATGGGCTTAACATCTGAGGTCATCAGGCCCCTAGAACTTAGAACTACTTAAACCTAACCAACCTATGGACATCACACACATCCATGCCCGAGGCAGGATTAAAACCTGCGACCCTAACAGTCGCGCGGTTCTAGACTGAAGCGCCTAGAACCGCTCAGCCACACCGGCTGGCGTGCACTAACAGACCACTGTTTCATTGTACATGTCTGCAAGCACGTCCAGCAAGTTGATGTACAACTTAAGTATTGCAGCACAGTAAAGTGTATATTCATGCGTCAGTAATTTGTTTACACTGACACAGTTCCTCCATCCACCTTGGGGCACTAAACCTAATATGACGAGTGCGAGCTGTTCTACCTGATGACCTGTACATATCACCAGGTGAGTGACGATAATTCCAAGGAAGCACCAAAATCCATGACCTTTTGCATTATACAGGGAGCATTTTGAACAGTACTGGTCATGTTTTCTGGAAATATGTGAAGTGTGTCTTTTGACTACTATCTATGATCAGGGTCCCGCTAGGTTTCGTACAGGATGATCTTGGTTTGTGTAAGATGGGTGTCTACTGCATTCCTTGCAGTTGTGGCATCATATGTTGGTCAGACTATCAGGACTGTGGAGGACCGATGTGCTGAGCATAAGTGACACACATGCTAACAACAGCTGAGCAAATCCACCATTGCAGGACATTGTCTTGGCTCTGGTCATCCAATGGAGTTTAACAATACAGAGATTCTGACAAGCATTTCCAGCTATTGGGATGGTGTTATTAAGGAAGCTGTAAAAGTTGAATTACCAAGTAACATTATAAATAAAGATGGTAGTTTTTGTTTAAATTCTGCACAGAATCAGTCTTTCTCACTAGTCAAAGAATGAGACAAGGCTTTTGCTACCCATTTCACTATCAGTATCTTCTGATATCAGTCATCTTTGGTTTGTGATGGCACTAGTGTTTACAGTCCGTGTGTGTGTGTGTGTGTGTGTGTGTGTGTGTGTGTGTTTGTGTGTGTTTTATCTATATGGAGTTTCTCTAAAAAATGAGGTTTTCAATTGGCTTGCACAGTACTTACTTATTAGCTGCAGTTTTGCCTTGAAAATGAAATGATGTGCTTCTGTCAAAATATCAGCAGTTGTCAGTGACATTACCAACTGCATTCCCACAAGTTAGTTGAAAACTGCTGTCATATTAGCAGGCGGGATGGCCTCTAGTGGCCGAATCGAGCATAAACATTGTGCGTAAACTGTGAAGCAGAGCATACACAAAACTGGGAGCTACTGCACTCCTCTTCCTTTTGGAAGAACTGAGAACTGTGCTCACATTCATTTCTTTTGTGGTCATTGTAAGTTGTCAAGTCACTTGACATGTTGCCACCAGGGCACGGGGTCGGAAGTGGCACAAGTGCAGACAGCAGCAGTGTTGCCCCCCCCCCCCTCCCCCGAGAGAGGCTGCACGGTAAGACAGGTGACACTGGTGCAGCTTCCATTTCCATGTTGTAGTTGACCCCAGAGAAGGAGGTTGCGGTGGAGGCAGCAGAACAGGTGGCACCAGCTGCAATGGAGATGGCAGTGGCGGAGGTGCCTGCTGCAATGGCACAGGATCCGGGGTCCTGCCATACCCCCCTCAGCTGAACAGTGGACTGACAGCAGAGAAGACAGCTGGGAAAACATCAGCAGCAACAGCACCAGTGGAGAAGATGATGGCACTGTCCACAATTCAGGAGAAGGTCAGGCAGATGCATGAAGTGGGGCAGCAGAGCCACTCCCAGTGTGTAGCCACCCGTTGAGGTTGTAGCTGGTCGAGTGTTGTGATGCAGTCATGTGAAAGATGCAGAGGTGTCAGCCACAGGTACTCTCAATTACCACTGGCACCCATTTTGCTCAGTGGCCAAACCCACAAGCCCAAACAGGTGCAAGAGACCAGAAGTATTGCGGTGCTGACGCCAGCTGGTGGCCTGGCATTGGCCAAAGCAGATGCAAGAGAGTCTGGGGCTGACAACCACGTGAAAAATCTGTTAGACTCTTATCGCTATCAGGGATGAACCTGTAAGAAATGAGGAACTGGCCAAGAGCTACTGCTCGTGACATTCGAAACGTATTTTTTCATCTAAGTCTTAAAAGTTCATACTAGTCGTTCTGCTTTGCTGTCCAACATAGGGTGGAAAGGAGCAGCCATGGCATGGCGGAATCCTTCTTTTTTTTTTTTTTTTTTTTGTCTTCAAATTCCTGAGGTATGAACTGAGGGCCATCGAATGTAACTAATGTATACACAAGACCTTCCACTGAAACAATATTTGACAAAACTGAAATTGTTGCTACCACAGAAGTAGACAGACAATGCAACACATATGGAAACTTAGAATAAGCATCAATTCCAATAAGCCAACAGAAATTCAAAACAGATCCCACAAAATCTATACAAATTTTTCCCGCGGCTCATGGTTACTTCAGTCGCCATGAAAACAAATGAAGGTCCCTCAGGCATATAGATACTTTACCTTGTTTTATGAGTTGAGGCGCAAGCATTGCAACAGTAAGTAGACACTTGAGAGAGGTCGGAGACAGTTTCCTGGGTATCAGTTACGAAAGGGAGCTGACTTCTGGTCTGCGGTCGATAGTATTTGGCATCGAAAATGGTGGCTCATATACCGCACTTCATTCCATTCTGCTGTCCTTGTAGTAATAACATCATGGGAAGTGGGAGCAGGGCATGCAGATGTGAGCTCTACCAGTGTGGGACCCTCATCTCCTACAAACTGATTAAATAAAGATTATGCTAACTGAATTACCTGAGCCGGGGTGGGCCGGTTAGGGGCGGGGGATTTCCCAGGAGGGGTAGAGTGGCTCAGAACTAAACTGGGGAGGGATGACTAAAAAGTGCCCCTTTTCCCAAAGGGAGGGGTGGGGGGTTTCTCAGGAGGACAAGTTATCCCCAGGGGGTCATAACAAAGTAAGTGTAACAATAGCTTAATGTCATAAATCAATTAGCTGTCACATTTTAATTAATTGGCACATCAATTTTATATCAAAAGTACACCACAACCAGTGTTGTCCTATTACTTAATATTTCATACTGCTGGAAAGACCAGACATTTAAACACAAAATAAAGCTAATACTGTAGACTCAAGTAGGTTTACATCAGAAACCATAATTGTATAGTCTTGTACTGCAAGGAAGCATGGGAGAGGATGTTGTTATGGGTGGTCGATATACTCTTTCTACAACACAAATGTACTCTTGGATTAATATGGTTCTGTATTTACATGAACATTTACTTATCTTGAATAGATTCCCTGTTTGTGGCACAAGCTTGTTGGTAATAGTCCTCTTGCAGACAATATCGGCAATCTTTCTATAGTCACAAATCTGGTTAATGTGTACTGTCATAACCTGCGATGTGAACTGAGCCACTCTGCAAATAAACTGACAGATGCAAACTGAAGTGTGCATTAGTTAGGCCCTTTGGTCAGTGGTGGCAGCGTAAATACATGCTGTCAAGTGGGCATTGCCAGACTGTTGCTTGGGCATGTGTCTCTGGCCTCTCTCATGATATGTGTGCTTGATCCAGTGTCTACTTATTGATCTTCATGCTACATCTTTGCCGGTTGGTGTGATGGCGACAGCTTACGCCAGCACATTCCTCTCCCTCCAAAATGCCACACCATTGTCATTGTAGGGAAGATGCAAACGACAACAGGGACGGAGGCAGGACACTGGATGCAGAGATGAACCAGGAGCTGTGACTGTGGAGGATGACAAACTCCTGACTCTACCTCACCATCTGGTTTGTGAGGCAACACAAACATCTTCTGGAAAACTGCTGCCAGGTCACATGTCCAGGCCTGAGGGCATGATCTGGGATGATGAGGTGGTTCCAGGTACATTGGCTTGACGAGCAGGGACAGTGCATCACCCATCCACTCCTCCTGGGGGTGCCCTGGTGGTACCAGCGGGCACCAAAGGTCACACAGTCCTGTGAGTCCATGAATCTGAAGGAAGAACAGCAGCAGAGTCTCGGGGCAAATGACACATGCAAAGTTGGTTCTGGTGGCGACAATGCAACCCATCAGGACCTGCAATCAAGTACATACTAGAGCCAATGTGTTCCTGGATCATGCCTTTTTCCCAGTCCCCATGGTTGCCATAAACCCTGAAAAGAACAAGAACAAGTGGTCCAAAGTAATACTTGTGGACCATTGGTGGAATCACACGGTGCAGTGGGTGTAGTGAGTGTAGCAGCATCTGATGGTGGCAGCCATGCAGAAGTTCCACAGTAATGGTCTGTCTCATGGGTGGGGGCAACAGGTAACAAGAAAGAGTTTCAGTGCCTTTCCCACGAGTGGGTGGTGCGAAGCTTGGCCATCTGTTGTTTAAAACTGCTTATGAAGTGTTCTGCTTCTCTGTTGGACTAGGAATGAAATGGAGCACTTCTTGGATGACGAATGCAATTTCATTCAGAAACGTGTTCAAAATCACATGAAGTGAACTGCGGTCTGTTGTCCGACACAAGTACTTCTGGCAAACCTCTCATTCAAGGTATGGAGACCGCGTTTGAATGGTGCTATGTGATGTGGTAGAAGCCATAGGCACCGCAAATGGGAACTTCCTAAAAGTCTGCCTGCAAAGTCTTAGGCCAAGATGAGATTATCTGTGGCCTAGCGGATTGGTTTTCCATGCATGTGCAACACTGTGATGTCATCTGTTCAATATGGGCACCCATGCCCTGCCAAGTACAATGCCGGCACACTAACTGTTTAGTGAGAACCACTCCCCAATGTCCTTGGTGGAGTAATCACAATACATCCTTTTTCAATGCTTTGGGAATAAGCACACACTATTGCCCACTGTCATTTTCAACTAGCATCACTCCCTGTTGAACTTAAAGGTTATGCCAGTGTGCAAAATATTGGTGCACAGCTGAGTTCTGGATACTGCTCAATGAATGAGGCCAAGACATGTGAAAGTATTGTAACAAAATCTTAAGATCTGGGTCTGCTTCCGTGGCCTGTGAATTTTTTTGTAGTGCAAGAGAACAGATTGCAGCAATTAAGAGACCTGCACATTGATTTTGAAACAAGATGTGGCAGATGCATCAAAATATGATCCTGGGCCAATCGGAGGCGAGATACAGTGTCTGCATTGCCAGGCTTTGCAGTAGGTCTGTACACTATTTCATACTGTGAAATAAACAAAGCCCAACATCACAATTTTTGAGCAGTGTGTTTAGGAACAACCTCTGATGGATGAAACAGGGAATTCAAAGGCTTGTGATCTGTCACTAAAAAGAACATATGACCATACAACAACTGACAAAATTTGGTTACACCATACATAATAGCGAGAGCTTCTTTTTCAATTTGAGAATAACTGCACTGAGTATGAGTTAACAACTTTGAGGCAAAAGCTACAAAAGCACATTGCCGATTCCATAAGAAGAAGCGTCAACTTGAAAAACAACCAGCTTGGCAGGGTAAAAATGCACTAAACACCTGTCACTAAGCAAATCATTTTTGAGTTTCTGAAGTGTGTGAGGACTTTCTTTAGTCCACAGATTTTTGTGATGTAAGTGATGCAATGAAGCCACAATCTGAGCAGCATCCGGAATGAACCGAATGTAGTATGTCATCTTGCCTAGAACTGGCTGCAGTTCAGACACACTGTGAGGAACAGGCAGATCACAGATTGCAAGCAAAGTACTGTAGCTCAATTTGAAAAAAGTCACACTTTTCAAGAAGACATTTGAGTCCTTCTTCTGGCAACACTTGAAAGAGAGTACACAAATTGGCAATGTGTTCCTCTGGTAGTTTAAATAAAATGGCGCTTTTGCAGTCAGCTGTTCCAAGTAATGCTGAAAAATGAGAGTGTGGAAGCACTGCTGAAGGGCAAACACAAATACTTGAACAGTCCTAAATGTGTATTTAGAACAAACACTTTCTGTGATTCTTTATCCAATGGAAGTTGCAAGTAGGCATCATGCAAATCTATGTTATAAAAGTAATGTCCTGCACCAAGCCTGTCCATGAGTTCCTCAGGATGAGGTAACAGATAAGTGTCAACTACTGTCTGTGGGTTGACTGTAGTCTTGTCAACACAAATGTAGATGTGACCAGAAGGACTTGCCCACTGACTAGCCTGGATGGGAGCAATTACACCATTATCTTGCAATTCTTTAAATTCACTGTCTACTTTGTCTCTTAAAGCAATTGGAATGGAGCGGGCCCGGAAAAACTTAGGCTGTGCATTGCCCTTCACTGTAACATACACTAAAAAGTTATTATCTTTTCCCCATTCCTTCTGAAAATACACACATCAAAAAAATTTTTGCATCACCTTGGTTTGATTGATTGATTGACTGATTTCTTTATTAATCCATGTAACAATTTACATTGTGTGGATTTCGTCAGCAAAATCATATACAATACAATATACCTACACTTATACACATAAAATTAGTATTTACACACATTTTTTAGGTATCTTAAACTAGTTTTACATCCTTGTGTAATTTGTAATTTTCTTATAGTACTGTACAATTTTTGATTACATATCATAATTATTTCCTCATGTATTACAATGCAGGCTACTTTAATTACACTACATGTTTTAATTCAGATAGTCCGTTACTGCGTAATAACTTTTATTTAATAAAAAAAGTTTTAGTTTTGTTTTGAACTGTCCGATTGTGTCAATATCTTT
Source organism: Schistocerca americana (assembly GCF_021461395.2). Classification (NCBI taxonomy): domain Eukaryota; kingdom Metazoa; phylum Arthropoda; class Insecta; order Orthoptera; family Acrididae; genus Schistocerca; species Schistocerca americana. Next base: position 809,771,969 of record NC_060130.1, on the reverse strand, counting down.
TATTTTTTGGGGTAATTTATTATATAATTTAACAGCATTGTACAACAAGCTCTGCTGAGTTTTAACTTTATTTTTCCTCTCTAGATGCAGATTGAATTGGTTTCTAGTTTCATAGCTGTGTACTAATGAATTTTTCATATAGCAGTCAATATTTTTTTTTTACATACATAACACTTTGAAAATTGTATTCACAGGGGCAGTTAGGATTTCCAGCTTTTGGAAATGTTCAAGGCAGTGAGCCCTACTGCCACTCTTGGTTATTATACGAATTGCTCTTTTTTGTAATTTGAAAACTATTTGAATATTTTTACTGTTAACTCCCCAAAATATTATTCCATAGGTAATAACAGAGTGGATATAAGAAAAATATACAGATCTGGCACATGTAGTATCACAAACTGCAGTCAGAATTCTCAGAGCATAGCATGCTGTAGCGATTCTGTTACTAAGTATTTTAATATGTTCTTCCCACTTTAACTGACTGTCAACATGCATACCAAGAAATTTTGTGTGGTCTACACATTCTATAGTTTCATTGTTTAACTCAAAGTTGTTAAAGTGTGGTTTTTTGCAGACATAGAAGTTAACAGCATTTGTTTTTTTAAGATTTAGTGTTAGTTTATTATTGGATGCCCACTCACGTACACTGTTTAGTGTTTGTTCGGCTTTTTCTTTTAGTGCATCTGGTGATTTGTCACTGATTAGAATATTTGAGTCATCTGCAAACAATATTGTTTGTCCATGCTTGATGCTCTCTGGTAAGTCGTTTATGTAAATGAGGAATAGTACTGGGCCAAGGACACTACCCTGTGGGACACCTATATTTACATAATTTGGATCTGAAATATACTTTACAATATAGTTTGAGCAACTTGAAATATGTGAGATTTCAGTTATCTGTCTTCTATTTTTTAGATATGACTGGAACCACTTTTCACAAGTCCCCTAATTCCAAGTTCATCTAACTTATTTAACAATATGTTGTGGTCTACTGTATCAAACGCTTTAGTTAGATCAAGAAATATACCTGTTGTGTAGTTCCCTTTATCTAATGCTTCTAGAATGTGCTTTGTGAGGTGTGCTGTTGCTGATTCTGTGCTTTTCCCTGATCGAAATCCAAACTGGTCAACAGACAGTAAGTTGTATTTATTTAAATAATTGATTAGCCTATCTTTCATAATAGTTTCTAATATTTTTGCAAAGCATGATAGTAGAGAAATTGGCCTATAATTTTCAATTATTCCTGCATCACCTTTTTTGAAGAGAGGTAGTAATTTTGCATATTTTAAATAGTCTGGAAAGTAGCCCTGCTTGAAAGATTGATTTATAATATCAACTAAAGGTGGAAGTAGGCTCTTGATACAGTCCTTAATTATAAAAATGGGGACTTCATCCAGACCAGCTGAGTTTTTGTTTTTCAGTTTGCTGACTGCTTTATAGACTTCTTCCTGTGTTGTAGGGAATAACACCATTGAGTGTGATACACCATTATTTGGCTTTTTGACCTGAGGGGCTGTTAGAAAATTTTCCTGTAATTTTATTCCTATGCTACTAAAATAATCATTTATATAGTTTGCCAAATATATTGGATCTTTTATTAGAGTCCCTTCCTCTTTGATTTTCAAGTTTGACAGATTCATTTTCCTGGTACCAGTTTCCTGCTTCACAATCTTCCATACTGCCTTATTTTTGTTTTCAGCAGAGTGCACTATTTTGGAGTTATGAGCTCTCTTTGCTGCAAACAATATTTTCCTATATGTTTTCCTATATCTTTTATAAAAGAGTGAGAAAGCAGGATTAGTTTGGCTGTGTTTAATGGAGCTCAGGTACTTTAGTGTTTCAGATGATTTTTTGATTCCTTTTGTGACCCACTTGCTTTTTCCTGCTGTTGGTAATCGACATAATACTATAGGAAATGTTTCTTCAAAATTTAATTTAAACAATGTCATGAAATTTTTGAATTTTTCATTTGCATCTACCTCTGAGTATACTGAGTACCATGTTTGTCCTGCTATCTGTTTGGCAAACTCATGTCTATTTTTTTTAGAAAAAATTCGTCTGTAAATATGCATTTTCTTTGTTTCTTCTGGAGCCACTTTTATATTAATGATTTGAGCTGAGTGATCAGATAATCCTAGCTCTGCTACCACCACCTCACAGTTTTCTTTGCCTAAATCTGTTAATACCTGATCAATAGCTGTCTTTGAGTATTTTGTTATTCTGGTTGTACTGTTAACCATTGGAACTAAATTGAAACTTTGAGCAAGACTTTGTAATGAGTCCCATGTAGAATCAGGATTCAGTTTAGCCACATTTAGGTCTCCACATATGAGAATGTGGTTCTTTGGAGTGGATATCTTGTCAAGAACATGATTAAGTTTGGAGAAAAAGATATTGAAGTCTCCACTAGGAGATCTGTATATACATATGGTTCTGAGAGTTCTGGAACCTGTACAGAAAATTGGAATAGAGAACAACATAAACATCATTTCTGCCCTTTTTATTGTTTGCAAAAACCACACATTGCATGTTGTACCACCATACAGCAAGACCTTCAGAGGTGGTGGTCAAGATTACTGTACACACCAGTACCTCTAATACCCAGTAGCATATCCTTTTGCATTGATGCATGCCTGTACTCATTGTGGCATACTATCCACAAGTTCATCAAGACACCGTTGGTCCAGATTGTCCCACTTCTCAACAGCTATTTGCTATAGATCCCTCAGAGTGAATAGTGGGTCACATTATCCATAAACAGCCCTTTTCAATCTATCCCAGGCATGTTTGATAGTGTTCATGCCTGGAGAATATGCTGGCCACACTAGTCAAGCAATGTCATTATCCTGGAGTAAGTCATTCACAAGATCTGCATGATGGGAGCGTGAATTTTTGTCCATGAAGCCTCATGCCTCGCCAGTTTGCTGCCACTATGGTTGTACTATCGGTCGGAGGATGGCATTCATGTATCGTACAGCTGTTACGATGCCTTCGATGGCCACCAGTGGCATATGTCAGCCCCACATAATGCCGCCCCAAAACAGCAGGGAACCTCCACCTTTCTGCACTCGCTGGACAGTGTGTCTAAGGTGTACAGCCTGACCGGGTTGCCTCCAAACACATCTCTGACGATTGTCTGGTTGAAGGCATATGCGACGCTCATCGGTGAAGAGAACATGATGCCAATCCTGAGTGGTCCATTTGGCATGTTGTTTGGCCCACTTGTACCGTGCTGCATGGTGTTTTGGTTGCAAAGATGGGCCTCGCCATGGACATTGGGAGTGAAGTTGCACATCATGCAGCCTATTGCGCACAGTTTGAGTCTTAACATGACAGTCTGTGGCTGCACGAAAAGTATTATTCAAATGGTGGTGTTGCTGTCAGGGATTCTCCAAGCCATAATCCATAGATAGCGGTCAGTAGTAGCCCTTGGGCAGCCTGAGCGAGGCATGTCATGAATAGTTCCTGTCCTCCTGTATCCCCTCCATGTTGGAACATCACCACTTTGGTTCACTCTGAGACACCTGGACACTTCGCTAGTTGAGAGACCTTCCTGGCACAAAGTAACAACGTGGACACAATCAAACCGTGATATTGACCATCTAGGCATGGTTGAACTACAGACAACATGAGCCGTGTACCTCCTTCCTGGTGGAATGACTGGAGCTGATTGGCTGTCGGACCCCCTCCGTCTAATAGGCACTGCTCATGCATGGTTGTTTACATCTTTTGGTGGGTTTAGTGACATTTCTGAACAGTCAAAGGGACTGTGTCTGTGATAAAATATCCACAGTTAACGTCTATCTTCAGGAGTTCTGGGAACCGGGGTGATGCAAAACTTTTTTTGATGTGTGTAGTTCACAAAATTCTTTAAGCAAACTAGCTACACTGTCTTTTTGATTAACAGCTGAGACTGAAAGAACATTGTCTTGGATGCTAAGTCAAAACAAATCAAAGGTATCTAAACCAAATATATTCACACTGTCTGTTGATTTCAACACAGTAAAATTCATTGTCCTAGTGTGAGCTTTGTAAGTGGCAGGCAAACTGTCCAATCACTGGAATTTCCTGTCTGTTGTAAGCAATGAGGTGCCTTCTAGATTTAGAAAGGCATGGTGAGCCTAACTGTTCATGTGTGGCATGATTAAGCAAAGTTACTGAGGAATTTGTGTCTAATGAAAGTTCACACTATGGCCAGCAATTCATTATGTGACAAACAGTTTGTTAGAACATTGCTGCACAGCACTAGAGTGAGAAGGAGACACAACCTTAATCTTACTTTTGTCACAACCTGTTGTAGGTTTTGAAAATACAGCACTCACTGGATGTGCATGGACCTGTTTTTTCTGGGAGTGGGTAAAAAGTGGCGTTTTTGTGCTGTTGCACATAGACTGCTTGGACATGGCTTTTTTTCCACACATGTAACACGTTGCATTACGTGATGGGTGGTCCTGTCTTTTATGGTGAGCAAAACATCTTGGGCAAGTCACAGGCCTGTTTACAAGACTACATGACTGTGTATGTACTTTTTGTTGTAGCTGCTTGGGGAAGTCATGAGCAAAGGGCAACTCGACCTGACAAATCAGGGTCTGGTCAAATTTATTGGTCACTATGGCACCTGAATATATTGCTCTAAGATTTGCAATATTTGGGGAAGTGATGGATCAGAGAACTTTAAGATCTGTTCCCATATTATACTATCTGGGAAATTGAATGTTATTGCATCTTGTATCATTAAATCACTGTAAAAGTTGCCACACCTACACTTAAATTTAACTTCCTGGTCATGATCGTTAATTCTCTGTACCACTGGCAGTACATCTGTTCCAGCTTTTTCTGCCAGCAAAGGAACTGACATCTAGCTGCAGCTACTTGGACTTGCAGGTTATAGTATTGAGTTAATGCAGCGATTACTTGATCATAGCCGAGTTCATCATTGGACACGGTTGGGAATAATTTTTGTATTAACACGAACACTGAAACCATGCAAACAAAAGGAAGTATTCTAGCTTTACAGTACCTTGAACACAATGAACTTGTTAATGTGCTTGGGACTGAGGCAGGTTTTCGAGCCATTCCTTTTCTGTTTCATTAAATTGCCAGAATGGTAGTATACTGGTTGGTGCCACTTGCTGGGCTGGTTGGTTGGTCAGTTGTCGTTGTGCAGTTGCCAGTAGTAGTTGTACTGCCATCAGCAAGGTAGCAATTTGTTGGTTCTGAAACTGAAAAGCTTGTATTAGATCCATCACACTGGCCATCTGCGGCTGAGGTGTGGGGCCAGGGGGTGGAGCAGGCAGGGAAATCACTGTCTACACAAATATGTTACAGCAAAAAGCAAGCAAAGCCTCTGAAAAGTGAAATCTGATTATTTATGTGGCTCCTCTCCTGGAATACACGCAAGAGTACAACAACAAATTATCAAATAAAAACACTTGACCACTATCACCTCTGCAAGCTATAAACACAGGAGAAGAAAGTGAAATCTTTGACCAAGTTGATTATCTGCGATCACCACTGAATTATCCTTGTTGCCACTGTAGTGTCTTCATTGCCACTGTACAACAAGGAAACAAGGGAGGGGATGTTGTTATAGGTGGCTGATATCCTCTTTGCACAACATACATTCACATGTGGGTTAATATAGTTTTTTATTTACATGAACATTGACTTATCTTCAATAGAGCCCATGCTTGTGGTACAAGCTCATTAGCAACAGTCCTCTTGCAGACAATATTGGTAATCTTGCTATAGTCACAAATCTGTTCGGTATGTAATCTCGTAACCTGGGATGTGAACTGAGCCACTCTGCAAATAAACTGACAGATGCCAACCAGAGTGTGATTTAGGCCCTCTTGTCAGTGGCAACGACCTAAATACATGCTGGTGAGATGGTGTTGCAGCATGTTGCTTGTGCGTGTGTCTCTGGCTTCTCTTGTGATAGGTGTGCTTGATCCAGCATCTACTTTTCGATCTTCAGGCTACATCTTTGCCAGCCAGTATGCTGGCGACAACTTACGCCAGCACAGTAATCATTCATATTTTTCAGGTCTGGCATACTGTGGCAATAGTCAGCAACCGATGTGTGAAACAGTAAACATTTCATTACAAGTCATCAGCTGAACCCATTTGTATGTAATTCAGACTCTGAGAGAGAAGGACATGCAGCAAAGCAGTCAGGTTTACACTGTCTGAACAGTTCTCCAGTAGTCCTTTCCCTTTTTTTAAAACATTCACTTCTGACACACGTCTCCCAATATTCTTTATTTGGTTCTGAGTGACCAAGGCTACATAGGCAGCTGCCAATATTGTATGTTGGGTTTTATGGGTTTCTCAAATCATAATATCAATTAAGTTTACTCTTCAGTTTTCTGCATGTATCTGACATCTCGATTTTTGTTGACTGTCACACTCAAACTACACAGAAGAAATTTAGTATGCTGTGACCTAAGTACCAGTTACTTGATAATTCTCATACAACTCCACAAAGCTAAGTGTTGTCTGATCAAAAATATTATAATAGGGATAATGTCTTATCTAAAGCAACACTGTGATATGATTTTTGGTCAATTAGTGCACAAACACTTATAAATGTATCTATCACTGATGTCAATAAACAGTTTTTCCCTGCTATAAAAAGGCTCTATTGATTGCTCTTGCTTTGCCTGTAACTACATGCAGAATTGAAGAGTAAAACTGTGGCTGCATTCTACAGTGATGTAAAACAGGTCATGTGAGTTGTGCACACTAAGGTAAATGTTTGAAAAACTGGATTTTACTAACTTAGTCATTTACAGACCTGGGTAGCAGCTTTGATGAGTGTATTCTCCTTCAGAGATGGTCAGGCATAATAATATTACACCTGATCCATCCTGTAATATTATTACATTTTGTGTAGCTTCGTATCACATGTGGTTCTTCATGGATATTCTTTTCGTCATCACCTCCTGTAGTTTGAAAGCTTTCATTTGATGTGATTAACTCCATATTTTGTCAATGTGCATAGATGTGTTTTCTTCTAAGCAGAATTATAGATAACGCAGTATAAGCATTTTAAACATTTGTTCTCTGCAGTTTCACTTTTGAGAAAAATTAGACAAACCCTCTTCTTGACTATTTACTTTTATTTATAGCAAACAGTATTCCCATTTCTGATTCTTCCCTGCTTCAGACTTTTCACATTCAATATCAACTTAACATTATTGGTATTTGAATAAAAATATCTTTTCTAAATATTTTACTGTTTTATTTTCTAACTTACTGATCATTTTGTTGGATATGTGTGTCATATTTAATCGTAAAAGTATATAATTTTAGATTGTAACCTTAAAAATGTTACATCCAGACTCATTTTAATAATAAAATTATAAATAGTGAAGGTATAACCTTCAGTTCTCTGGGATATAACAATAAATGGCAATTTTAGTCTTGTTGTTGTTTTGACTTTACTGTGTGGTGAATCAGTCATCATGATGATCACTGCTTTTTGGATTCCTTCACATCTTACCTACAGCCATTCCAACTTAGCTGCCCTGCATTTGCTATTTATTTCACCCCTATGGGATTTATATTGCTGTAGTCCTGTCATTCCCTGAAAATTTTATACTGCTTTCTTTCATCAATCAATTGAAGTAATTCATCTGTTCCTCCCCCCATGAACCATAGACCTTGTCGTTGGTGGGGAGGCTTGCATACCTCAGCGATACAGATGGCCATACCATAGGTGCAACTACAATGGAGGGGTATCTGTTGAGAGGCCAGACAAACATGTGGTTCCTGAAGAGGGGCAGCAGCCTTTTCAGTAGTTGCAGAGGCAACAGTCTGGATGACTGACTGAGCTGGTCTTGTAACACTAACCAAAAGGGCCTTCCTGTGCTGGTACTGTGAACGGCTGAAAGCAAGGGGAAACTACAGCTATAATTTTTCCTGAGGGCATGCAGCTTTACTGTATGGCATGGAGAGCTGCATCAAACCAGTCTCAGGACTGAAGACCACAACAACAACAACAACAACAACAACAATTCATCTGTTACCCATTGTTTCTTCACAGTTACCTTCCATGTAACCTATGTTTGTCGGTACAATACCTGTGATTGCCCTTTTCAGAGATGTCGACTCCTCTTCAACTGAGATGTTTACTCTGATGTTCCATATCAGTGTATCCACATCCTTACTGAACTTCAAGTACACCTTGTCGTTTCTCAGTACTTCAGTATCCCACTTCCTTTTACACAGATTCTTTTGAATGATTCTCATAAACTTCAATCTACTCTTCATCATTACTAAATTGCGATCTGAGACTATCTGCACTTGGATATGCCTTACAATCCAATATCTGATTTTGGAATCTCTGCCTGACCATGATGTAATCCAGCTGGAACCTTCCCACGTATCCTGGTCTTTTCAAAGTATCCCTCCTCCTCTTGCGATTCTTGAACAGAGTATTCGCTATTACCATCTGAAATTTATTGCAGAACTCAGTCTTTCTCCTCCCTAATTCCTCTCGCCACAACCCATAACCCCTTCTATTCCTTCCACTACAACCACATTCCAATCCCCCACAAATACTAGATTTTTGGCTGTTCAGTGTCCTTAATTACTTCCCTTATTTTTTCATCTGCTGCTTGCAATGTAAGCACGTATACCTGAACTATTGTTGGCGGCACTGGTTTACTGTTGAATATGATGAGAAAAACCCAATCGCTGAACTGTTCAGAGTAGCTCAGTCTCTGCCCTGCCTTCCTATCCTTAATGTGCCCTACCCCTGTCCTACCATTTTTTGCTGCTGTTGATACACTGAAGTGCCAAAGAAATTGTTTCAGGCATGCATATTCAAATACAGAGAGATATAAACAGGCAGAATACAGCACTGCAACCAGCAACACCTATATAAGAAAACAAGGGTCTGGTGCCTTTGTTAGATTGGTTACAGCACTACAATCACAGTTATCAAGATTTAAGTGAATCTGAAGATGGTGTTATAATCAGCACACAAGTGATGGGACACAGCATCTCAGAGGTAGTGATGAATTGGGAATTTTCCTGTATGACCATTTCATGGTTCTGTTGTGAATATCAGGAATCCAGTAAAACATCAAATCTCTGACATTGTTGTGGTCAGAGAAAGATCCTGCAAGAACAGGACCAATGACGACTGAAGAGAATCATTTAACGTAAAAGAAGTGCAACCCTTGCCCAAATTGCTACAGATTTCAATGCTGGGCTATCAACAAGTGTCAACGTGCAAACCATTCAATGAAACATCATTGATATGGGCTTTTAGAACCCCAGGTCCACTCGTGTACCCTTGATGACTGCATGACACAAAGCTTTATGCCTTACTTGGGCCCATCAACACCAACATTGGACTCTTCACAACTGGAAACATGGCATCTGGTCAAACGAGTTTAGTTTCAAATTCTATTGATGTGTAGGGTATGGAGACAACCTCATGAATCCATGAACCCTGCATGTCAGCGGGGGTTTGTTCAAACTGGTGGGGGCTCTGTAACGGTGTGGGGTGTGTGCAGTTGGAGTGATATTGGACTCCTGACACCACGTATGTCTAGAATTGCTGCAGAGTGGCTCCAGGAGCACTCTTTTGAGTTGAAACACTTCCATTGGCCACCAAACTCACAGACATGAACACTATTGAGCAAATCTGGGATGTCTTGCAATGCGCTGTTCAGAAGAGATCTCCACCCACTCATACTCTTACAGATTTATGGACAGCCCTCCAGGATTCACGGTGTCAGTTTCCTCCAGCACTACTTCAGACATTAGTTGAGTCCATGCCACATCGTGTTGAGGCAGTTCTGTGTACTACTAGGGACCCTACACAATATTAGGCAGTTGCACCAGTTTCTTTGGCTCTTCAGTGTATTACCCTATATTTGTCTGACCAGGAATTCATCACACTCCACACTCCACACTCCACACTCCACACTCCACACTCCACACTCCACACTCCACACTCCACACTCCACACTCCACACTCCACACTCCACACTCCACACTCCACACTCCACACTCCACACTCCACACTCCACACTCCACACTCCACACTCCACACTCCACACTCCACACTCCACACTCCACACTCCACACTCCACACTCCACACTCCACACTCCACACTCCACACTCCACACTCCACACTCCACACTCCACACTCCACACTCCACACTCCACACTCCACACTCCACACTCCACACTCCACACTCCACACTCCACACTCCACACTCCACACTCCACACTCCACACTCCACACTCCACACTCCACACTCCACACTCCACACTCCACACTCCACACTCCACACTCCACACTCCACACTCCACACTCCACACTCCACACTCCACACTCCACACTCCACACTCCACACTCCACACTCCACACTCCACACTCCACACTCCACACTCCACACTCCACACTCCACACTCCACACTCCACACTCCACACTCCACACTCCACACTCCACACTCCACACTCCACACTCCACACTCCACACTCCACACTCCACACTCCACACTCCACACTCCACACTCCACACTCCACACTCCACACTCCACACTCCACACTCCACACTCCACACTCCACACTCCAAGGTCCACGCTCCACGCTCCACGCTCCACGCTCCACGCTCCACGCTCCACGCTCCACGCTCCACGCTCCATCTAGATTGAGACTTTGCATTTTCCTTTTCAGATTTTCTAGCTTTCCTATTATGTTAAAAATTCAGACATTCCATGCCCTGACTGTTTAGAATGTTATCCTGTCATTGTTTATTCTATCTTTTTCTCATGGTCGTTTCCCCCTTGGCATTCCCCTCCCAGAGATCCAAATGGGGGACTAATCCAGTATCTTTTGCCAATGGAAAGATCGTCACAACACATTTTCTAATTACAAGCCATATGTCCTGTGAGTACACATTGCATGTCTTTAATTCAGTGGCTTCCATTGCCATCTGCATTTTCATACTGTTGAACATTGCTGATTCTTCTGCCTTTTAGGGAAAGTCTTCCCACCCCAAGGGCAAGAGAGTGCCCTGAATATCTGTCTGCCCCTCTGCCCTCTTTCACAAGGCTGTTGGCGGAATAAGGGTGATTTCTTATGCTAGAAGTTTTGATTTACTTACCTTATTAGCCCTCTTATTACTACCAGTTCCAAAACACAAAACAAGCAAAAATAAAAAAAAATAAAAAACAGGCAAAAAAAAAAAACTACAGAATCTATGTGGGAATTGAACATGTATTGTCTGCTTCCCAGCCAGATGCCTTGGTCACTATGCCAGCCCCATGTATGTGGAATGGTGCTTTTGTTGCGGGTATGTAAGCTGTAGTTGTAAAAGTTTCCTCAGTTTCTAGGAAAATATGCATTTGTGTACCCCATATATAACGGTGACAAATGCTCAATATTCAATTATCTCTTGATTATTTCAGTACAGAGTTGATTGTTCATCATGAACTTTATGAGTGGTTTTCTCAAAAATGGGGATGTGTTGAGCCAAAATGCGTTTGTCTTTCATTTTAGATTGTACACAAAGCACCTACTAAATATGAGCCAAATCAGTTGGTCATGTCTGTGGCCTTCCCCTTGTAAGTATTTGCCTTGACTACTATGTTGAATAGCCTACACAGTTATTAAGCTCACTCACTAAGCAGATTTGATAGTTTTGTCATGTATTACGTAACATCATGCACTTATGGGTCAGTTACTGCCACCTTTCAATAAAAGTTTTTTTTTTTTTTTCAGCCTCTGAGACGCTGCTAGGTGCAACAGTGTTTTATAATTTTAACTTTTTTGCACAGCTTATGTAGCTGGTAATTTTCTTAAGAACCCAAACTAATTATGAGCAAGTCAGTGAGGTGGTCAAGGCATTCTGAAGTAGAAGACTTTATGGCCTGTGGATCATCCAAAAAGTGTTAGGGTTACCCAGTAATGAGTTTCTGCATGAATGGACTTTATATGCATGCATGACTTTTTGTGTGTTCAAATCAGTAGCTTATACATAAACTGGATGTCTAACTGCATCTGTCTGAGTATGACAGCCAAAGATCTTCATATTTCATTTCTTGCTTCACGACAACATGGCAGCCGCGAACTGTCCCTAGAATGAATAAAACATACTTCCTGCTTTGAAACCCATGTGAGCCTATGAAATTGGATGTTCCAGATTTCTGGAGAAAAACAAAATGAACACTTCACAACAACAAGAGAGATTGTATTGGTACCTTATCTGATGAAAGGAATTATTCTGGTTATGTGGGAGTCTCCTAATGAAGTACTGCAATCTTGTGCAAATCTGATAGTTCCCTGCATCAGACAGTGGTGCAGTCAAAGATGTAAGGTTTGTAAACAGAAATGAGTAAATAATTATAATAGACGGATCACTTTTTTTTTTTCCCTAACTACAACATGGTGGACGATGCCTAGACAGGTATCTGCAGGCACATGGCAGTTGTACACTCTGAAACAAGAGTTCTACATGCAGGTTGGATAGAGATCACTGGTCCTAATTGAATACTCGAGTTTCAACATCACAACCTTGCAACAGACACACCCACACATATTCTCAAGGGGCTATTCGTACTCAATGAGAATTTCTATCCGAAATATTAAAAGGAAGACTACTGTCCTGAAGATTTTTGTTAGTCTTGAATGGCAAGCAAACTTCTGAAAATATGTGTAAAAATGGTTAGTACATGTGCAAGGTGGTGGTAATTAAACTTCCACTATTTGAGGCAGTGTAGATGGAAAACTACTTACCATATGGGAGTCCAACTCTATAGGAATGATGTTCAGACTCTTTGCTGTAGGATTTGCATTGTTAGTAGTGTTAGTGTCATGACTTGTTGTTAGGTGCTGGTATTGCTATGATACATAGGGTTGAAACACTAGCATCAATGTGCGTTACACTTGCAGACAGTCAACATGGACCTGGGCAGGTGAGCAAGCAGGGCTTTACTTGTAAAGCTGTTTCATTGAAACAACAGAAATAGAGCTGCCACTGTTCATGAATATCAATATACTAAGGCAGGGGCGGGCAAATGTTGCACGCAGCTCATAAGTGCACAGCGCTGCACATGTGCTACTCGCGTGCAGTCATCGACCAGGGCAGTGGCGACAGCCGGCAGGTTGCGGCAGTGTAGTGCCAGGCTAAGCTGCGGGCATTGATGCGAAGCTACCGCTACATAGTGAACGTTGTATTTCAAGAACCGGAAAATGCAGAGTGAAACAAGGAAATGGAGAAGTGTAGATTTGCTATCTTTTAAAAAGGAGTGGGAGAATCATTTTTTCTTTGTGCAAAAACGTGAAAATTCGAAGTTTTTAATATCTGGCAATATTCTCCCTGGTCAGCGGAAGTTTAGTATTGAAGGCCATTATAATAAATTTCACAAGGACGAGTACAATTTATTGTCGGATTCTGAGTGGATGGGGAAATTGGCCGAGCTTAAGGGGAGGACTCGAACCTCCGCCGGGTCCAGCCGCACAGTCCACGACTGCAACGCCTTAGACCGCAGGAGAGGAATCTGTCATAGTTGCTGTTGTCAAGTGAGATCTGCGACTTTCTTTCGTCATGTCTCTCATGTAACTGATTTAACATTTTATGGAGCGCTGTTTTCAATTTTTCAGCATGACAACAATGATAGCCCAGTGGTACGTGCAAGTCATAAGACTGCACTTAACATAGCGAGAGCTGGAAAACCATTGGCTGAATTAATACATCTCGGTTAAGAGCAAACATCAGTGATGAAAGTTTACGTAACTGTTTGCATTTGTCTGAATGTAGAAATTTTGTTCCAGATATTAAACGTATTGTAAACTCCACCTGTGATAATTAAATAAAATGTATCGTAGGTAATAAGTACTCTTTCAAACCATGATTTCTTTCAAGCACTCCTAATAACATTATTCCTTCATTCAATAAAGCAAGCTAGGAGACAAAACACATTACAGAGAAAGGAGTGGACAGACGGTATGGTGGGGAGGGGAGATAAGCGTGTTGCCAGCTTGCCCCTGTGTGCACGCAGAACACCTGTTAACTGCACGCATGCAAGTGCACCGCACACGTGCAGGATTCCTGCCCACCCCTGTACTAAGGGAATATGGAGAGGTCCTCTTTCCTCACTGGAGTTGAAGCACATGATTTTGAAGTTCAAATTAACTGGAGATTTGGGAACTACTCCTGGGGGAGGGTGACAGCCAGTTGCGCTACAAACTGTTGAAGTAGTTACTGGTTGCCATGGCTGAGAATGCTGGACACAATGTGTGATCTTCAAGCAGTGCATGAGCTATGTCACAACTGCTGAACATCCCATGGTTCACCATTCAAAAAGTGCTGCAAAAAGTTGTGAAACGGTATCCATAAAAACTTCACATTATTCAGCAACTTTTGCCACATGACGTACTGAGCGATGTTTGTAATGTAGAATGTAAATATGGTATGCAATTAACAAACAAATGTTATCCTCTCATGTGGAAATTAAAACATGTTTCTTTCAATGGTTTATTCATTATTTCTCTTCTGTATGTCCATACACATGTTTCCACAAAGTTTTGTTGTCCTGCCATTACTCATTTTTCATGGGTGCCCTCTCAAGCAGCAAAACTTTAATTATAACCACCCTGTATGTGTACTAATGTACACTTGACAGCACAAAACACAGATGGTGGAAGCCACAGCTAGAGTTAAAGTCTGGTATAGTAATGACATGAATGAAATTCAGCATACCATATTTTTCTATTTACTTAGGGAACCTGCAGAAAAGGATATATTACTTCGAAAATCACTGGAGAATAATCTTTTCAGTGGTCCAGATATGCTCCAAAAAGGCATGAAATCTTTTGTGCAAATAGAATATGCTGGTTTTATCTACAGATATAGTGAATGTTAACTCATTAAATGTAAGTTAATAAATACTCACTTATAATAATACAAAATCTTATGCAACTTCTACAAAGTACTGAAACGTACAATACTGTTTTACTTTCAACAGCAGTTATACCTATTTTTGGATATATAGCATGTAATTCATGTTTTTGGATATTTACGCAATGTTGCAGCAGTCTGGCAA
Organism: Schistocerca americana; assembly: GCF_021461395.2. NCBI lineage: Eukaryota > Metazoa > Arthropoda > Insecta > Orthoptera > Acrididae > Schistocerca > Schistocerca americana. The sequence continues at coordinate 809,756,899 of NC_060130.1, read as the reverse complement.
AATTCTGCCATTCTTAAAATTAGTTGAAAATGTGTGTATATTTTTTACACAAATGTCACAACAAATTATAACTTTACTCTCAATTTTGTTTTATAAAATCAATGTAATGTCTCTTATGAAATATGCCACTTATATTTGTTTATTTTACCAATCTATATTATGTTGAAATTATGATGTGGCATAAAATCTGTATTTTTGAAAAATATTTCATTGATTTTGTCACTTTTATTTTCAAAATATTCTCATGGATGAAACACATAAACTAATTTTGATTTGTGTCAAATATTAAAAGCAGAAATGTGAACAGCTTTGAGTCATTGAATGTTCTGGATGCTTCAAGAACAAAACATAATAAATATACACCGTAATTCTGGCACCAAACAGAGGCAATTTGTCGCTAGTCTTTCAACTGTACCAAAGTAAAGTTGAGGAGATTCTTTGCTATATAGAACAAAGAACTTCTATGCACAGTTTTTTTATATCAACACTGTGATTTTACCTGTTGTAGAAAATGTTTGTGACATTATGTCTACTGAACTTCAAGGTGTGGAAATAAAAAATAGATAGGTAAAAATGAATGTATTGTACTTCAGTCACCACTCAAACACAACCCCCAGACCTATTTCTACATTCATAAAGGTTATGAACTACAGAAGATGCCTAGATGCTGACACCAACTGCAATATAAGCAAACATTATTTGTTGTAAAGTTTTCCTCGTAATTCATTTCTACAATAATTGTGTCAATGGTGCTGACCACTAATTTTCAATAAGTTTAGACTTCTAATACACGTGAAGAAATGTCACAGGGAAACTTTTCATGCTGTATCACTGAGCTTAGATAGTGGACATTATAATCACAAGTGCCTTAGCTCTTCAAATATAAATGTCAAGAGTAAAAAAAAAAAAGTGTGTAATATACAGAAATCACAGTATTTAAGTTGTGGTATGTGCAACCAGTGAAGTGATCAATGATTGAAACAGGATGAATTAGTAACAAGTGAACATTTCTGTGTGTCTTATGTTTGGGCTGATAAGGCTGTTCTTTGTACTTACTGTACTTGTGCTGTGTCTTGCTGTTTATGTGCTCCTCTTCTATGTAATTAGATTGAACTTTGTTCAATAAAGAAGGTGTGTTAAAGCACTTGTTGGGTGTCTCATCACCCCAAAGTAGCAACCACGACATGATCAATGGGTAGAATTTCTCTTCCAGGCCTTAACTACAGTCTGGAGTAATGACTACTACACCCACCCTCACTGAGACAGAGCACTGAGGAACACTGGCAAAACCTTCATCTCAACAGCCACCCACTGCACCCAAGTCACCTCCTGCCTCTCCAGGCAACACCTTTTCAAGACTGGATACTATAAAGCTACTGCCATTTTGGCCTATGAGGCATCAGTTATGGTTTGCACAAGTGGACGCCATTTCTCAATTACACAACATTACTTCAAATACAGACCAATTTGCCATCATCATCTCACAGCTGGACTCTAATGTTATCAAACAAGTTAAAGATTTTATGCCTCGCCACTCTTTTGGTGTGTTCCAGGAGACTGTCTTGCAGTGATTTGCTGTCCCTCCAGAATCTCATTTGAAGAAGATTCTGAACAGTGGTTTTGGTACCGGGCAGTCTCTGTCTCAGCTACTGCGCTCGCTCCATGTTTTCATAGATCTAGAGCTCCTTTCAGACCAGTCCACAAATTTATTTTGTTTGCAGCAGCTCCCAAAGGCTGTTCATGGGATTTTATCCACATTTCCTGAACTGTCAGTGGACCAATTAGCTCTGAAAGCAGATGCTGTGGCACTTGCGTGTGGCAAAACTGTTAGTCCGTGTTCAGCAATAGGATAGCCCAGAACTGTGCATATCTGGCCTATCAACTTACATTTGACATACTGAGCATTCGGCTAAGCAACTAGCAGAACCACCTAAGGAACAAATCTTACTGAACTGGCAAGACTCAACACCAACATGCCCAGTGACAGCCCAAGGAGTATATGATGCGCTGGCTTAGGGTGCAATGGTAGACAGTTTTCACAACCTTGTGGGTTCCCAAATGGTGATAATGGATGGATGTAGGCACATTAGTCCATTATAAAGCTATTGAGCACCTTCCTGAATCATATAATCTACAGTTACTGCCAGATGCAAATCTCCACAGTTATTTGTCTTGGATAAAAGATCTGGAACAGACTTTCTGGTTGACACTGGGTCAGAGGTAAGTGATGTTCAACCAGATGTGAAAGATAAGGCTCAATCTTATGGTGTTCCTGTAATAATGGCCGCAAATCAAGCTACAATTAAGACATTTAGATGGAGACATACAACACTAACTCCGCAGGATGGTTTTTTCCCCTCCTTGTGGAATTTCTTAGGGGCCAATGTTATTGGCCCTATACTGGGCACTGACTTTCTTAAATTTTTCTCGCTATTTACAGACCTCCATAATCATCATCTTGTATAATCTCCTTCTGTAGCCATGTTCCCTTCAGCATCAGACACCAGATATCATTCCATCAGCACAAAAGGCATTAAGATTTCTGCATCTCCAATGTCTTCCCTGCCATGGTCTCTCCATTTTGTACTTGACTTACTATGGAATGCACACCACACACATGTGCATTATGCGAGAAGACTGTGTTACACATTTTGCACATGTACACAGGGGCTTGCTTCACTTCAGCAGCATTGCACTACCTTCCAGCAAGAGACTGAACATTTCACTGAGCATTTCCAAAAGGAAGTGGACTTTGTAAGAATCTTGACTGGCAGCAATGGTTGTCTAAAGCAGTAGGCTACTGATACAGAGAAGGCTCTTTACGGGGCCCTGTCAGAAGTATGAAGTTTAACACCACCACCTGACAGCACTCTGGATGAAGTCCCACTCTTACTGTCACCTCTCTCTCCTCCTCATCATCTGGCCAATGGCAGCTGCTTTTTTAAAAATTCCCTGAAATTACAGATCCATACATCACATTTGCGTAACACCTGAACAAAGTGTCATGTACTGCACACAGCGACTACCACCATCAAAGCAATGCTGGGAGATGGAAAAGTGTCTTGCTCTGACAGTGCATGGGTAGCACCATTACAGATGATTTATAAGGAAGACAACTCTTGGCATTTGTGTGACAACTATAAAGGACTGAACTCCCGCCCACCCCAGACCATTATCCAAAACTGAACATGTTATATTTCACAAGCTGTTTGGAGGGTGCATCCATATTCACCATCATTGACTGCACTAAAGACTTTGTGCAAATCCCAATGGCAAAAGCAGACAAGGATAAGACTGCCATCAGAATGCCTTTCAGGTTATTTCAACTTAATGTCATGCCTTTTGGTCTCTGCAATATTGCCCAGATGTGGCAGCATTTTTTGGATGAGGTTCCGCATGATTTAAACCACATTTTTTCCTATGTATATGATGTGTTGGTTTTTTATGATAGTATAAGTGATCACGTCACATTTGCATGTAGTTTTCTCCCATCTGAGTGCATATGGCGTCAAAATTAATAAAAACAAATGCATTTTTTGTTTATCTTGCATCCAAGGATGGTATTTCTCCTACCCCTCAGAAGGTGGAAGATATTTTGCATATGCACCTTCCCACCACATACCAGGACTTACATAGGTACTTCATAGGTACTTCATAATGGTGAATTATTACCAGCAACATCTGCCATAGCTTGTGGGAATTACAAAAATTATCAATGACCTGATGAAAGGTGAACATACCTCCAGTGTCAGGAAGGTTCCATGAACAAGTGCTGCCAGGGAGGCCTTGGAAACATTGAAGTTGACCTTAGCAAATGCTAATGGTAAGCAAATGCTTATGTACAGTCCCTGGCCAATTTATTAGACACAGTACAGTTTTTAAGCAAATTTTGATTTATGTCTATTTTATGTCTATTTTTAACACATAAATATACACTCCTGGAAATGGAAAAAAGAACACATTGACACCGGTGTGTCAGACCCACCATACTTGCTCCGGACACTGCGAGAGGGCTGTACAAGCAATGATCACACGCACGGCACAGCGGACACACCAGGAACCGCGCTGTTGGCCGTCGAATGGCGCTAGCTGCGCAGCATTTGTGCACCGCCGCCGTCAGTGTCAGCCAGTTTGCCGTGGCATACGGAGCTCCATCGCAGTCTTTAACACTACTAGCATGCCGCGACAGCGTGGACGTGAACCGTATGTGCAGTTGACGGACTTTGAGCGAGGGCATATAGTGGGCATGCGGGAGGCCGGGTGGACGTACCGCCGAATTGCTCAACATGTGGGGCGTGAGGTCTCCACAGTACATCGATGTTGTCGCCAGTGGTCGGCAAAAGGTGCACGTGCCCGTCGACCTGGGACCGGACCGCAGCGACGCACGGATGCACGCCAAGACCATAGGATCCTACGCAGTGCCATAGGGGACCGCACCGCCACTTCCCAGCAAATTAGGGACACTGTTGCTCCTGGGGTATCGGCGAGGACCATTCGCAACCGTCTCCATGAAGCTGGGCTACGGTCCCGCACACCGTTAGGCCGTCTTCCGCTCACGCCCCAACATCGTGCAGCCCGCCGCCAGTGGTGTTGCGACAGGCGTGAATGGAGGGACGAATGGAGACGTGTCGTCTTCAGCGATGAGAGTCGCTTCTGCCTTGGTGCCAATGATGGTCGTATGCGTGTTTGGCGCCGTGCAGGTGAGCGCCACAATCAGGACTGCATACGACCGAGGCACACAGGGCCAACACCCGGCATCATGGTGTGGGGAGCGATCTCCTACACTGGCCGTACACCACTGGTGACCGTCGAGGGGACACTGAATAGTGCACGGTACATCCAAACCGTCATCGAACCCATCGTTCTACCATTCCTAGACCGGCAAGGGAACTTGCTGTTCCAACAGGACAATGCACGTCCGCATGCATCCCGTGCCACCCAACGTGCTCTAGAAGGTGTAAGTCAACTACCCTGGCCAGCAAGATCTCCGGATCTGTCCCCCATTGAGCATGTTTGGGACTGGATGAAGCGTCGTCTCACGCGGTCTGCACGTCCAGCACGAACGCTGGTCCAACTGAGGCGCCAGGTGGAAATGGCATGGCAAGCCGTTCCACAGGACTACATCCAGCGTCTCTACGATCGTCTCCATGGGAGAATAGCAGCCTGCATTGCTGCGAAAGGTGGATATACACTGTACTAGTGCCGACATTGTGCACGCTCTGTTGCCTTTGTCTATGTGCCTGTGGTTCTGTCAGTGTGATCATGTGATGTATCTGACCCCAGGAATGTGTCAATAAAGTTTCCCCTTCCTGGGACTATGAATTCACGGTGTTCTTATTTCAATTTCCAGGAGTGTATCTAAAAACAAAGATGATGTGACTTACCAAACGAAAGCGCTGGCACGTTGATAGACACACAAACAAACACAAACATACACACAAAATACTAGCTTTCGCAACCAACGGTTGCTTCATCAGGAAAGAGGGAAGGAGAGGGAAAGATGAAAGGATTTGGGTTTTAAACCCTCTCCCTTAAAACCCAAATCCTTTCATCTTTCCCTCTCCTTCCCTCTTTCCTGATGAAGCAACCGTTGGTTGCTAAAGCCAGTATTTTGTGTGTATGTTTGTGTTTGTTTGTGTGTCTATCAACGTGCCAGCGCTTTCGTTTGGTAAGTCACATCATCTTTGTTTTTAGATATATTTTTCCCATGTGGAATGTTTCCCTCTATGAATTTTTAACACATAAATTATGATAAAATGATTATGTGTAGTCTACTTCATAGCTAAGGCTATATAACAAATAAATAAAACATAGTATTTGTTGAAAATATTTTATTTCAATAATTGCAACAAAATTAAAATATTGTGAAAATGAAAACATTAGTTTTAATATCTTGTTAAGACACTTTTTGCAGCAATGAGAACCTTAATACAACATGGCATGCTGTCAATGCAGTACTGTACTGTGTCCTGCATTTCTGGACGATGATACCACACATGGATGATCTTCTCTAAGAGCTGTGTCTTTGTTGTGATGACATCTTTTGCCACTTCCCTCTTCATTAATTCCTATACATATTCTGTGAGGTTCATGTTGGGACTGTTGCCTGGCCAGTCTAACACAGGGATATTTTGTTCCTTCAGAAAGGATGTAATTGACCTGCCTGTGTGACAGGGAGCTCCATCCTGTATAAAAATAAATGGTTCCCCATTCGGAAACATTCTCTGAGCTGTGGTATTAACAGTTTTTGCAGGACTTCCTTGTACTTGTCTTGCCTCATTATGCCTTTAACCACGTGAAGACATCCTATACCCTTGCTACAGATGACAGACCAAATCATCATCTTAGTTGCATGTTTTCCAGTCTGTTCGGCAGCACACATACTGAGATTTGATAGTTAAAATTTCAAACGTGCCTTCACCGCTAAAGCATACCCATAAAAATCAAGAAACATAATTAATATACTACAAATAAATGTACATAGGTTATATCATATTGTAAATAATAATTTTAAAGTTTAATTATCAATCTCTGGAAGTCCACATTCTTATCACACCACCGTTTAGCCCACTTCAGACACTTTGCTTTCATTGTGGCTGTCAACTTTGGTTTTCTAGCAAGTCAATGGGCCGTGAAATCAATATCTTTCAACTTTCTGAGAACAGTGAGTTCAGATGCATTCACATTAGCCTCTTCCAGTTTAGGTTTTATCTGTTTTGTTGTTGCAAATCTGTTTTCTAGGCAAATTCTTTTGAGAAATCTTTCTGACCTTGGGGTGAAAATTGGTTTTCTTCCACATTTATTCTTACTTCTGTGGCTCAATTCTTCACTTGAATCAATTTTCTTCTTTATGCACCTCACGCTAGCTTCTGACATTTCCAACCTTCTTGAAATTTGCCGACTGGAATACATTTTCGTATTAACGAGGGCTTTGACCTCAGCTTTTTACCTTTTTTACGTGGTGAAATGTTCCCTCTTTTACCCACTTTTATAGGTCACAATTAGTAATACCTGACTGTTAAACAATCAATTGTGATGTTGATATTACGAAATTAATAAACAAAGGGAACAAAGCATTAAAGCAGTTACATGCGAGAACACCACTGAACAGGTCCTTTCCTGTACGCTGTACTCTGCACATTGATAACTACAATAAGTTAACAATCCAATGTCACATAGCAATAACAGATACAAAACTCAACAATGTAATAAGTACCCTCAAAAACTGTCATAAATTTGCTGATTAATCACATTACATATAGCACTTAACATGTAATTATTACAAATAACATTAAAAATGCACAGTGCATCTAATAATTTGGCCAGCACACACACACACACACACACACACACACACACACACACACACACACACACGTGTGTGTGTGTGTGTGTGTGTGTGTGTGTGTGTGTGTGTGTGTGTGTGTGTGTGTGTGTGTGGAGATCCGGCAGTGACACAACCAGCAATGGGTTAACACTGCTCACTGCTGTTAGCCGAGTTGAGCAGGCTGATGGTGAATGAAATGAAATCTCATATGAGTGCAGTTCTTGTTGCTGCAATTGGAAGATGGGGATATATTATACATGGCTTACACCTGAATAGGAGAGGGAAAGATAGGTTGGCTGAATGTCTTGCAGATAATATACAGGAGGCCACCATTACAAAGAGCAAGATCGCTGTGGTCACTAGTGTCAGAGGGGCAACTTTTTTGGTTTAGAATCAGGTTTCAGGCACCCTGTTCTGAAAGGAGTAAAAACAAAAGAAAAGCCCCACAAAATCCTCATGAATGCATAGAAAAGAAGGTTAGCTTATTTCATCAAATTATTACCAGTAGGGGATTGGGTAATAAGGTAGAGAAGTCTGTTGTCCGTTTGGAAAATTTAGAGAGCTCTGAAAAGATAGACATCCCAAGCCTGTCTGAGTACCAAACAACCATGGGGGTTAGTTAAGTTACATATAAAAGATTACATTGTAGCAGCTTACTCGTGCAGAACTAATATGGGAAATGGAGAAGTTGTTACATGTATTAAGACAGAACACAGGTCCAAAAACACTGACACAAGTAGATTTTATAGTGATCAGCACATAGAAGTGTGTACTTGTGAATTAAAACTGAAAAATAGTTCACTTTTAACTGTAACTTTACATAGATCCACACAGGGAAATTTTGAATTGTTTGAGGAGTCTAAATTCCTTACTGTGCTATCTGTCAGACAGCAGCAAGCAGTCAATAGTCTGTGATGACTTTGATGTAGATTTTCTAAAGGATTCTGACAGGAGAAATAATATGAAAACCTTATTTTGATCCCACAATTTGAGCTCAGTAATTAACAGTAATGGATGGATAAAGACAATAGGACCCTAATTGATAATATTTTCTTTGGTGAAGCTCAAAGCCAGAAAGGAATTGTTTACCCAGTAAAAAACACTCTCTCTGGTTGTAATTCATAGTTAATTAGGATAAATAACACAGTGCCTTACAGTATGGATACTCCTCAGTGGAAAAAAACTAGAATAATTAATTACTTGAGGCTAAATGTTTCTAAGAATAGTTTAAAAGAGAGAGCTGGGATGAAATGTATAATGAACGAAATGCTTATATAAAAATTCAACTATTCCACTGTAAATTCACATCAGTGTTTGAAAATAGCTTTCAGTATAAGCTAATAAGAAAAAGCACCAAAAAAGCATGTAAAAAAACCACAGATTACTGGGGGGATCTTGTGAAAGTGAAAGAGAAATGTATGTTTTGGCAAGAACAATTAGGGATCTGCTGTACTTGCACACAACAAAAACTACTCAGAATTACTAAGAAAGGTTATTAAAAAAATCAAGGAACATGCACATAATGTCAGAAATCAGTTATTCCACCAGATTTAAGGCTATATCGAACACAGTGAAATGAGAGACAGGACAACCACCCACAATGCAAGATAACATAACTATTGAACTGAATGGAAGGGCTGTAAATGATGAGTCACAGGTAGAAAATGTATTTAATAATCATTTATCAAATATGGTAGAAAGTATAGGGACAAACAGCTCAAGAGAAAAATCACAGCAGTATGTTGAAAAAATAGCTCATAAAATTCAGTCATATGAATATATCACCAACTTCTCCTTCTGAAATTAAGAAAACTATACATTCCCTCAAAAATAAAAGCTCTTCCGATTTTGATGGTGTTTCCAATAGAGCACTGAAGATTTGTTCCCATATACTATGCCTGGTATTGTCCAAAACATGCAATGAATCACTAACTCAAGGCATTTTTCCAGAGAGACTGAAATAAGCAATTGTCAGACCCCACTTTAAGAAAGGTGATAAACGTTAATAACTACTGACCATCTTCACTGCTGACATCTTTTTCCAAAATTTGAGAAAAGAATGTTTTCTTGACTAGAATGTCATGTTAGTAACAATAATATCCTCAGCAAATCAGAGTTTGTGTTTCAGAAGGGTTGCTCTACTGAGAAGGCCATTTATGTGTTCACCCACCGGATTTTACAAGCATTAAATAATAAAATAGCACAAGATGGTATTTTCTGCACCCTATCTAAGGCTGTGTGACCCACAGTGTTCTCCTTGACAAACTGAAGTTTTACAGGATTGATGGTATAGCCAACCAATGGATAACATCATATCTAACCAAAGAATACAGAAAGTTGTACTTAGTAATTCAACCAATATCATCCAGAAACATAATTCTGACTGGGGAGAAATCATATATGGGGTTCTCCATGGTTCAATCATAGGTCCACTGTCATTTCTCATATATGTAAATCCATTTTGCATCTAATACTCAAGAAGCAGAATTAGTTATTTTTGCACGTGAACCTAGTATTGTAATAAATCCAAGCATACATACAGAAATAGAAGAAACAGTAAACAAAGTTCTTAAAACTATCATTGACTGTTTTTCGGTGAACAGTACCACCCTCAACTTTTAAAAGAGATAACGTATTCATTTCTGCACATTTATGAGTACTACACCAATTGTGAGTGTAACATATGGTACGGAAATAATAAATAGGGTGAAATCTCAAAATTCTTAGGTGTCCATATTGATGAGAATACAAATTGGAAATAGCACATTTTGGAACTATTAAAACAACTTACTTCAGCCACATTTGCAATTAGAAACACTGTAAAGGTTTGGGAGAGATAAATCAGTAAGCTGACATATTTTGCAGATTTTCATTCAATAATGTCATGTGGAATTATGTTCTGGGGTAACTCATCTTTAAGAAATATTGTCTTCATTGTGCAAAAATGTGCTGCAACACTAATATGTGGTGTTCACCCATCATCATCTTGTAGACATCTGTTTAATGTGTTGGGCATTCTGCCTACTGCTTTACAGTATATTTATTCCCTCATGAAGTTTGTTGTAAATTATCCATTACAGTTTGAAAGGAACTGTGATGTACATAACTACAATAACAGAAGGAATGCTCCACATTAAGGTTGTGTTCGCCACAAAAAGGGGTGCGCTATGCTGCAACAAAAATTTTTGATCACTTTACCCAGTGATTTCAAATGCCTGACAGACAGAAAAGTCGAATTTGAAAACAAACAGAAAGTTTCTCCTTATGTAACCATATCTAAAAATTAATTTGCATTGTGAATGTAAAATTACTCATTGTACATCATTATGATCTATCATGCAATGGGATATGTAACTAACTAACTAACTAACTAACTGTATTATTGGTTCATACCATCCCTGGTGCTCAGGTGGTACCTTTTGTGAATGCGAGGCAGTCAGCTATAGGAGAAGCACTAAGGCAGTGGGCATCAAGAGCTTAGTAGCCACTAGCCTTCTTTTCAAAATGTTTATATTCACAGGAAAAGAATTGGACTGCATTTGACAAAGAGCTACTTGCTATATATCTCTCCATTAAACATTTTTAGCAATACTTGGAAGGTATGGGAGTTCAGAATCTATACAGAACACAAACCCTTAACTTCACTTTTTCAATGGGTTTCTCAATTAAATTCCCCACTTCAGGTATGTTACTCAGAATTTATTGCTCAATATTCTACTGACATCAACCATATTTTGGGGTCTGACAAAGTTGTTGCAGAGTGCTTGTCGCACAGTTGTGCAACTTTGCTATGCATCGACTGGGCAGCTATTGCAATAGGTCAAGAATCTGACACCTTTTTGCAACCTTTTTGCTCAGTCCTGCAACTACCAGTTTGGAACTTGAACTTGATTATGTGCAATAACAGGGTTCTCAGTGCCACTTATGGTGTGACATCTCACAATATGTTGTAACCACTTATTCCATTTCATTGGTGATGGGCCATCTTTAATGTCTTGCACACCTCATCACACCCTCATCACACCTCATTTTGCACAGCCATGTTAGTGGCCTTCAAAGTAGTACGGCTGGAAGTACAGAAGGACTGTCAACGCAAACCTGCAGTCCATGTCAGAAAAATAAAGTACACCATCACACGACTTCTTCTGTGGTCTCTTTCTCCTCATGTTCATGTTGACATCATAGGCCCCATCTTGTGTTTGGAGGGGTTCCATTGTGTTGTCACCTTAATTGACAGATTTACAAGGTGCCCTGAGGCTTGCCAGTATTTGACATTTCTGCTTGCTCTGTTGCCAGGGCTATCATATCCACACAATTTGCCTACTTCAGTGGATAGTTTTGCTAGGGCTATGTAGTACATTAAAAGAGGATATTGGACATTTTACAGCACAATTAGTCTACAGTAAAGGCTTAAAGGTCCTGGGTGAATTTTGTGCCTCGTCCCTCTGCACGACTGGGGAACAGGTGAATATGGACAGTTTATGCAAAAATTACGTTTCCATGTGCTCGCTGTATCCTCTTTCCCCATTGCAGCATGGATCTTCATTGTTTTCATTTCCCAAAGACCTTTTTAACTGTGATAAAGTTTGGATTAGGATGACACCACCAGGCCTCCATTGGCCCCTCTTTATTCTGGACCATTCATTGTGATCTTCTGCAACCACAAGACCTTTCTCATCAATAAAAATAGAAAAAAATATCATGGTCTGTGTTGCCTGCCTGAAGCCAGCATTTACTGAGACAGCAGCCACCTTGCCTCATAGAATCTCCAGCTGACCCACCTCAGCTACCTGTGCCAGTTCCCTCTTGACCCTCCACACCCCAGACCCATTCTGACCGATATATCGAGTGTGTTTTCCTGAGGTGCAAGGTGCTCCAGGCTTCTGTCATGACAATGCCTCTAAAACATATGTTCAAGCATATCTCTCCCAAATGGTGGCAGGGGAAAGAGGGGGGGGGGGGGGGGATGATGAGGTGTTTAATGTGATGTGCGTGCATCGAGTGCAGTGACTGACGACTGAGATAGACCACATTAGTAGTGATAGTACATACATTATACATGTGTCATATTTTTGGACTGATGAGGCCTAATTAGATTGAAGTTTGTTAAATAAAGGTGGCGTGTTAAGGTGCTTGTTGCATGTCTGGTCGTGTGCGTGTGCACGTGCACGTGCGCGTGCACGTGTGTGTGCGTCACAAAATAGTAGAAGGAAGGAAAGTTGAAACAGTGATACACAGTGGAACAAACCAAGATGCCAATTGCAAACACTTAATGTGAAAATCCAGAGAATGAAGTTAAATATGTGAAAAAAGTGAGAAATACGTACTGATGTCAGTAAATCAGTGTGAAAAAAAGTTTTTTTTGTTTTAATCACACAAACAGTATATACAGAAACTAGAGTGAAAATGGTAAATTTCAAACAACACACAGCAAATGGATCAGCCACATCCTATTGCAATGAACTAAAAAATGTGACAGAAATAATGACTTTCAACTACTGCTATTGCACAAAACAAGTCACAAAACATGTGATGTGTACAAAAAGCAAAGTGATACATCATTACATTTATGCTGACACTAGTCAAAGTTGAAAAATTTGGCTGTATTAAGTTGTTATGAAAAAAAAAAGAAAAAGAAAAAATCTCTGAAGTCTGACACTAACGAACTTTATCCACAGTTAATCGATGAGATAAAGAGCTTGAAAAAATAATATGATACAATGGTGAAGAATAGACAGTGTTTAAATGCAGAAGTCGAAAGATTACAAGAATCTATGTTCACCCTATAAGAGAAAACAGAAAGAGGGTCTGATATAAGTCATGTAAACTTGAAAACACAGAGAAGACAAAGTGTAAAAATTCTGACTATGGACAGATTCAAAAACCAATAGGAGTATTATGGTCAGAAAAAGATGTAGAAGAAAATTCAAACAAAAAGAATAAAGTATGTTTATAAACTGATAAAAATGTGGAACAAGTAACATATGAAACATATTAGTGAGATGATACTAGGCCAAAACATGAAGAGAGCAGAAAAAAGTGTAAAAATATCATCCAAGAAAACAATACAAAATAGCTGTGACATAATGATATATGCAGCCCGCCATGGTAGAAAAGTTTCCAAAACTTCATTGTATGAGCAAAATGTGAAGACTGTGAGTCACAAGAAACCTGCAGCACTCATGGGCAAAGCAGTAAAGAACTACCCCAGCAATGATTGAGGTACATACTGCATTTTATTAACAGCAGAATAAAATGGTGTCCACCAAAGCAAACTCAATAAAGCCACACATTGTTTATATCAGACAGTGTATGGTCTATGTAAACATCAAGTGATGGTTATGGGCATTCCTAGAAGATATAACATTTCTAGCTTTTCATGAGTAAAAGAAGAAATACAAAATGCAAACAATTTATACAGAACAATGTGCCAGGGCTTCCCTTACACATACTTCTTTATAATGGATGGAGTGGACAGAACATTATAAAAGGCGTGACATGTACTTACACAGAAAAGGAAACATCTTTCATAATTAAAAAAGTTGCATAAACAGTGATCATTCTGTGACCCAATATACAGGTACCAGGGCGGTTCCATTACTGTCATCCTTTTCAAAAATGCTTTTCTCAAAAGCATTCAACACGGTACCAGACTGCAGACTGTTAATGAAGGTACATGCATACAGAATAGGCTCCCAGATATGTGACCAGCTCGAGGATTTCTTGCATAATAGAATCCAGTATGTTGTCCTCCATGGCAAGTGTTCATTGGAGACAGGGGTAACATGAGGAGTGCCACAGGGAAATTTGATAGTAGGACCATTGCTATTTTCTATATACATAAATGATCTGGCAGAGAGGGTGGGCAGCAATCTGTGGTCGTTGGCCGATGATGCTGTGGTTTACAGAAGGTGTTGAAGAGTGACTTAGGTTGATACAAGATAACATAGACAAAATTTCTAGTTGGTGTGATAAATGGCAGCTGGCTCTTATTAGTGTAGAAAAATGTAAATTAATGTGGATGAGCAAAAAAAAAAAAATAAACCCATAATGTTCAGTTACAGCATTAATAGTGTCCTGCTTGACACAGGAACATCATTTAAATATCTGGGTGTATCGTTGCAAAGCAATGTGAAATGGAATGAGCATTTGAGGATTGTGGTAGGAAAGGTGAGTGGTTGACTTCAGTTTATTGGGAGAATTTTAGGAAAGTGTAGCTCATTTGTAAAGGAGGCCGCATATGGGATGCTGGTGCAACCTATTATTGAGTGTTGGGATCAGAACCAGGTAGAATTGGAAGAAGACATCAAAGTAGTTCAGAGGCAAGCTGCTAGATTTGTTACCTGTAGGTTCAATCAGCATACAGGTAATACAGATATGCTTTGGGAGCTCAAGTGGCAATCCCTAGAGGGAGGAAGACATTCAATTCGAAGAACACTACTGGAAAAGTTCAGAGAACTGGAATTTGAAGCTAACTGCACAACACTCCTACTCCCAGCAACATACATTTTGCATAGGTACCATGAAGACAAGACATGAGAAACAAGGGTTAATATGGAGGCACATAGGCAGTCATTTTTCTTTTGCTCTATCTGCAAGTTGAACAGGAAAGGAAACGACTAGTTGTGGTACGGAGCACCTGCTGCCATGCACTGTACAATGGCTTGCAGAGTATGTACGTAGATGCATAATAACAGAAACTGTTATGAAACAATGGAAAATACAGGATGGAATGTAACAATATTATGAAAAGGATATTTGCTACTCACCATATGGCAGAGATGCCGAGTCACAGATAAGCACAACAAAAAGATTGTCACTAAATGAGCTTTTGGACAAAAAGGCTTTTGACGAAAGAAGACAACAGACACACCTACACACTCACACGCTCACACTACCACGCTCACACGCTCACACTAATGGAACTCTCGCAAACTTTATCACACTCTCTGGCAGCTGAAGCCAAACTGGCTTCAGATGCCAGAGACTGCGGTCAAGTGTTCGTGAGTTGCATTTGCGTTTGGTAAAGTTACACACACACAATATTGTAATATTCATTATGTTCACACTTACAGTAAATCTCTCTATCCTAAACAGCACTATGAGCAGTTCAGAGGTGACCTCTATGGTATGTTCCTAGCAAAATTTACAAAAGTAGTTTTAGAAGCCCCCAATAAAGGAGAACAAGTAATAGACATTTTCCTAGACCTCAGTAAAGCATTTGACACAGCTGATCATGAAATAGTTTTAAGTAAACTTGAAGCATGAGGACTGTACACCATCCTGGATTGCTTAGATTTCACAAAAGTAATGTTAGTGTGCCACCCGTAATGTTAACAAATCCGCGTGTCAAGTTGTGACAATTATTTTCCACTTTTGTGGTGAGCATTTATTTTAATTATTGGTAGTCAGGGCAAAAGACAATTTAGTAGGAACATACCATAGAGGTCACCTCTGAACTGCTCATAGTGCTGTTTAGGATAGAGAGATTTACTGTAAGTGTGAACATAATGAATATTACAATATTGTGTGTGTGTAACTTTACCAAATAAATGTATCAATTAGAACCCAAAATCTTTATTTATAATCATAGTCCTGATCCACTGGGCAAATAGAGAATAGAAACATTTCTCTCAGTGAGCTGGACAAGAATGTGGACTTGAAGACTGGGAACTATTGTCAGTATGTTCTCCATTGCTTTCTGGGTGACCACAGAAATAGTTGCCAGGCTCTCGTAAAAGACGGCAAACAATATTTACAATAATTCCAATCTCCTCCTATGACTAATGAATATTATCATTATTCTCATCAACACGCTGCCCCACGACATTATATACAGGATTTAGAAGAAGACAAAAGGAAAAGCAAAGATGGGTTCACTGAAGGAGCTCACAATTCATGCAAAGCAGCCTGGGACCTGATCAGTGAACACAGGTAGAAAACCAACTCTCCCTTAAGCTTATGTAGTCCAAATGACTAACATTTATTTTCTTGAAATTGTAGAAGATGCTATAAGTACAATCCCAGACCTCAATATAGACCCTGCAGCTGCTGTAATGAATGAAAAAAGATGCACCATGGTGAACTGGAAGGAATTACAAAAAAATGATATAATAAAGATTGTAAAATCTTATAAACCTTCCGATAGTCAAGGTATATATGAGATGTCTATTAATTTCCTCAAGAAAACTATGTATGTAATTGCTCAACATTTAACTATGGTAAATAAGAAGTGTTTTATTGCTAATGCTTTTCCAGACTTTCTGAAACTTGCAGGGAGAGTACCAGTTTATAAAAAGGGTAACAAGCTTCAGACAAATCTCAATCATTCCAGTCTCTGATAAAGCCATTGAGAGAGCAATGAAAGACCAAATATCAAATTACTTCGAAACTAATGTTTTCATAGACACACAGCATGGTTCCCGGGAAGGCATATCTACAACAGCAGCAGCACTAGCTCTGGTTACTAGGATAAAACACAGTTTTGAGAACAAATACACTGTAGAACAGACACTTTGTGACCTTAGGAAGTTGTTTGACTGCATTCCTCATAAGGTACTCCTAAACAAACTCAGTAAATTGGAGTTGGTGCCACTGTTCTGGCAACCTTCAAATCTTATTTGGAAAACAGAAGGCAGATTCTATCAGTCCAAGGAGCACTATCATGTGAACAGAATTTGGAATACAGTGTGCCACAGGGATTGGTAAAGGGTCTCTTCCTTTTCCTAGTATCTATAAATGATTTAAGCTCTCATGGACAGTACTTGCAGTCACCAATGACACAACTCTGTTCTGAAAAGGCACTGTTGCCTACAAGGCTGAAGAAGTAGATGCTTTGTTTGATGCTACAAAGGGATGGTTTGTTATAAATAAATGAAATTAAATGAAGAAAAAATGGAAAAATTGGTTTGTAGCCTCAGTGACAAAGGATACCTAAAAAAGTACAGGAACTGTGACACTTCTGGAGTTTGTGGTGGATAGAAAATGCACTTGGCATGAGTGTAACAAACTGTCGCAAGTCATGTATCTCCTGAGGAAACTGAAGCACTTGATAACTGATTATTATCTGCTGTGGTATATTATTCACTATTCCACAGCCAAACCAGCCTGTCACTATCGGGCCACTCTTCAGGCTGCAAGAAAATTCTACAACAATAAAAATAAATAAATAAATAAATAAAGATCATACCATCAAGCAGGAAATTGGACCACTGCAAATCCATCTTCACAGGACTAGATGTGATGACAATTTTCAGTCCACAAATATAACATGTGCAGTGAGGAAGACAAAGAAATTCCAAGCTGTCGACTCTCAATGACACGGGACAGTTTTCCAGCAGTAGCTATTAAAATGTTCAACCATCTAAATGCTAAACTGCAGTCCTTGGACTTGGTGAAACTAAAAGGAAAAATATCACAAAACCTACACCAAAAATCATTGTACAGTTTAAATGAGTTCTCTGACAGTGAAACAGCAAACTGGACTTCCTAAACAATGCATCGCCATATGATATGAGTTGAACATGTACTTGTTAAGAATTTCTCACCCTATATGTAATTAAGAGTTATGCTATCTTCCACAAACTTGTTCTGTATTATTATGTATACTTACATGAATTGGTTTTTGTATTATAATTCTTACATAATCATAACCTTTTAACACAGACACAGACACAGTCTATCCAGTCTGCGAATGACATGGCAATGGTAATGGTCAGATAACAATGAAGTACCTCTTAATGTAAAAATATGTAATAAAACCATGGACTATGTAGCTGGCATCAAATTTTTAGGTATGTATGTTGATCAACAATTAAAATGGGATGAACATGTCAGAGTACTTGGAAAAAGAATGAGCACAGCATACTATGAATACCAACCACAGTGTGTAATAGCTCATGGCTAAAAGCAACATACCTTGCACACATACATTCTAACATCAGTTATGGCACAATATTCTGGGGTGAAAATACTCAGAATGTGGAAAATGTGTCCAAACTGCAAAAACAAACTATTGGAATAACGGGCAAGAATCACAAAAGGCCCATGGAATTGAAATGTTTTTTAAAAAAAAAACAACAATGTCATGGGGTATTCTGAGAGTTCCAAGCAAAACGTATTCCAAACTGCAGTTTTTATACAAAAAACATGAGCAATATGCAGCAAATAGCTCCATATGTGATCATCAACCCAGATACAGAGATTGCTTGTATCTCAATAGAATGAATAAAGCAAAGACTAAAACCACTATGTTTTACCAAGGAGTCAAAATATATAATAAACTGTCAAAATAGATCAAAAAATACAGGAACTCTATAAATTTAAGACATATCTTAAAGAATATTTGCTAAAAATAGTTCTTACTATATTAAAGAGCTTGTGCAACATACAATTACTACAAATAAATAAGCAGGTTGACCAGTTACAAAACAGACAAAGAGGATGGAGTACATTGTAGTTTGTATTTACAGCATGCAATACAAAACCAAAGCATATTATCAGAGGAGTCTTATGATTCATTTCTCTACTTTGAAGCAATGAATGAATGGATGAAAGAATAAATAAGCTCAAACTACCCACACAGAAAAACAGACTATTCACTGATGCCAAAAGTAAACACAGAAAGACCATCAGCTCCAGCAGCAACCAAGCAAGGGCAGCCACTGAGTACAAGTAAAAAGTAAAATGATCATTGTATAAAATATCATATACAGTGTATGGAATATACAGGCTTATGCTCACCTGAAAGCCGCTTACAGACTCAGACTGGGCAATAAACATAGCAGATACTACAATCAGCTACCTCATGGTACCCCAGTAATTATATCCAGGACCCAATTTTTAAACTAATGACTATTATTTTCTTATGTAACACAGTGAACTAATTTGTATCCTTATCCATGTTTACAGTCTGAGTCAATTCACCTAGACATTGAGCAATACCTTTTTGTTGTGCTTTGAATTTATATGGTACTGTTGGTATTATATAGTACAGGTTATTTGTATAAAGAGATTTAAGACTACAATTGATGAAAATCTTTTTATGCTGCCATTCTATAAATTTTTATAAAACAAAACAAAAAGTTTTAATATGAACTATCTATATAGATCTTGTTCCCTATGCCTGAGGTAGTGCTTTAATGACTTGTTTGTCAATGTATTTAGTGTAAACACCCCATATGTACTTCCTTAAGATGCATTGAATGATAATTATAGATGTGCATATTAGACATTAGGGGCTGATGCATTCCTCTTACACAGTGGAGTATATTTTTTTGCTGACGGTCTTTACTGCACTCTTATTTTCATTGCCATATTATGTACTGTGTACAGTGTTCTCTTGTGCTTATTGTGGAAGTTTCATTACCGATGTACTTTCATTCATGATGTGCACAATTTCAGATATGACACATCCATACAGTCCACAGGCCTGCTTTATAGAAGTCACCTGGGTTGGTCCCCTGGCATGCTCTGCTGAGCCACCAAAGAAACAGCATTATTTGAGTGATTGCAAATGAGTGCTCAGCCTATTTTGTAACCTGTGTTACTGTCATCCAGTCAATGTGTTTAGTGCTACACACAACCAACACTTCATTTTATCTTGCGTGTTGCTCTATAAAGTACTGAGACCCATAAATTGTGTTTGTTCTTGCTGTAACAAACTTGGTGACAAGTTAGGGTTATGCTTTTGCTGTGTGTTAGTGTCAGTGTCAAGTCACACGATAACCATCTCGATGGAAGAAATACTACAGCTTGTCATTGCCCAGCAGCAAGCTCTCAGGGAAAAACAGCAAGCTCTTGCCACCACTCTCAACCAGGTGGCATCTGCTTCTTCGTGGCAGGTTAATATCCCATTAGTGTAATTGTCACCATTTCAGGCAAATGATGAATCAGCTAAAGATTGAGACTTCTACGAGACGTGGTTATGCCAACATTTCCAGGTTTTTTTGCATGGGTGATGCAGACCTGTGTATTGCTTTCTTTCTTTCTTTCCTGGCTTTTGCCATGCATTTGTCAATTGTGGTGCCAACATGCACTTTTGACAAGAACCAGCCAGCTTATCATTTGCTGAAACATGCAAGCTTCTCTCAACCTATTACTGTGACAGAACGCATGTCACTGTGATGGCTGTAGAATTTTACTGCTGTCCAAAATTCCCAAACCAATCTCAAAAAGCCTGGGCTGCAGAATTACATGGGCTGAGCCATCATTGTGTGGATATAATGAATCCTCCGCTGATCACACAGTGCATACTACTTCTCCCGAGGGCTTTCACCACTGTTGCGTCATTAACTGACATTTAATGTAGCAAGGTACTATGCTTGAGATAAGTCTTCAATGTGTCATTGCCCTGAAACAGCATGCTAATTACTAGCAGATATTGGAGGCCTTTTAAAAAGATGTCAATATGACATTTCCATAGAGTAGAAATATCTCTGGTGTGGACATTCAGATTCAAGAATGGAAACAACACAGGAGGTTCATTCAAGATACAGTTGCAATGGCTGCAACCATGCGAATACATTCAACACAGGCATTCTCCCAGTTCCCACGATTTGTGACTGAGTGAAAGGTGTTCGAATTGCAGCCCGTGGATGGTTGCAACTGGTTCCAACTGATCAGAGGAAATTCCTCTGACTAGCTCCAAAGCCTTTAACAGGCCTGCTCTTAAGAGGTCAGTGCATACATGTGCACAGCTTTTTGTATTCAGTCTCATAAAATTTTTGTTGAAGAAAACATGTTATAGGTTACTGGGAGCCTTTTAAAGGAACTTTATGTCTCAAACTTGTGAAAATTTAACACACCCTAGTGTAATTTTATTCCCTTGAGGGATTTTTCCATGTTGCATACATAAAGCCTAGGCTACCAAAAGCAAAAGGATCCCTATTAACTTCACTTTCAAAATTAATAAATTTGACAGTTTTAAACATAGCTGTTACTCAGAAACTGTATACTAGTTTCAACATAGGATTATACAGCCAACCAGTTGCAAGTTACTGTTCAGTACATTCACCTAGGTTTCAACACCTACCATGGGTGTCTTATCAGAATGAAATTTTCAGAAACCATAAAATTACACAGCAAAAATGCAATGGCCTGAATTTAGAGCAGCTATGCTCAACTCAAAAATAAAATAAAATGTCCCAGCCTTTGCCATGTGCTCCTAGCCACTCTAAATTCAGATCACTGCTTTTTTGCAATGTAATTTTACATTTTATGAAAATTTCATTCTGATGAAGACACCCTTAGTATGTGGTGTAATCTAGGTCAATGTACTAAACAGTAATTTGCAACTGGTTGGCTGTATAATCTTATGTCATGAATAAATTCTCTCTTCTCCATACAAGGATCTGATCATAAGAGGTGATAATTGGGGTTCACATGCTATACTCATTGCTATAAATGACATGTGCAAATAAAGCTGGCTCACTTTAGAGGAGAGTGGCATGGGTTGAAATTAGCATGCTATGCTGTTACACATTCATTTGTGAAGTTTGGATATTTACTACATTGCTGTTTATTAACATTGGTAATAATTATCCCCAATGTTCGTCCTCAGCAACAAAATTTGTGTTACCAAAATCAATGAGACAAACTGATAAATTTTTTTCACCACATGTATATAATCGAAATATGTAAAGGAAATTATATTTATTTATTTATTAACATTAAAGAATGTCCCATCATCTTGGTAACTACAGTGAGTCATTTGCTACTACAAATTAGACAATTTTCAGAATTTTAGTACATGTTTTTTATGTGACTAAATTGTTAATTAAGAAAGAAAAACCAAAAAGAGACAAGATACATAAAGTAAAATTTGGGGGAAAAATTTAATATATTCTTAAGAATAAAGTAATACATGAAAGGAAAGATTTAGACAGCAAAAGAGGTCCCTTTACCCAGCTGTTTCAAGTGGGAGGGATTCAGTAAACGCTTTGAGATTGTCACACCTGGATTGACATATTCTATTTTACTATAGCTATGACATATGCACAATGTGATATTAATTCCACATGATTTGTGTATAAGGTATGACAGTACTATCTGTTACTACAACTGCTTCCTTCACTTAACCATGTTGTAAATGGGAAAGGAGCCCTGGTACATGGCCTTGAGCATCCGTAGGGTGCTTCTTAACTATGCTGTGCACTTGTGTTTGTGTATTTACATCTTCTTATATGGCATATGTACATTTATGCACAATTTTATGAAGTTCACACATTTTACAGTTTGCATCTTGTACATTTCAGAAATTATACACTAACATGTTCCAAAATAATGATCCAAAGAACTGAATAATTATTTGATTTACTTGTACAAACAAGAAAATTTGTTGTTTTATTTCTTTTACTAACTTAATTCTAAATACCATGTATCTATATTTTGTAGTATTGGTGCAGTCGTGATCTGCTACTATGCCGTAATGTGTACCTGGTGATATTGAAGTGTTCATGTCCTCATATGTGTGCATATGATCATCTGTTTCCAGAGTAGTGTTTCAATCTCTGTTGTCCCGTGCATCATGTGGAGTAGGGTGTGTTTCAGGCTATGATCTTGTGTTGGTCATTGCTACTTATAAGTCTTGTGTAGTGCTCTTGATAATTCATCAGCAATGATGTGTGTGTGTGTGTGTGTGTGTGTGTGTGTGTGTGTGTGTGTGTGTGTGTGTGTGTGTGTGTTTGTTTGTTTGTTCCTGCAAGATGTAGGAGGCACAGTACAGTACCTTACTTACAAAAGAGAGCAGAGGTGTCAACTAGTGCTGTATGTGGTGAGGTAATGAAACACAGGAAATGTGTTCGAGTAAACCCAAAGGGTTGTGATAGCTTTACTTGAATGAACCTAGGGTTTTGCACTATCCCCAACACATTGTCCCAGTTGTAACTGAATGACCATTGAAAAGTAAGAATGGAATGCCAGTCAGAAAGCACTATGTTTCACCCACATGCATGTAAACTGTGTAAAGGCTATATTACATGGAGCACATTCGTTTGCTACTCACTGGTGTTTTTGGACGCTGCTTCTAAATGGACAGCAAAGTCACTAGTACAAAATGAGAGCAACAAAAGTTGGAATGTACTCTACTCCACTCACTGGTTGCTGGCTTCTTTGGTCACCCCGTAGTGTTGGTCGCCCCATGTCATATACATGAGCATATAAAGTAGCCATCAGCTGGGTGAAAATATTGAAACAAGTCATAAATGCTGCTGTTGAGTTACTAGCAATAATCTTAATAGAGCAGATAATTAAAAATGCAAAAGTAGAAAATGTGTGGGGAATCCTTCCATTGTCTCCAGACTTGAGGAACACTGAACCATCACTTGGTCAGTCTCTTATTCCACTCTGACGAGGCAACACCCCCGGCCATGCTCTCGGCAGCTTGTCTGCACAACGCCACATGACCCACATCATCATCCATCACATTTTGATGGGGTATGCGCAAACAGCAGAATTCTTATTTTGCGCTTGTAGTCACTGTTCTGTCGTGGTTCACTTAACAAGAGGAGTGCTACCACTTTTTCCCGTGCCACCTTTCCAAGCTATGTCTCCTTGAGGTGCTTCAGTTGACTACGGATGCACTAAGCCTGATGCTGGACACCTCGTTCATTGTGCTGTTATCAGCAGTTGGAATACTTCCTCCAGTGTAGCGCAAATCATGCAGTGAAGTGCAGTGCACGCTAGGTCTCCCCAGTGGATTTATTGCTGTTCTATCCCCAGCTGTTTTAGCACCCCTTTGCTGCCAAGCACGGAATTGAATTGGGTTTCCCTGCACCACCGGATGATGCTGAACAAAGGCTGTAAGCCCTTCATGGTACACCCAGTCCAGAGCCTCACCCTCGTGCGAGGGTTCTCCTTGATTAAGAAACTGAATGTTACTGTAGTTGTTAGCTTTTGGGTTAATGTGTTAGAACCAGCCCATGCATCTCTTCCAGCATGCCCCATCATATATTGCCATTTATCTTAACAAGCACACCGCTTAGGCATATGTGCCTCCTTAGGAGTATAGAAGGGAACATAAATCGTTCCTTCACTGGTGACCACCTCACAAACACAAAAGGAGTTCGAAGAGCTGCTTGCCTGTGGCACACTTCATCCTTCTAAAAGCCCCCAGGCTTTAGCTCTTCACCTCACCCCCACAAAGGATGGCTCCTGGTGCCCTTGTGGTGATTCCCCTAAACTAAGCACCCACACAATCCCCAACAGCTATCCAGTTCCAGTCCTCACCACCTACAACAAGACCATCTCGGGAGCTACTATCTTCAGTAAGATATATTGAGCTAAAGCCTATACACAAGTCCCAGACATCCCAGAGGACACTGAGAAAACAGCCATAATCACACCTTTCATCCTGTTTGAGAGTGCATTTGTAACATTCGACCTGCGCATTCATGACATTCGGCTGCCACATAATCACGGCAGCAATTTTTGGGCAACTTCCTCACATCACAACACAAAACTAATTAGAAGAGAGAGCTCAAAAGAGGGTGATGTTACAAAAAAAAATTTAAATGGACCTATAAAACCCGCTTGCGCGAATAAAACTTAAAACCCGATCTGCCATAGAGACATTGTCACCTAAAAGAGATGATAAAGCACCCTGGAGATTAAAAGTTCGCCTGAGGGCATTTAAAAGAGGACAGTCCAACAATATATGGGCCACCGTCATAATCGCACCACAGCGACAATGAGGGGGGTCCTCTCGACGCAGCAGATGACAATGCGTCAGCCAAGAGTGACCAATGCGGAGCCTACAGAGAACCACAGAATCCCTGCGAGAGGCCCACATGGAGGAACCCCACGCGGTCGTGGCCTCCTTTACACGCCGCAGCTTGTTGGGTACAGACAGAATGCGCCATTCGTCTGCCCACATCCCAAAGACCCGACGGCGTAACACCGATCGGAGATCAGTTGCCGGGAGGCCGATCTCCAACGGCAGTTTGCGGGTGGCTTCTTTAGCTAACTTGTCGGCGTGTTCGTTTCCCGCTATCCCAATGTGTCCTGGGGTCCATATGAACACCACTGAACGTCCATGCTGTTCAAGAGCATGAACGGACTCCTGGGACGTGGGCGGCATAGTTGGCTAACAGTTGTTGACGCCGAATACGAAGTGGAGGAACCCCAGCCTCAGCAAGGAGGCTATGAACAGGACTGGTGCGGAATGCTTCTGTCGCCTGTCGAATCCCACAGTGGTGAACGGGATCCAGCAGTTGCAATGCTGAGGGTGATGCTGAGCCATACGCCACACTCCCATAATCCAGTCGGGACAGCACAAGGGCTTTGTAGAGCTGCAGCAGCGTGTGACGATCTGCACCCCAAGTTGTGTTGCTTAGGCAGCGGAGGGCATTCAGATGCTGCCAGCACTGACGCTTGAGCTGACGAATATGTGGAAGCCAAGTAAGCCGGGCATCGAACAGCAATCCCAGAAAACGGTAAGAGTCAACAACCCTGTGCATGGCATCCTGAAGATAGAGTTCAGGGTGGGGATGGACAGTATGACGCCGACAAAAGTGGATAACACAGGTCTTCGCAGGAGAAAATTTAAACCCATGGGCTAGGGCCCACACCAGCGCCTTGCGTATGGCTCCCTGCAACCTACGTTCTGCAACACTAATGGTGGAGGAGCTGAAAAAGATGCAGAAATCGTCAGCATATAACGTGGGTGAGACAGATGACCCTACTGCTGCTGCAAGGCCATTAATGGCCACAAGGAAAAGGGGCACACTCAATACAGAGCCCTGTGGAACGCCGTTCTCCTGGATATGAAGTGAACTATGGGATGTGCCAATTAAAACGTGGAACGTCCGAATAGATAAAAAATTCTGAATAAAAATGGGGAGAGAGCCCCGGAGACCCCACCCGTGCAACGTGGCGAGAATATGGTGCCGCCACGTCGTGTCATATGCTCTGGAGAGATTGAAAAAGACGGAGATGAGGTGTTGGCGCCTGGAAAAAGCAGTGCGGATTGCAGACTCAAGAAAGACCAAAGTATCGGCAGTGGAACGGCCCTGACGGAAGCCGCTCTGGCACGGAGCCAGAAGACCCCAAGACTCGAGCAGCCAACACAGCCGTCGACTCACCATGCGTTCCAAGAGCTTGCACAGAGTATTTGTCAAGCTGATGGGCCGATAGCTATCCACATTAAGCGGGTCCTTACCAGGCTTCAGCACCGGAATGACGGTACTCTCCCGCCACTGCAACGGAAAGATGCCATCGCCCCAGATGCGGTTGAAGATGGCAAGAACACACTGCTGACAGTCCGGGGAAAGGTGTTTGAGCATCTGATTGTGGATGCCATCTGGCCCAGAGGCTGTATCGGGGCACTGTGCCAGGGCGCTTTGGAGTTCCCACAAACTAAATGGGGCGTTATACGCCTCAGGGTGGCGAGAAGCAAAGGAAAGCCGTTTGCCTTCCTCCCGGCGTTTGAGCGTGCGAAACACGGGCAGGTAATTCCCCGACGCAGAGGCCCGAACATAGTGCTGAGCGAAAGACTCGGCGATTGCATCGGCATCGGTGGATACCGCCCCGTTGATGATAAGCCCTGCGACACCTGTAGAAAGCTGCAATCCAAAGATGCGCCGAATCTTCATCCACACCTGGGAGGGTGAAGCACGGGAACCAATGGTGGAAACGTACCTCTCCCAGCACTCCTGTTTCTGCCTCTTGATGAGCCGCCGTGCCTGAGCACGGAGACGCTTGAAAAAAATGAGGTTCTCCAAAGACGGGTGCCGCTTATGTCGCTGAAGAGCCCGCCGACGTTCTTTAATGGCTTCAGCGACCGCCGGAGACCACCAAGGCACTGACTTTCACCAGGGGCACCCTAATGAACGAGGAATGGTACGTTCCGCAGCGGGAACAACCGCTGCAGTCAGTGTCTCAACCGCTATATCGATGGTACCATAGGGGAGAGAGTCAACAGTGGCAGCAGAGGAGAACGTTTCCCAGTTTGCCTTGCTAAATGCCCATCGAGGCAGGCGTTCATGGGATCGACGCTGGGGTAGTGAAAGGAAGATGGGAAAATGGTCACTACCACACAAGTCATCATGGATTCTCCAGTGGACCAATGGTACAAGCCCTGGGTTGCACAACGACAGATCTATGGTCGAGAACGTGCCATGTGCCACACTGAAATGTGTGGCGGCGCCAGTGTTTAAGAGGCAGAGGTCGAGTTGGGAGATGAGATTCTCGACCTCCCTGCCTCGGCCAGTAACCTTCGTTCCACCCCACAGGGGATTGTGGGCGTTAAAATCCCCCAGGAGAAGAAAAGGCGTGGGGAGTTGGGCGACAAGTGCAGCCAATTCGGTCAGGGAGACTGTACCACCTGGAGGGAGATAGACACTGCAGACGGTTATGTCCTGGGTAGTCCTTACGCGTATAGCCACAGCTTCCAATGATGTTTGAAGGGGCACAGGAGCACTATATACAGAGGTAAGGACATACAAGCAGGCCCCACCTGACACAAAATTGTAAGTGCTACGGTTGCAGTAATAACCCCTGTATCCACGAAGGACAGGGGTCCGCATTGCCGGGAACCAGGTTTCCTGGAGGGCAATGGAGAAAGCAGGTGTCAGGCTTAGAAGCTGTCGTAGCTCAGGGAGATGGCTAAAATAACCGCCACAATTCCACTGGAGGATTGTACAAAGCATGTCCTGTAAGGGCATGAAGGTACTGAAAAAGCAAATTACTTCACAGAGTCACATGCTGCCACCGACTGAGTGACTGACGTCGCAACTGCCATTGTTTCTGAGACGGCGAGATCGAGGTCATCTGGGGACGCAAAGAGCTCGACCTCATCCTCAGAGGCTGAGCTGACAGGAAGCGTTGGCACGGGAACCACTGGGTCCTTAGGCTTCTTAGAGAGCTTCCTCTTCTCTCTCTTGTCTTTGGGAGGAGGGTTCGCATGCTGGGAGGGCTTTCCGGATGCATTGTCAGGAACAGAGGAAGAGCGTGAAGCCCTTCGACCAGCAGCTGGTGGCTTCCTCAGCCACTGGCTAGCGTCTAGCGAGACACTGGTAAAATCCTTGGAAGGGACTCCCCCAAGGGACCCCTTCCGAATGAGTGAGGCCGGAGGAGGCTGTTGCCTCCCCGGCTGAGCGGCCGGAGGAGGCTGTTGCCTCTCCAGCTGAGGAGCCGGAAGAGGCTCTTGCCTCTCCGGCTGAGCAGCCAGAGGAGGCTGGTGCCTCTCCGGCTGAGAGGTGGGGATGGATATCCCCAGTTGTTCGGGGTCCACTGCCCCCAAACCGGGTGTTTTGGGAGCAGTGGAAGAGAGCGTGGCCCCTACCAGCGGTGGGGCAGGTGTAACTTTACTGTTCTGTGGGCCAACTGAGAAGGAAGTCTTTGCAGGAACCGGTGGCGGCAGAGTTGCAGCAGCATAACTCCTCAACATGGATGTGGGGTTGAGCCGGTCTAGCTTCTTCCTTGCCTCTTGGTAAGTTAAACGGTCCAGGGTCTTAATTTCTTGTATCTTCCGCTCTCTTTGGTAGACTGCACAGTCTGGCGAGCAGGGAGAATGATGCTCCCCACAGTTAACGCAGGTGGGAGGCGGAGCACATGGAGCATTAGGATGTGAAGGTCGTCCACAATCATGACACGTGGGGCTGGCAGTGCATCTGGAGGACATATGTCCGAACTTCCAGCACTGGAAGCATCGCATAGGGGGTGGGACATAGGGCTTGACATCGCACCGGTAGATCATGACCTTGACCTTCTCAGGCAAGCAGTCACCCTCAAAGGCCAGGATGAAGGCACCGGTAGCGACCCTATTATCCTTGGGCCCCCTAAAGACACGACGGACAAAGTGCACACCACGTCGTGCCAGGTTCTCCCGTAGCTCGTCATCAGACTGTAGCAGAAGATCTTTATGAAAAATAATCCCCTGGACCAAATTTAAGGACTTATGGGGAGTGACATGAACGGGGATGTCACCGAGCTTCTCACAGGCGAGTAACGCTCGTGACTGTGCAGATGAAACTGCTTGTATCAAAATAGCCCCGGTCCTCATTTTGGAAACAGATGCCACTTCCCCAAACTTATCTTCAAGATGGTGAACAAAGAAGAGAGGCTTAGTCCCCAAAAACGAATCCCCATTGGTTCTGCTGCACACAAGGTATCGCGGTGAATACGGCTCCTGTCTGTCGGCAGCCCTACGTTCCTCCCATGGCGTGGCTAGAGAAGGGAACGATTTGGGGTTATACGTCACAGCATTAAATTCTGTCTTACCGCACTTAGAGACGTTGGCGGTCGTGCGACCACCGGATTGAGACTTCACCCGCTTCATTGCGGGGCATCCACCCCGATGCCACCCACTCCGACCAGGGGCTCTCCCCACGGGCGCCACCCAGCCACAGCAAAGGCCACCTGGCAGGATGGCCGTTGCCGGGAGTCCTGATGCCCCAGAGAGGTGAGCATCGACTCCTTGGCTTACGTGGGGAGGTGTCAGCTCAGGCATCGGCAGTACGATCCCTGTGTTGTCAGGTGGCTACAACCTAGAGGGTACATGATGACCCCACCACAACGGGCTGGCTACCGTGCTGGATTTTGGGTGCCATGGTTAGTCCATAGTGATCGTGGGTGCAGATGATGATGCACTAAGGACGTTACGTACACAATCCATCAGGTGTGTTTGCCCAAAATGACGGATGGAGGGTGCAGTGAGGACGCCAAGATGATCAAAAGTGGCAAGGCCTTAGGGCACAGAGGACTGATGGTACACCACGTAAGGTGTCCTTCCCCAAAAGGCTCGTACTTCTGTGGAATTTGGAAAAATGGAGGTCAAACCCTGATGGGGACCATCACATTAAGGCCGAAACGTTTCAGACTCCTTTTAGTCGCCTCATACGACAGGTAGGAAGACCGCGAGCCTATTCTAACCCCCAAACCCACAGGGGGATCCATGTATAGCAAACGTGTGACTTTGTGTGGGTATGTTCCAGTAATATTGTATCCATAATTTGTATTATTTAGCATGTTGGATAGTGGGTTCAGAGCAAGGCAGAAACAGAAAGGACTTAATGAGTCTCCTTGGTATATTCCATGCTAAATCTGTATTGGCTGTGATATGATATTATCTGAATTTGTTTGGGTATTAAGTGTGGTTTTCCAGTTTTTCATTACTATGTTTAGGAACTGTATCAATTTAGGATCTACTTTGTATATTTCCAATATCTGTAGTAACCATGAGTGGGGAACACTATCAAAAGCTTTTTGGTTATCAATGTATGCGTAGTGTAGCGACCTTTGTTTAGTTTTAGCTTGATATGTCACCTCTGCATCTATTATCAGTTGCTCTTTACATCCTCGTGCTCCTTTGCAGCAGCCTTTTTGTTCTTCATTTATAATTTTGTTCTGTGTTGTATGTGTCATTAATTTCTGTGTAATGACTGAAGTTAATATTTTGTAGATTGTTGGTAGGCATGTTATGGGGTGATATTTAGCTGGGTTTGCTGAGTCTGCTTGATCTTTAGGTTTCAGCTAAGTTATTCCATGTGTAAGTGTATCAGGGAATGTGTATGGGTCTGCAATGTAACTGTTAAATAATTTAGTTAGATGTGAATGTGTTGAGGTGAACTTCTTTAGCCAGAAATTTGCTATTTTATCTTTTCCAGGCGCTTTCCAATTGTGCGTAGAATTAATTGCTCAGGTGACTTCATGTTGCAAAATTATCACTTCAGGCATTTGTGGTATCATCTTGTATGCATCTGTTTCCTGCTTGTATCCACCATGCATGCCTGTTATGTTGTACCGGGTTTGACCACATGTTGCTCCGGAAGTGTTCCATGTCTGTTATGTTTGGTGGATTGTCTATTTTAATGTGTGTGTTATCTATTGTTTGGTAAAATCTCTTTTGGTTTGTGTTGAATGTTTAGTTTTGTTTCCTTCTATTTTCACTTTTTTTGTATCTTCTAAGTCGTTTGGCCAATGCTTGTAATTTCTGCTTCTTTTCATCTAATTGCTCTATTGCTTCTTCTTGTGAGATTTTACCTAACCTTTTTCGTTTTTTGTCTGACATTTCATTTCTTATAAATTGTGTTAGCTGTCTGATGCCCTTTCTCAGTTTTTCTATTCTGATCTGTAGCCTGTGTTGCCATGCTGGTTTTGTGGGTTTCTTCTGTGTGTTGGTCGGTTCTGATCTCTGCCTAGTGTGTATATTTAGTGTAGTGAGTGCTCCTACATAAACCAATAGTTGTAACTCTTCCATAGTTGTATTTTCATTTATTTTGTTATGTATGATTGTGTTGATAGTTGTTATTGTTGTTGTTTCGACTTGTGGGTTATTTGGTGGTCTATGCAAGAATGGTCTAATGTCTGTATTTGTGTCTTTGTATTCTATATATGTCAGCTGAAATTTCTCTTCTATATCTAACATCTGTGTCACTTCGTGTTCTATTTGTGCTTGTTCTGGTGGCTGTCTTAAGATTTCGTTTTCCTCTGATTGTTTAATTGGTGCATGTTGTTCTTTGTTTGTTTGCTCTGGGATGTTCGAGTCCATTACTGTATTTTCTTCTTCTTCCGATTGCACATAATTTTGTTCCAGTATTTGTTGTACTTGGTGTTTGATGTTTTCTAATTCTGACTGGGGTATCCTGTTATTTTTATTATTACACAGATCTGATCAGCTAGTCGTCGTCCTGTTAAAAATTTTAATTCCAAATATCTGGTAATAAATGTTGTGTATACTTGTGATCTGTATCCAGTTGTGTTGGTTCCTAGGTTTGTTGCTTGGTAATAACAGAACATGAGGTGTCTATTAACTTCATCTGACCATCTCATCCTCTGTCTGTTTTCCTTCTAGGGTGGTTGCAGGAAGCATATCCTGCAAAACACCTCTATTTGGATTTAAATCATTTTCCAGTTGGCTAGAAGTGTCGTTACCATTGTGGGCGGGCATAGGGTTCAAGCGTCGTCCCTGACCATGACGGCGCTTGTCCGAGGCTTCTTTAGTTCTGTCCTGAACCAAGTAATCACACTAAAAGGGGGGGGTTAGCCCTATTATTATTATTATTATTATTATTATTATTATAACGATTGTTCCCCTTTAGGAGAGCGATTGAACTTGAATTCATAATTTCATCTTCGGATGTTTTTCTTCTTTGCTTCCCAAAACCTCCTCATCCTCTCAGAATGCTCCTCCTTCCGTTCCTCTGTCCATTTTTTACCAGGCTGACGCGATGTTCTTTCCCCAAACTTCACACTTGTGATTTTATGCCGGCACTCGGTGCGATCTTTGTGATTTTTTATGTTGATCTGCTGTAGATCCCTCTGGACTTCTTTCAGCCATTCCGTGCCACATTTACTCCTTGTTATAATATTGAATAATTTCTTTGCTGTTCTGGAGTCTTCCATCCTGTAGATGTGTGTATAAAATTTGGCTCGGCGCTTTCCGATTTCATCTGTTACTATGTTGATCTTTCTATAGAGCTCGTTTTGTGGTCTCTTCATCCAAATGCCATTTTTGTTGATTGGACCATAAATCTTCCTGAGAATTTTTCTTTCCTGCTTTTCTATTTCCTTAATTTTAGAATGACCATCAATCACCATTGTTTCAGCTGCATAGATTGCTTCTGGAAGAATCACTGTTGTATAGTGCCTGAATTTTGCGTCTGTTGAAATGCACTTCTTGTTGTAATGCGTCCATGTTAGCTTGTAGGCTTTCTGGAGCTTGGTGGTTCTTTGTTCATTGGCAATTCGGTTTAATCCTGAGGACTGTATAGTTTCACTGAGGTATTTAAAATGGCAGACTTGCGCAATTTTACCATATTTTACCATATTTTGTTATTAAAGGGGATTTATTTTCTGGCTGCCTTTCCATATATTGGGTTTTTTCCTAAGATATCTGTAGTCCGGTTTTTTGTGAAATTTCATGTAGTTTTTCCACTGCGTGAATCGCTTCTGTTCTGTTATTGGTGATAATTGCAATATTATCAGCGAAAGCAAGGCACTTGACTTTAATTCGGTTCTCTTTCTTGATACCAATTTGGATACCCTTTACGTGAGGTTCCCATTCCCTGATTATCTTTTCTAGAACAATATTGAAAAGGATTGGGGATAGTCCGTCCCCCAGTCGGACTCCAGATTTGATTTCGAAGGGTTCTGATACTTCGCCCATGAATTTCACTTTGGCAGTTGTTCCTGTAAGTGTCTGTTCTGTGATTTTCCGTGTCTTTCGGTCAATCCCAAATTCTTCCATGATTTTAAACAGGGTTCCACGGCCCACTGAATCATATGCTTTCCTGAAGTCGATGAATGTAACTACTGTGTTTCTGCATTTCCTCATTTGTAATATAGTCTTTAAGCACCAGATCTGTTCCGCACATGACCGTCCTTTTCTGAATCCGGCCTGGTATTCACCAATTAGTGTATCTGCTTGGGATTCTATCCTGTCTAAAAGCACTTTGGAAAGGATTTTGTAAGCGACTGGGAGCAGGGAAATTCCTCTGTAATTGTTCATGTCTGTTTTGTCGCCCTTTTTGTGTAGCGGGTGAATTAGAGCGCATTTCCAGTCCTCTGGTATCTGCTCCGTTATCCATATGTCTGATATTATATGGTGTAATTTCTGCATAAGTATAGGATCGTTTAGTATCCAAAACTCAGCAATGATCCTATCTTCTCCTGGTGCTTTGTTATTTTTCAACTGTTTGACTATCTCCATAATTTCTTCAAGATCCGGGGCATGTGAGTCTGGGTGTGTGAATACTGGAGAAGAGAAGACAAGTTTTTCTTGGGGTGGTTCGCAGTTGAGGAGGGAACTGAAATATTGGGCTAAGATTTTGCAGTTATTTTTCATGTTGGTTTCCAAAGAGCCATCGGGTTTCTTGAAGCACAAGCTAGGCGCATGGTATCCCTGTAAGTTTTCTCTGAAAGTCTTATAAAAATTTCTTGTATTATTTTTGATGAAATCCTGCTGGATTTCAGGGAGTCTGTTGTTGTCATATCCCTGTTTTTCTTTTCTAATTATTTTTATTAGCCCTATTATTATTATTATTATTATTATTATTATTATTATTTTCTGGTGCCACGCAAAAGAGACGAGTGGATTCAAATTTCAAATAGTTTTCAGTATTGGTGAAACTTCCCAGTATGTTGTGGAGCAATTGATGGGAAGTATGTCCAGTATGTGTTCTCTGCATAGTGGTTCTACATTTTTGAACTACGAGTGTAAGGGAACACTACCTTGGTTGATGCAGATTACTGTTTCCAGTATTTAGATGTGGGTGGAAATGGACAGCTACTTTCATGGTCATTTTCATGACTCTACTCTCAATACAGCTATGCAGAATAATCCTCTTGACATAGCAAAAAAATTTGTGATTGTAGGTGGTGATGCCTTTCCCTTGCAAAAAAATTTAATGAAAACTTACAGCAGAACCAGGTTATCAAATACAGAAAAAAATAATTACAGACTATCAAGAGCTAGATGTGTAATGGGTGATAATATTTCTTAGGCCAATTGAACTTAAATTTTCTACAATTGATAAAGTGATATGGGCTGCTTGCGGTCTACACAATTGGGTAAGAATGACATTGCCAAACTATTTCCAAGCACAACACTTTGACCAAGAAGATTTCAATTGTGGTGGGGATATTCCAGTAGCATGGTGTTAGTGTACAGTTGGTCTGCAATCAGTGGCTCATTTGGGAAGCAACAATTATCAAAGAGAAGCTGAAATTGTGTGACTGGAATATGCTGACTATTTCATGTAGGAAGGATCCCTACCTTGGAAATGGAAAAAAAGTTGGAATTAACGAACCACTTTGATAACATAAGCCTAAACACTTGACATGACAATGGGTGAAGTTGAATAATAAGTTTTATGTCAAGTTCTGAAAACAATTTGTGGATATCTAAAGTCTCCAAAATATGTAACATATCGATGCTTATAACATTATTGCTTTGATGAGATCTACTTATATGTAAAATTACTGTACATTATAACAACATAATTGTAAATTAGTTGTGCTTATAATTAATTTGAACTCTACAGATTTGATTTTGTTCCCAGTGTAGGTATCACCACTCCAAAGAATTCCGAATTTCCAACAAAGCAAGTTCTGGTATACAAGCATGGTCTGTTGCTTTATCACTTTTCTTGGAAAGAACAATTTTTTCAAGTTCCTTCTGGTAAACATCTTTTACTGTTTTGATTTTGGTTTTGAGCTGATGGGCATATATATCCCCCAAGAGAACGTCAGTCTTTAATTCCTCAAACAGCTGGTTAAATTGAATACCTTTAAGTTTTGTATTTATATGATCCTTATTTGTAATGTTCCACAATACTGGAAAACTGAAATATTTCCAGAAATTTGGAAATTTGGTTACAATTCAATTTTATTTTTTACACTTGGTAATCATCTAACATCAAAAATGAAAGATCATATGCTTTGTTGTTTTTCCAATTGCTATGGTGACGATCGCATTTGAAGCTGTTGCATGTCATTGTGTTAGCTTATTCATTAGCTATTTGCCTATATGCTGAGCAACCAAAGATGATGTAATGGAGTGAACAAATATGCTCCGTATAATACAGCCTTAACTCATGTGTTGTATGCTCATGATATTCGCACCATTTTTACTGCGAGTTCACTTGAGTCAAGTTCACAGTTCATTCATTGTGATTACTTTAGTGATAGAATTGTGGATGAACAGAAGAGTGAAATAGCTCTAAGTATTTAGAACTATTCACATCATTTTCCAACAATCGTTTTTTGCATCTCACCTTTATTATTAACACTATTATTTATTTTATCGCCTTTATTGGATTGCTATAGGCAGTTATGCAAAGATTTGTACATCCATTTCAGTTCAATGACAATTTTCAATAATAATTCAATAAGAAAGTGGCTATACAAGGATGATCATGATTTAATATCGTATTAAGGGTATTTATTTCTGACTGCACAACATTTCTTCATTCTTTCAGATGTCTTCTTTCTTTGTTTGAAAGCAATCTTCATGTAGTCTATTTATTGATCTTCATTTGGAGTGTGGTTCATGCCTCTTGCAGAATGTTTGTTTTCACTGTTTTGTTTTTTTAAGTCATCTACTGTAAATTTTGAATTACCTTACATCTTCCTAAATTTCTGTGATCCCTTTCATTTTTTTCTTACCATTTTACAATTTCTCTATTATTCTGTTACTAATTCTATTTTCTGGTGTTATTGTCAGATGTCAAAATAGCTTCACTAATATATATTTATTTTTCAAGACTTTTTTGGTGTCCGATTCGCCGCACTGATATTTACAGTGAACGAGGTGTCTTGTTATCGATAATTGATATTTAGTATTGGCATGCACAATTGCTTACTGCACTCACAATTTTCTTTTTACAGTCATGCTTGTTTCCACGTGCCATTTCCTCCTCAAAAGGGGTTTTCTGACGTGAAGAATTTGCTCTTTGCACATGGTGCACAATCTCTGACATACTGCTCCACGTCACACTTCTTATTCCTCCACCAAAACCATCCCGCAACACATCTACATCTATTGCTCATAGGCCACCATGAGCTGATAACACATCGTCATGAGCCTACTGTAACAATCCCTTTTCAAAACCTGCCGCGACCATGACACGTGGTCCACATTTCATTAATCTGCCCAAAAAATCCTGATGTATGACAAAGTGTGCTTGTGACTTAAAATCTTGACAATCATCAACCTCCAGCCGTGCTTGTCACCATTCCAACACAC
Organism: Schistocerca americana; assembly: GCF_021461395.2. NCBI lineage: Eukaryota > Metazoa > Arthropoda > Insecta > Orthoptera > Acrididae > Schistocerca > Schistocerca americana. The sequence continues at coordinate 809,719,889 of NC_060130.1, read as the reverse complement.
TTTTGCCAAGTGTGCTCAACATAGTCACTTTGCAACTTAATGTGTCTGCATTCGTGTGTTTTCCACATGGCGTGTTGATGACCTTATAATCAAATTCACTAAGATTGAGAGCCCAGTGTGTTTGATAATAAGATGGATCTTTCAGACCAAAAAACTATTTCAGTGACACATGATCGGTCAAAACCTTAAATCTTATACCATCCAAGCAGCTCCTGAAATACATGATACCATGTACAACCACTGACAGTTCCTTCTCAGTTGTCAAGTAGTTGCATTTTGCTTAGTTTACTGCCTTGAAGCATATGCTGCTGGATGCTCCTGACTATTAACTACCTGACCCAAAACACAGTCAACCACTTCATAGGAAGCATCACACCAGAGAATGAATTCCTTTTCAAAATTGGGAAAAACCAATATCGGATTTGAAGTCAATGCCTCCTCCAATGTCTTGAATGCTAGTTGATACACTTGTGTCCATTGAATCGTTGCAATCTTTGAGTAATCTGTTCAAACATTTCGCAATTTATTTTGCAAACTCTTATACGAATTTAGGTCACAGTTACACAGACCAACAAATGACTGCATCTGTTTGGTTGTTCATGGTGGTAGAAAAGTTTTAATTGCTTCTATAAGGAGAGGATCAGTCTGCATACCACATTGACCAATTGTGTATCCCAGACAGTTAAGTTTATGCACAATGGTTCTTGTCCACGCTCAGCCGCAGCCTCAAACTTGCTGACTGTAATCTACTAAACACATCCTCCAACTGTCTCACATGCTCTGGTATCTCCTTTGAACAAATTATTATGCCATCTAAATATGTCATACAGGTTTTAGGCTTTAGTCTTCTTAAAAAATCATCCAGTAACTGCTGAAAAGTAGCAAGGTGCACTTTTAAAGTGTATCGCATTTGCTTTTACTGTCATCAAGTGCTACATCTAACTGATTATAAGCCCTTTTGCAGTAAAGTAACAACAATGACCAAAGTTATAAAAGGTTCCCATAATGTTAAGGATTCGCTAAGCATCTGTAATGGCCTGTGCATTCAGAAACCTGTAATCACAGCAAAACCTATATTTCCTCATTCCATCCAAAGATTTCTTTTGGAGAATAACTACATTTGTGCTCCAGGGACTGGCACTTGTTTCTATGACCCCCATCTCCCAGTTGTTCAATGAATCTCTTATTATTCGGCATTTGACTGTGTGATACACAGTATTCTCCTAGTTACATTGAAGTTTTATCAGACAGATTGTAGAGCCAACCAATAAATAATGTTTTATCTAACCAAAAGAATGCAGAAAATTGTACTTAGTAATTCAGCCAATATAGTCTGCATTCTGTAGCTTACTCCCCCCCAGAGCATGGGTTGCTAGGCCCAGTTAAATTAGCTGTGCTTAAGTTTCCTGGTAGCATGCAAGTGCTCTAAGTTACAAAATGTTACTTCACTTTTGGTCAAGCTGTATCACAGCATTAGGTGTTCTACCCGCCTCGGTCGTGATTGATATTGCAAACCCCATCTGTCTAATGCATTCTGATGTAATGTCAACAATATTGCACAGTGGCTTACTGGATTAGCAAATTACTACCTGGCTGCAGCAGGGAAAAATACTTTACAATTCACATGTAAAACTTTTTCAGGGCGCATCAGCATTCACATATATTGATTTAACTCTTTTAGAATATTAAATCACTCTTGTTTTACGCCTTTTTGCCATTGCTTGTTGCGTTCTTTTGATGGTTATTGAGCATCATTAGTGTCGGAAAATGCATGCAGTCGTGCGCGTGTGGTTGTGGTTTTTTGTGATAGTCTTTTTCTTGTGCCTATCTGCAACTCGGCATCTCCACTATATATCAAAAGGTTCACTGCAATAACTTGCAGACGCAGATACTTACCTACATCTACATCCATACTCCGCAAGCCACCTGATGGTGTGTGGCGGAGAGTACCTTGAGTACCTATCCAGCTCCCCCTTCTATTCCAGTCTCATATTGTTCGTGAAAATAAAGACTGTCGGTATGCCTGCGTGTGGGCTCTAATCTCTCTGTTTTTATCCTCATGGCCTCTTTGCGAGACATACATAGGAGGGAGCAATATACTGCTTGACTCCTCAGTGAATGTATGTTCTTGAAACTTCAACAAAACCCTGCACCGAGCTACTGAGTGTGTCTCTTGCAGAGTCTTCCACTGGAGTTTATCTGTCATCTTGGTAATGCTTTCATGATTACTAAATGATTCTGTAAAGAAGCACACTGCTCTCCGTTGGAGCTTCTCTCTCTCTTCTATCAACCCTATCTGGTACAGCTCCCACACCGGTGAGCAGTATGCAAGCAGTAGGCGAACAAGTGTACTGTAACCTACTTCCTTTGTTTTCAGATTGCATTTCCTTAGGATTTTTCCAATGAATCTCTGTCTGGCATCTACTTTACTGACAATTAATTTTATATGGTCATTCCATTTTAAATCACTCCTAATGCCTACTCCCAAATAATTTATGGAATTAACTGCTTCCAGTTGCTGACCTGCTATATTGTAACTAAATGATAAAGGATCTTTCCTTCTATGTCTTCACAGCACATTACACTTGTCTACATTGAGATTCAATTGCCATTACCTGCACCATGTGTCAATTCGTTGCAGATTCTCCTGCATTTCAATCATACGACACACCCCTGCGGCACACCTGAAATCACTCTTACCTCGGAATACTTCTCTCCATTGAGAATGACATACTGCATTCGGTTATCCAGGAACTCCTCAATCCAATCACACAACTGGTCCGATAGTCCATATGCTCTTATTTTGTTCATTAAACGACTGTGGGGAACTGTATCAAACTCCTTGCAGAAGTCAAGAAACACGGCATATACCTGGGAACACATGTCTATGGCCCTCTGAGTCTCGTGGATGAATAGCGTGAGCTGGGTTTCACAGGATCATCTTTTCCTACAGAGTAGATTTCTAGTCTGCAGAAAAGTCATACTCTAACATAATACGTGTTCCAAAAATCTACAACTGATTGAGGTTAGAGATATAGGTCTATAGTTATGCGCATCTGTTCGACGTCCCTTCTTGAAAGTGGGGATGACCTGTGCCCTTTCCCAATCTTTTGGAACGCTATGCTCTTCTAGAGACCTACAGTACACCACTGCAAGAAGGGGGGCAAGTTCCTTCACGTACTCTGTGTAAAATCAAACTGGTATCCCATCAGGTCCAGCAGCCTTTCCTCTTTTGAATGATTTTAACTGTTTTTCTATCCCCCTGTCACCTATTTCAATATCTACCATTTTGTCATCTGTGCGACAGTCTAGAGAAGGAACTACAGTGCAGTCTTGCTCTGTGAAACAGCTTTGGAAAAAGACATTTAGTATTTCGGCCTTTAGTCTGTCATCCTCTGTTTCAGTACCATTTTGGTCACAGAGTGTCTGGACATTTTGTTTTGATCCACCTAGTGCTTTGACAAGACCAAAATTTCTTAGGATTTTCAGCCAAGTCAGTAAATAGAACTTTACTTTCAAATTTGTTGAATGCCTCACGCATAGCCCTCCTCACACTACATTTCGCTTCGTGTAATTTTTGTTTGTCTGCAAGGCTTTGGCTATGTTTATGTTTGCTGTGAAGTTCCCTTTGCTTCCGTAGCGGTTTTCTAACTTGGTTGTTGTACCACGGTGGCTCTTTTCCATCTCTTAGAATGTTGCTTGGCAACAATGGTTTTGAGCTTTGTCCACTGATCCTCAACATTATCTGTACTTGAGATAAAACTTTTGTGTTGACCCATCAAGTACTCTGAAATCTGCTTTTTGTCACTTTTGCTAATCTTCCTACCTTTTTTTAATATTTCTATTTACGGCTGAAATCACCGATGCTGTAACTGCTTTATGATCACTGATTCCCTGTTCTGCGTTAACTGTTTCAAATAGTTCAGGTCTCTTTGTCACCACAAGGTCTAATATGTTATTGCCACAAGTTGGTTCTCTGTTTAACTGCTCAAGGTAGTTTTTCAGATAGTGCACTTAAAAAAAATTTCACTGGATTCTTTGTCCCTTTCACTGGATTCTTTGTCCCTGCCACCCGTTATAAATGCATGAGTCTCCCTGTCTATATCTGGTAAATTAAAATCTCCACCCAAAACTATAACATGGTCGAGAAATCTACTCGCGATATTTTCCAAATTTTCCTTCAGGTGTTCTGCCACAACAGCTGCTGAGCCAGGGGGCCAATAGAGACATCCAATTACTGTGTTTGAGCCTGCTTTAACCGTGACCTTCATCCAAATTATTTCACATTTCAAATATCCGTCAACTTCCTTCGATACTATTGTACTTTTTATCGCTATAAACACGCCTCCCCCTTCACTGTCCAGCCTCTCTCTGTGGTATACATTCCAATCTGAGTTTAGAATTTCATTACTGTTTACATCTGGTTTCAGCCAATTTTCCATCCCTAGTACTATGTGGGCATTGTGACTGTTTATTAATGAGAGCAGTTCTGGGACCTTTCTATAGACACTCCTGCAGTTTACTATTACACTTTAATATTGTCATTCCCTGTTGTGTTTTGCCTACTGCTACCTTGTCACGTCTCAGGAGGCATCTTGTTGGGTCTTGGGAGGGTATTCTCTAACCTAAAGAACCCACATGTGCTCTCCACACCTCCTCTGCTACCCTTTTAGCCACTTCCTGCGTGTAGTGCACACCTGACCTATTCAGGGGGACCCTACATTTCTCCATCCAATAGCGGAGGTCGAGAAATTTGCATCCCATGTCTCCACAGAATCGTCTGAGAGACTGGTTTGAGCCTTCCACTCGGTTCCAAACCAGATGACCATGATCAGTTCTGGGAACGACACTACAAATAGTTAGCTCAGATTCCACCCAGTGAGTGAGGTTTTCCACCTTCACCAACTCTGCCAAGCACCTGTATGAACTGAGAATGACCTCTGAACCCAGATGGCAGGAGTCATTGGTGCCAACATGAGCAACAATTTGCAGTTGGGTGCACCCAGTGCTCTCTATCGCTGCAGGCAGGGCCTCCTCCACATCTTGGATGAGACCACCCAGCAAGCAGACAGAGTGAACAAAGGCCTTCTTCCCCGACCTTTCCGCTCTTTTCCTAAGGAGCTCCATCACCTGCCTAACATTGGAGCTCCCAATCACTAATAAACCCCTCCCCCCGTGTGCCTGCTCGGACCATACTGAAGGAGTTGCCACATGTCCACTCACAGGCAAAGTGGGCGATGCCACATGGCTAGCCTTCACAATGACCCTCCATCTCGTGCGACGTGAACGCCATTGAACCCGCCACTTCCCTTTGGGAGGGGATGGCCCAACCGCGCCCAGTACCCGTGAAGATGTCTCGACAGCATGGACCATGGGTGAAGCATGTAACAACTGGGGTGTACCGTGGGATGCACCCGACTCCCCATTGCCACTACACTCCGAGGCTGCAGCCTGAAGATAGCTGATCACAGCCCTCAGCATGCTCAGCTGTTCATGAACAGTAGCCAGCTCCTCCTGTGTCTGTATACAACAGATGTATATCCTATCCATCCTAAGAAATCAACAATTTACTGTAGATAGTTAAGTAATCAACTTTTAACTAGGCTGCTAATCCACTATGAATGAAATTTTTATTATTTCATGAGAATATAAAATATAGAAGTTCGGAAACATTACCACTTAGTACATCGAAAGTTAAAACAGTAGTAACACATTAGAGGAAGAAGTCTTTGCTTTCTTCAAAAATAATTTTTTCCCTTTTAGAAAAATCAAAGTAGTTCTGTTACAGAGGTCTTTTTTTTTTTTTTTTTTTTTTTTTTTTTTTTTACATTTAATACACACAATACATGTTAACATCTCAAAAAACAGGGAGCTCTCCATTGTTTTGACCACCAGTCTGTTTCCTTTCATCCATTACGACTGCTCACAGATTATTATTTACGGAGAATCAGTGTTATGATATTTTACTGATGATAGTGTGGACGATATATAGCAAAGGAGAGTATCCCTTCAGCAGTGACTGCTAGCTGACAACACATTACAGAGTTCATGCAACAGGCATCTAAGGGCCATAGCAGCTCAGATCTCATTCAGTAAGTCATTGTTGAATATTACTTTAGGTAGTGAAGTGTTCTACCAATTACGCTTTGATAATTCTGATATGGATGTTCTGATAGCCAAAAGGCTGCTTTACTGTACAACTATAAAAAGTTAATGAAAGATCAAACCCCAACAACTTGAAAAAATACACAGAAATTCTGCCCTTTGCTCCGTTTTGATAACTATTATTGCCATTTTAGATTCCCTCTGTCTTACGTGTACTGCAAAGAGAAATTCTCATTCATAAGAAACTCTCTCTTTTTTTTTTTTTTTTTTTTTTTGGCAAAGCATCAGCAGCAACTATATTGTAATCATTGTTAGTAGATGACAGTAACAACTATATGATCAGAATGGTATGGGTGTTCAGTGAATATGGTTGTGGTGTAATGTCCACCTGCTTCTAATGACGTTAGTGGTGGTGCACTGAATCTGTTACTGACTACCTAAGTAAACTCCAGTTACAAAGATAACAAGATGAATGTTTACAAATTACTTGTATTGTCTCAGAAAACTATTGTGAATAAAATGCTATTTTGAAAGTGTTTGGTAACTTAGTGACAATTGACAGACTTCCAGGACTGGATCTTAATTATCCTACTAGTTTCACTAGATTTTTCCTGTAATTTTGATGAAATATTCTGAACAATTTTGCATAATAAGCGACAGTGAGTGGGAAAATATCAGTCTTTGCCTCCAAAAAGGTATTTTACAAGTAAATTTACAATCTCCATCATCATTTACTTTGTGGTAAACTTGCTTCTTTATGCCTTAACCTTCATTACAACAATGAGAAAATGGTAACATTCTGGATGTAACACTAGCTGTGTGCTACTGCACCTGCAGCCATAGTTTCAAACACACTGGGGAAGTGTAACTGAAGTCAGAAGTTTTTACTTCTTCTCTATTTTGATATCCGCAGCTCGTGGTCTGGCGGTAGCATTCTTGCTTCCCAAGCACAAGGTCCCGTGTTTGATTCCCGGAGGGGGGCAGGATTTTCACCTGCCTTGAGATGACTGGGTGTTGGTGCGTTGCCACCCCCACCCTCACCCTCACCCTCCTCCTCCTCCTCCTCCACGTCGTCATCATCGTCATTGTCGGTCATCTATTTTGATTGATTGATAATGATTTGATAGATTTAAGTAAGCTGTCAAAGAAATTCTAATGTGTGCTGTCAGACTTGTTACTGGTAGGTTCGAGAAACATGAGAGTATTATGGTGAACACTAGAGGTAATTCCTGGAGAGAAGATGACTTTCCTTTTGCGAAGCACTTCTGAGAACATTTAGTGAACTAGCATTTGTGGCTCACTGCAGAACAATTTGATTGCCACCAACACACACTTCATGTGAGGACCACAGAGATGGGATAAGAGAAATTTGGGCTCGCGTAGAGGCATATAGAATGTCATTTTCTCCTCACTCCATTTGAGTGTGAAGCGGGATAGGAAATGACCCATAGTGGTACAAGGTACCCTCTGTCATACACCATTTGGTGGCTTGCAATGTATGTATGTAAATTTAAACATTAATAATTGACAACTGGAGCACTGACACCACCACCACCACCACCACAAATTCATTCTAGACCCAGCATCTGGAAGATTAAGGATACCTCAACAAAGACTCCCTCATGGCCACACTTGGATTATCTGAAAGTTCAAAAATGTTTAAATGGCTCTGACCACTATGGGACTTAATTGCTGAGGTCATCAGTCCCCTAGAACTTAGAACTACTTAAACGTAACTAACCTAAGGACATCACACACATCCATGCCCGAGGCAGGATTCGAACCTGCAACTGTAGTGGTCGCGCAGTTCCAGACTGTAGCACCTAGAACCGCTCGGCCACTCCGGCCGGCTATCTGAAAGTTACTCAACTGAAAATGTCCTAGTGGAAAAACTGATGTCCATATATGGGTTCTCAGTCTGGGTTTTGGGACTGTGGAGCTGAGCCTGTAGCAATACTGACCTTGTTTTCTTCTCCTCAGTAACACCACTTTTGATCACAGCAAAGCTGAAGTCTAAATGAGTGTGGGATGGTTTTTGTTCAAAGTGGTACAAAACAGCATAATTTATTTTTCAGTAACACACACATTTATTCCCCACAAAGTTTGACTGTTAATGAGAGTGACCAATTTGTCAACTACAAAAATTTCACTGAACCAGATCAGCATCATCAATACGTAACAGTCACAATCCAGTGGTGAAGTTAATTATTCAAAAGTGATACAACACATAGTGCATATTTACACAGAAACATCACAGTTTACAAACAATTCTGTAATAACTTCAATTATATTTATCATAAAGTTAAGAAACTTCTGTCCTTTGCAACTGAAATTTATACTCTAGTATCAGATTTGTTTTGTCTGTTTGCAGTGGCGATTTGTGAATATACACTCTGGGTCCTCAAAATTTTTTAGATTCAGATAAATTTGAGAGAGTGAAATTAATATCATTTGCTGTATAACAGTTATGTTTATCAACAAATTTGTACACCTAGAGCCAATAACAATAACAACATTAATAATAATAAGATGCATAACTTATCTGACAAAATAAATAACTGTTTTTATGGAATTTTGTTGTTTTGTACACAATTAAGTACAACTTAGGGCAATAATGACTTGATATGTAAGATTTTGCAGCTCTCCATTTCAAATTTTTGTGTAAATTGGCATTTTCATGCTTTTCCATTTTTTTGGACAAATGTACAAGATCTCTGACTGATGTATTAGTTCATAAATTTAGTTGTGGGCTGAAAATCGGATATTCTTATGCTGCACCAACACAACAACTTGTGCTAACTGTACACTCCCTTGTTAAACGTTCACTTGTAGTCACACTTATTTGATTTCGTCACTCTCTCAATCAAAGAATCTGTTCATGAAGGCACTAGTTCCTTTGTGATTAACTTTTACTGGTAATTTACTTACTTTTCATATCCAAGAATGAGATTTTCATTGTGCAACAGAGTGTGTGCCAATATGAAATTCCTGCCAGATTAGGGCTGTGCGCTGAACTGAGAATCTAACTTCGGACTTTTGCCTTTTGCAGGCAAGTTCTCTCCCAACTGAGCTACCCCATCCTCACAACTTTACTTTTCTGTCAGCATTTAAAGTAGTGCAACATAGTTCATGTTTACATGAAGCCGATTCCCACACAGTGAACAACCAACCACAAACACAAAGTGCTGTTTGTAGAAAAGATCAAGTAGTGATGTCTACCAGCATGGTCATGTGACTAGAATACAAATGAGGTGCTGAGATCCATAAGGACCTAAAGCACTGCCATTGATCCAACATTTAAGTGAATATCAGAGAAAACAGTGATACAACTTTTTGTGAATTTTCATATATACAATTTGTGCCTACAGCACAGATAAACCTGACTCACCATAAGATGAACAGACTTCAGAAGCATGGATAAATGCTACAATGTCACAATCAGCTGTGATGTGCTTTAGGCCCTTATGATTCTCAGTGCCTAAAATGGATTACTGTATGATAAAATTCACAAATTAATGTACTACAACACATTCTGATACCTGCAAAATAGATTTACTGTCAGTACAATCTTAACGTATACTGATGTCCGATTTAATTTTGCTGCAGTATATAATGAGTGAATCAGAATATCTGAGGTGTGTGCCATCATCTAGCAAGATTTATGCTCAGAAAATGGGGATGCAAGTCTGCCTCAGTGTGCTACCATGCGGTGGCAGTGACAAACTTCTAGTTGAATGGCACAGGCTAGCTGTGCACATCATGAACCATGCACATTGTTTATCAAATCCGTATGTATTTGGCCTGGAAGCAATTATGCCACACGAGTTGCGCATACACAAAAGCTCCTCAAAGTGTTCACAACTGAAGGTGAGCTCGTGACCCCCGATGCCAGGAGAAGCAGAAGCGTGGTAGTTTTAAGTGCCATATCTTTCCGATTGCAGCATCTATGTTACGTGTAACAGCATTCAAAGAAAAATAAATAATAAATCCACAAGGCATCAAAAGTTACAGTGTTCATGTGCTCTTGTGCTCTTTCGCAGCAGCCACCACTGTCTAGTTTTACACTACCGGCCATTGAAATTGCTACACCCTGAAGATGACAAGCTACAGAGGCAAAATTTAACCAACAGGAAGAAGATGCTGTGATATGCAAATGATTAACTTTTCAGAGCATTCACACAAGGCTGGTGCCAGTGGCGACACATACAACGAGCTGACATTAGGAAAGTTTCCAACCGATTTCTCATACAAAAACAGCAGTTGACCGGCCTTGCCTGGTGAAAAGTAGTTGTGATGCCTCGTGTAAGGAGGAGAAATGTGTACCATCACGTTTCCGACTTTGATAAAGGTCGGACTGTAGCCTATCGCGACTGCGGTTTATCGTATCATGACATTGCTGCTCACGTTGGTCGAGATCCAATGACTGTTAGCAGAATATGGAATCAGTGGGTCCAGGAGGGTAATACGGAACACCGTGCTGGATCCCAACGGCCTCGTATCACTAGCAGTCAAGATGACAGGCATCTTATCCACATGGCTGTAACGGTTCGTGCAGCCGCATCTCGATCCCTGAGTCAACAGATGAGGACATTTGCAAGACAACAACCATCTGCACAAACAGTTCGACAATGTTTGCAGCAGCATGGACTATCAGCTCTGAGACCATGGCTGCGGTTACCCTTGACGCTGCATCACAGACAGGGGCGCCTGCGAACCTGGGTGACATTTTAAATGAACAAATGGATTTAAAACCTAAACATCTCATACAAAATTTTATTTAATTCCTAACCAGAGATAACACATAGACACAACTACCCACAGACATATCTGTTACAGATTATACATACAGCCCAAAATGAAAACTTCAACATACCATAGCAATTTTAGGAATCTAGGACCTTTGGCCATTTGTCAGTCTGTCAAATCTGGTCATGAAATGTCAAATCACAAAAATTACAAGAAAGGACAATGAACAGCAGCAGAAAGCCATAAAACAGCTTATAGCATAGTGGTCCTATATCTACACCACATTATAAAACAATGTAGATTGACAATGACACTCTCTGAAGATGGCAATCTAGCCAAAATTGATCGCGTGATAAAAACATTAAACTACAACAGCAGCAATCTGGCTTTTATTACATAATATGTCTAAGAGACATCTTAAATACTGCTGGCCCATTGGATCATAAATTTTATATGTATTATAGACTGCTGAAGATGTATAACACAGATAGGCAAAACATGTCTCGTATTCAAGAATAAATTTCAGCTGCAAAAGATTGAGTTTCCATATTGTTACGATAAAACATAATCGAAGTACTATTAGCAACTAAGGAAAATGGCTGAAAATATTAACAATACTGCAATAGTTTTTCAAAGAATAATACGGTGTGGCATTTTTCATTAAGTCCATAATGTGTATCACCATGACTACCAACCACCAGTTTGACGATAGTGATGACATTCCAAGATTCATATCAATCAAGAAATTTGATTAGAATGTTTCCGAAATTCAGGTACTGTAAGTCTATAAACATTAGCAAAGATTTTCTTCACTAAGGCATTTACACTATTTGAACTTTAATAACTGAAGAAATCTTTATAATAAACTGGTCCAATTGAGATTATGTGGAGCTCTTGTGATTAGTGTGTGTAGTCATTTAGTTGTTTCTCTCTTTTGTTTATTTTCAGTTGGCAGCAACTACACAAAAATAACAAGACAGATGGAAAATTGTCATTGGAACAAAGAAAAAATGTTACTGGAAATGTGGAAACATGAAATAAGTGCAGAGATGATGGCAGCCAGAGTTTTATACTGCACCACAGTCATATGCAGGAACACAGATATTACACAACAAATTTGAGAGGGAAGGAAATGTGTGTGATACGAATAAGTAACAGTGTGGCATGAAGAAATCACCAGCAACGAAAAATGGGTGGATGCAGCAGTACAAGCTTTCACTAGACCCCAAAGAAGTCTACATGGCAAGCTGCATGTGATGCAGGAATAAGTAAATCAACTGTTCACCACATTTTAAAGTGAGCGAAATGGAATCCCAACATTCACAGGTTGCTTCGTGCAATGAATCAGAATGATTTGGATAGGCACCTCAAACTTTGTGAATGGATCTGCAATTATTAACAGTTGACTGATGTCATTGTTTGGTCTAAAGATGGGACATTTAAACTAAGGGAACCATCGGGCACCAGAACTGTGTATATCGGGCGAGAGAGAATCCTCATGTTATGGAAGAATGAGCTGTTAATCTTCCTGGGCAGTAGTTAATCCAGTAGTGAAGTAGAAGTGGATAGTTCCTGTAAATTATTATGGGTGGAGGTTACACTCAACAACCGAGCTAGGTTAATAATTGGCTCCTTTTACCAACCTCCCAACTCGGCAGCATTAGTGGCAGCACAACTGAGAGAAAAATCTGGAATACATTTCACAAAAATTTCCTCAGCATGTTATAGTCTTAGGTGGAGATTTCAATTTACCAGATATAGACTGGGACATTCAGATGTTTAGGACAGGTGGTAGGGACAGAGCATCGAGTGACATTATACTGAGTGCACTATCCGAAAATTGCCTCGAGCAATTAAACAGAGAACCAACTCGTGGAGATAACATCTAGGACCTACTGATAACAAACAGACCCGAACTTTTCGACTCTGTAAGCACAGAACAGGGAATCAGTGATCATAAGGCCATTGCAGCATCCATGAATATGGAAGTAAATAGGAATATAAAAAAGGGAGGAAGGTTTATTTGTTTAGCAAGAGTAATAGAAGGCAGATTTCAGACTACCTAACAGATCAAAACGAACATTTCTGTGCAGACACTGACAATGCTGAATGTTTATGGAGAAAGTTAAAGGCAATCATAAAATGCATTTTAGACAGGTATATGCTGAGTAAAACTGTGAGGGACGGGAAAAACCCACCGTGGTTCAACAACAAACTTAGGAAACTACTGTGAAAGCAAAGAGAGCTTCACTGCAAGTTTAAACACAGCCAAAACCTCTCAGACAAACAGAAGCTAAACGATGTCAAAGTTAGCGTAAGGAGGGCTATGCATGAAGCGTTCAGTAAATTCGAAAGAAAAATTCTATGTACCGACTTGACAGAAAATCCTAGGAAGTTCTGGTCTTATGTTAAATCAGTCGAAACAGCATATCCAGACACTCCGGGATGATGATGGAATTGAAACGAAGGATCACACGCGTAAAGCTGAAATACTGAACAACTTTTTCCAAAGCTGTTTCGCAGAGGAACACCGCACTGCAGTTCCTTCTCTAAATCCTCGCACAAACGAAAAAATGGCTGATATCAAAATAAGTGTCCAAGGAATAGAAAAGCAACTGGAATCACTCAACAGAGGAAAGTCCACTGGACCTGACGGGATACCAATTCGATTCTACACAGAGTACGCGAAAGAACTTGCCCCCCTTCTAACAGCCGTGTACCGCAAGTCTCTAGAAGAATGGAAGGTTCCAAATGATTGGAAAAGAGCACAGGTAGCCCCAGTCTTCAAGAAGCATCGTCGAGCAGATGAGCAAAACTATGGACCTATATCTCTGATGTCTATCTGTAGTAGAATTTTAGAACATGTTTTTTGCTCGCGTATCATGTCGTTTCTGGAAAACGAGAATCTACTCTCTAGGAATAAACATGGACTCTGGAAACAGCGATCGTGTGAGACCCAACTCACTTTATTTCTTCACAAGACCCAGAAAATATTAGATACAGGCTCCCAGGTAGATGCTATTTTCCTTGACTTCCGGAAGGCGTTCAATACAGTTCCGCACTGTCACCTGATAAACAAAGTAAGCGCCTACGGAATATCAGACCAGCTGTGTGGCTGGATTGAAGAGTTTTTAGCAAACAGAACACAGCATGTTGTTCTCAATGGAGAGACGTCTACAGACGTTAAAGTAACCTCTGGCGTGCCACAGGGGAGTGTTATGGGACCATTGCTTTTCACAATATATATGTAAATGACCTAGTAGATAGTGTCGGAAGTTCCATGCGGGTTTTCGCGGATGATGCTGTAGTATACAGAGAAGTTGCAGCATTAGAAAATTGTAGCGAAATGCAGAAGATCTGCAGCGGATAGGCACTTTGTGCAGGGAGCGGCAACTGTCCCTTAACATAGACAAATGTAATGTATTGCGAATACATAGAAAGAAGGATCCTTTATTGTATGATTATATGATAGCGAAACAAACACTGGTAGCAGTTACTTCTGTAAAATATCTGGGAGTATGCGTGCGGAACGATTGGAAGTGGAATGATCATATAAAATTAATTGTTGGTAAGGCGGGGTACCAGGTTGAGATTCATTGGGAGAGTCCTTAGAAAATTTAGTCCATCAACAAAGGAGGTGTTATTTATGGGGGGGGGGAAGTGTTATTTATGGGGGGGGGGAAGTGTTATTTATGGGGGGGGGAAGTGTTATTTATGGGGGGGGGGAAGTGTTATTTATGGGGGGGGGAAGTGTTATTTATGGGGGGGGGGGAAGTGTTATTTATGGGGGGGGAAGTGTTATTTATGGGGGGGGAAGTGTTATTTATGGGGGGGGGGAAGTGTTATTTATGGGGGGGGGGGAAGTGTTATTTATGGGGGGGGGGAAGTGTTATTTATGGGGGGGGGGAAGTGTTATTTATGGGGGGGGGGGAAGTGTTATTTATGGGGGGGGAAGTGTTATTTATGGGGGGGGGAAGTGTTATTTATGGGGGGGAAGTGTTATTCATGGGGGGGAAGTCTTATTTATGGGGGGGAAGTGTTATTTATGGGGGGGAAGTGTTATTTATGGGGGGGAAGTGTTATTTATGGGGGGGAAGTGTTATTTATGGGGGGGAAGTGTTATTTATGGGGGGGAAGTGTTATTTATGGGGGGGAAGTGTTATTTATGGGGGGGAAGTGTTATTTATGGGGGGGAAGTGTTATTTATGGGGGGGAAGTGTTATTTATGGGGGGGGAAGTGTTATTTATGGGGGGGGAAGTGTTATTTATGGGGGGGAAGTGTTATTTATGGGGGGGAAGTGTTATTTATGGGGGGGAAGTGTTATTTATGGGGGGGAAGTGTTATTTATGGGGGGGAAGTGTTATTTATGGGGGGGGGAAGTGTTATTTATGGGGGGGGGAAGTGTTATTTATGGGGGGGGGGAAGTGTTATTTATGGGGGAGGGGAAGTGTTATTTATGGGGGAGGGGAAGTGTTATTTATGGGGGAGGGGAAGTGTTATTTATGGGGGAGGGGAAGTGTTATTTATGGGGGAGGGGAAGTGTTATTTATGGGGGAGGGGAAGTGTTATTTATGGGGGAGGGGAAGTGTTATTTACGGGGGGTAAGTGTTATTTATGGGGGGAAAAAGTGCAAAGAAGGATGGGAAGACTCCAGCAGTTACATCTCAAGCAGAGCTCAGGCTACTTCTTGCAGTGTCATCTGTGTTTAGCTGTGTCCACTATGAAGGACTCTGTAAAAGTTATGTACAACCAGTGCCTTTACAGTTACCAATTGTTAGTCTGCAGTCACTTCAGATTTGTAATGTTAATAGCCCAGTATTCATATTGTTGTGATGTTGACTTCTTATATAATAAATAAGTAAATGTTGTGTGTTTGGTACATTGTGGTAATTTTTATATTTTTAATTCCTAATATGAACATAATTTTCTGTGTTCCAAGTTTATTTCTTCTGCTCGGTTGTAGGCAATATCTGGTTGTAGTTGCATTTTCATACATACATTGAAAATCCTGGGTGGAATACAAACAATGAAATCAGTGAAGATAACCACTCACCTTATTGTGGTGGATAGGCACAGTAACAAGAGCAGGAATGTGGTAACTCCGTTGGCAATTTTTTGTTGTTATTCAGAATACATGATGCATGCAACTACCCTGTTCCGTTACTGCTGCCAAGATATCACCATCACATTTCATAAATGCTTTGGCACAGTAGTGATCAAACACAGAACTATGTCAACTACCTTCTTTCTACAACCATTCATGGCTGGGTCCCCGGAAGTTCAACATGATTATGATCTCTTATACCTCTCAAATCCTAGAACCACTTCACCTAGCTATCTCCTCCATACACTACCTTCTTTTATATGGTCCCTCAAATCCATAAGGCGTCCATCTGGGAAAATTGCTCCCACTTCAAAGGGTTTCCACTTTAATAGCAGAGCACACCCAATGCAGTACCTGCAGCACAAAAGCCGCAGCACAAAAGTAACTATCTTCATCTATCAGTTTGTACCACATCTTGAAACAAAAAAGCATATTCAAATCACAATCCTGAGACAATAAGTCTGTGTCCACTCATGGTGGCAAGACTGAAAAATGAACAATTTAAATGTGTGTGGCACATTTTGAATAGAATACTTTGTCCATTTGTTAGTAAACTGCAATATAAATGCACCTAGAATTAGGTCACTTTGGTCGGCTATTGTGACATTTCATAAGTACACTTGATAGTATATGCACAACTGCATCACTGTACATGTTTACTGTACTGTCACCATGTGTTTCCAATAATGGTCATGGGAGGCAAAGTGCAATAACATCACTGTAAGGTAGTACTTCTATTGATGTTTATCAATAAACTACCCAAGACTTGTCAAATGTAACCTTAAATGTTGCAGTTATATCTGATGCACTAAAAAATATTTAACATACTTTTTTGTGTTTCCTTCTGTCCATCTGCCTCCATGCCAAGTTTGTTATTCTTGTTGGTAATGAAGATAATGCTGTTGAGCCCTTAACATTATAAATACATTGGAGACAAAGTATTATTGTAAATGAGACAGTATATTTACAGAAAAATTTATACAATCTATTAAAAATGCTTTAGTTTAATGAGCAAATAAATTATGTGAGAAACATTATCTTGCAACATAAATAATTCTTAGTGTAAGACTCTCATTGAAAGTACCAGAAGATGTAATAAAATATTTATTGCAGGATTTTTGAAAAAGTACTAACTTACAACAGAATATCCGAGTTCTTCCACTTTCAAGTACTTAATATGCAAGAAATGTTTTTTAGTTTTCCAGTTATAATCTGTAATAATACTGATTTATCTTACTTTAACATTGAAAATAGATTTCTGTTAATAGAATTTCAGAATATGTTACAGTTAGGTGATTTCTGGCAACATTTTTTATTCAATTTTAAGTTGCTTAAAAAACCTAGTGGCATATTTAAGTGCAAACTGAACCAGAATACATAAATTCCTCCTCTTCTGAAGGTAACACTACCATTAAAGGAACCTCCCACCATTGCCACATTTGTCTCCTGTATTCTACACGCTTTCTTTTTTTAAAAAAGAAATGTCAGTACAAATTTATCAACATATTCTGCAAGTAATGATAGTAGTTAGGTAGTTTCAATATTAGCAGCATCTTGTTATTAATTCTGAAAATTATAATTAACAGAAATATCTGAGTATAATACTTTCAGACTGTAGATTAATTTTTAATCAATATAAAACTTTACAACTCATAAAACAATTTCTGTGTATGACTGGGAGGAAGTGTAACTACAAGAACAAGAAAATCACATGTCAAAATATAACAATATGCTAAAAAACAAATGTATTTTCACACAAACATTCGTTATCCATGGACTAAAGTATATAAATGCAGTTGCATGTAAGTACAGACATCTAACTTAAACACTGCCTCACATATTCGTCAGGTACTTTGTGAATGACAACATTCTACACATTTTCAGGCATTTAAAATAGCTAAAAATTTACAACTATAAGCTTTACTGGTGACTACACAAAAATGGGAAAGAGGGAAACTGTGATAAGGGAGGGAAGGAGTGTGGAATGGATAAAGAGAAACAAATAGTATTACTTGCAACATAAAACTATTCACTGTAATTTGTAACTTCTGGTGAGTCACCAGAGAATAAAAACTTTCAACATTCATCTGTTCTTCCAGAATATTTTCCATCAACTTAATACCATCTTATCTGGATGCAGAATATTTCGGATGTATTGACCATATGACTTGCACACAATGCAGTTACATACCTTTTATAACTGTGTTTCAAGGTGGGGGAGGGGGGTTAGGAGTTTTTCTAATAAAAGTTAACTTTGAATACATAAGGTTCTTTCTTTCACACAGAAATATAACCAAATTCATGCTGATTCTAGTTGGAGGGAAGTTTACAGGGATTCTGATTAGTTACCAATATTAGAAAACACATCATCAAATTTGTATTATACAAGAGAATTAAGTGTACTAGACCAGAATCTAACAATGTATTAAAGTCAAATTATTAGGAATCTGAACCATAAAAAATTTAATGAAAGGGGAAACCCTTCTCATAACTATGTGATGTCAATTTCTGCTAAGATTAACACAAATAATTTAATCCCTCAATTATCCCTACAATTAAATGATTCACAGTTCCTGAAAAGTCACTCACTTCTGTAAAATACTGAACTTTCTCTGGCCTGTTCATAATGGGCAAGTGTAGAGTGGAAAACTAGTACTTATTAGCATCACGAATATTTTCCATATCCTACTCACTTGTCTTCCTGAGGTAGCTACACTAACAGTTTGTACAGAGGCACTGCCAGAGAACAAGCTGCTGAAGCTAAAATTTCACATTCAAATGAAGTAAAAAAAAAAAGAGGAAAGAAATGAAAGAAGAGTTCAAGTTTAACATGATTAAGTAGATACCATTAGTCCCCTAATATGTAAGTATAAATATAATAAATAATTTATTACGAGTTAGGAATCTGCACATCTGGTTTTAAGCTAAAAGACAGTTCTTTAGGAAGAAATGTATGGAAGTGACTGAGTGAAGTAGTGCATGTACCAAAATGTAAGGAGAATCAAAAACAATACTGATGTATAAATGTGATGCCTCAATTTTGAAACTGCATTAGTAAAATGTGAGCAGTGAGGTACCCCATGACGGGATAGTGTCTTGACGTATTAGTACAGACAGTGGGCATACTAACACTCATCCTTTGTTCTTTAGATTTTTCCCCAAACATGCAGGTCACTGTCTTAAAGCTCGATGTTAGAGAAAAAATAAACTTTAAAAATAGCTGCTTTTTTTAAAAAAATACCAATAAAATCTCTTCCCACAGTACGGACATCTATAAACCGAAAACAATGTTTCCACAGAAACACCAATCATTTGAATTATTGAATAATGGCAGTTTGAGATGTTTCATCAAATTAATAGCACTACCTTCTTTTATAGTATCAAGACAGCACAAAATCTCAACCACGTGATGTCACCTTGCTCTTTCTGAATAAATATTCACTACTTCAATTCAATATAATGGCACGCATTTTCAGATTGTGAGATGCCAATAGTTACGGCTAATACCACAACATACAAAACAGTTACTGAATCCCACTGATTGCAGCAGAATGGCAGCTCTGCTGAGAGCACCCACACACTGTACCACAACACACCTGTCTCGGGGATAATAGCTGTTAAATTAAGACTCTTCAATTCACTTTTATAGCTGCATCACTGTGGTAACACTTTTCAATTGGCTCACTTGGTTGACTTAGGAACACCTGTCATGAAGTTTGAACACTGCCAAATTGCAGTTGGAGCTTGTGCTATCGTGCATTGCACTTCTGGATAACACACTCTACACTTTCAGGAATAGAATCATACACAGGTACACCTTCCCTGTTGGCTAAGTCAGACAGGTACATCCGCCCTCTGTTGTAATCCTTCACTGCTTGCTTTGAAAGCTGGAAAAACAGAGACGGCAGCATTAACTACAGAAAAACAAACACAAACACACACACACACACACACACACACACACACACACACACACACACACTTTTTTTTTGAGTGCTTGCATGCGCCATTGTTTTTGCAAGTCTGCTTCTACACTAATTTGTACTACTAAGAGCCTCTTAACACATACAGTCTCAAAAAAGTTTTTGTTATGTCATATAGTTTATGTAGAACACTCTTTAAGATAGATTTCTACTCATATGACCACTTGTTTATTTACATAACATATAAACAGCTGTGCAAATTTCTCTCTCAAATATCTTAAGTAATAACTATGTTATACACAGTGCAATGGAATTAAAGGACTACTTTTTCGAAACCCTGTAATTCCCACACAGTACAATACTTAAGTTTGAAATTTGGCTCAAAAGTGCAAACAACCTCTCTCTGTAATGGTGCAAAAGCTTGGCGGGCTTCAATCTCACCCTAGGGCTTGCTGACACTTCAAACAGCAAGATGTCAACACATGCAAAGAAGGCAACCCACATTTCACTCCTCATTTTGTTTTGACAATTGAAGTGTCGTTCAGCCCAAGGGTGTCTCAAGATTCCCGACTTTTGCACCATTGCAGAGGAAGATCATACATGCCTTCAAGCCAGATTTCAAACTCAGGTGTCAGAATGAGTGGGAATAAGAGTTTCAAAAAGTGGTCCTTTAATTCTGCTGCACATTGTGTCGTCGTCGTCGTCGTCGTCGTCAGTCCTGAGACTGGTTTGATGCAGCCCTCCATGCTACTCTATCCTGTGCAAGCCTCTTCATCTCCCAGTACTTACTGCAACCTACATCCTTCTGAATCTGCTTAGTGTATTCATCTCTTGGTCTCCCTCTATGATTTTTACCCACCACGCTGCCCTCCAATGCCAAATTTGTGATCCCTTGATGCCTCAGGGGATGCATCACCTTGTATTATATACTAATTTAATCCTTCACAGTAACAGACAATAATACTTGCTGGTAACTAATTTTTTGTCTATTTATACAACTCATCATACTTGGACACTAACAGCTATCCAAGAATTAGATGTTATCGCTGAACCAAATTACACAAGAAACTTTTTAAAACGTTCAGAAAGTTTATGGATATGAAACATTTTGAATCTTATGTTGAGTTGAAGAACACAGTGAATAACTGGCTTAATGGACAATGGCCTGGTTTAATGGACAATGGCAGGCAACTGTGACACACAAATTCTGAAGCTAGTGTAGTGTAATGTGGCATTTCATCAAATATCCTGGTCCACTATGGGTATTTGTACCAGCTAAAGGTGATCATGAGAGCAAATATTTGTTAAGTAGCATATAGGAAAGGAGCAGATACTGTTTGCCCTGGTACATGTTTGTACGGAGGAAGCATGCACCGTAACAACAGAGGCAGTGGAGAGCAGTCACGTAATGTACGGCATTCACTCGATGTCCAGCACTATATGTATGCTTTGTCTATGACCCTCTTACTCGGAGCCATCTGTGCCAATGTCAACGGGGATCCAAAACAAATGTATCGCTTTAATGTTAAAAAAAAAAAAAAAAATAAAAAGAAGAGAGAGAGAGAGAGAGAGAGAGAGAGAGAGAGAGAGAGAGAGAGAGAGAGAGAGAGAGAGAGAGATCTTATGTACAGCCTAAAGATCAGACATTATGAGTCACAATGTGTTAACATTGGGCTGAACTATTTTGAGTTACAATCACTGGGATACATCAGTGTGCAACTTGAAAACATTTAAATACAAAGAAGTGCAAATGAGAGTTCAGAGTTTATTAACTAGCTTGAAGTAACTGTCGTGATCTAACATCTCAGCATCACCCAACAAGGATCGAAGTCCAGAAGAAAAGGAAGTTCATACACGGTGATGGGATGGAGTAGCTGGACCACCAGAACAATTCCTAAAGGTGACCATGCATCAGGAAGATTTATAACGGGTAACTGACAGATCTGACAAGGTGAAACTGTATCACGCAAAGGCAGCAGCTTAAATACACCACTGCAAACCCATCTTTTTCACCAGACTGGCAGACAGTTACGAAAAAAATTTTAAATAATGGAATCAATTACTTAGAAAAATAAATCAGGCTTAAATTTCTTTAAGTGATGTATATTAGTTTAAAATACCTATTTCTTGACTTTATTAAAGCCAAATCATCATTACTTCCTGGATTACCCTTGTACATTGGTTGGATTAAATAGCAAAACATTCTTTGTCATTTGTGCAACATATTTTACCATGCAAAATGTGAAATTTTGTAGGGAAAAACTGAGTTTTTCTGGAAATTGTAGGTTTTGTAAATGACTTGGTACATCCTACTACACAAAAATTTGGCAGCCATGAGGAAGTCTTAGCTGGGGAGAAAAAATTAATGGAGTTATCGATAGACTTTTAATCATGGGCTGTCCATGACTGTAATTTTTAAATTAGTGATATTTCTGTGGTCTTCAGTCGAACGACTGGTTTTAGGCAGCTCTCTGTGCTAGTCTGTCTAGTGCAAGCTTCTCCATCTCTGCAGAACTACTGCAAGCTAAATCCATTTGAACTACTTCACTGTATTCAAGCCTTGGTCTCCCTCTACAATTTTTACCCTCAACGGCTTCCCTCCATTGCCGAACTCATGATTCTATCAGGTCTCAGATGTGTCCTATCATCCCAACCCTTTTTTTATTCAGCTTGTGCCATAAAACATTCTTCTCCCAATTAAACTCAATACCTTCTCATTCGTTATCTGATCTACCCATACAAACTTCTGCTTTCTTCTACAGCATCATACACTACCGGCCATTAAAATTGCTACACTAAGAAGAAATGCAGCTGATAAATGGGTATTCATTGGACAAATATATTATACTACAACTAACACATGATTACATTTTCACGCAATTTGGATGCATAGATCCTGAGAAATTAGTACCCAGAACAACCACCTCTGGCCGTAATAATGGCCTTGATACACCTGGGCATTGAGTCAAACAGAGCTTGGATGGCATGTACAGGTGCAGCTGCCCACGCAGGTTCAACACGATACCACAGTTCATCATGAGTAGTGACTTGCGTATTGTGATGAGCCAGTTGCTTGGCCACCATTGACCAGATGTTTTCAATAGGTGAGGGATCTGGAGAATGTGCTGGCCAGGGCACCAGTCAAACATTTTCTGTATCCAGAAAGGCCTGTACAGGACCTTCAAATCCTACTGAAATGTAGGGTTTCGCAGGATCGAATGAAGGTAGAAACATGGGTCACAACACACCTGAAACATAACGTTCACTGTTCAAAGTGCTGTCAATACAAACAAGAGGTGACCAAGACGTGTAACCAATGGCACCCCATACCATCACGCCGGGTGATACGCCAGTATGGCGATGACAAATACACGCTTCCAATGTGCGTTCACCATGATGTCACCAAACACAGATGCGACCACCATGATGCTGTAAACAGAACCTGGATTCATCCGAAATAACGATGTTTTGCTATTCGTGCACCCAGGTTTGTCATTGAGAACACGATCGCAGGCACTCCTGTCTGTGATGCAGCGTCAAGGGGAACCGCAGCCGTGGTCTCCGAGCTGATAGTCCATGCTGCTGCAAATGTCATCGAACTGTTCATGCAGATGGTTGTCGTCTTGCAAGCGTCCCCATCTGTTGACTCAGGGATCAAGACGTGGCTGCACGATCCATTACAGCCATGTATATAAGATGCCTGTCAGAGGCCACTGGGATCCAGTACGGCATTCCGTATTACCCTCCTGAACCCACCGATTCCATATTCTGCTACCAGTCATTGGATCTCGAACAACGCTAGCAGCAATGTCGCGATACGATAAACCGCAATCACAATAGGCTACAATCCAACCTGTATCAAAGTCGGAAATGTGGTGGTACGCATTTCTCCTCCGTACATGAGGCATTACAACAACTTTTCACCAGGCAACACCGGTCAACTGCTGTTTGTGTATGAGAAATCGGTTGGAAACTTTCCTCACATCAGCACGTTGTAGATGTTGCCACCGGTGCCAGCCTTGTGTGAATGCTCTGAAAAGCTGATCATTTGCATATCACTGCATCTTCTTCCTGTTGGTTAAATTTCACATCTGGAGCACGTCGTCTTCATGATGTATCAGCTTTAATGGGTAGTAGTGTATTTCAAAAACTACTACTCTCTTCTTGTCTAAACTGTTAACAGTTCATATTTCACTTCTGTACAAGACACTTCTTAAACTGAAATCAGATGTTGACAAATTCCTCTTTTTCAGAAATGCTTTTTTGCTACTGTACTTCAGTCATAGCATTCGCATTGGACAGAATGGTGGTGTCATCAGCAAACCATCAAGTTTGCATTTCTTCTCCATTAACTTAGATTCCCTTTTGAAGTCCATCCTGTGTCTCCTTCACTGCTTGCTCAATTTATACATGCAACAACATCAGGGATAGCCTAAAATCTTGTCTCACTCACTCTAAAATTACGACTTTCCTTTTTGTGTCCTTTGACTCTCAGTAACTGCACTCTGGTTTCTGTACAAGTTGTAAATGTACTTTTTGCTCCCTGTATTTTACCCCTGCTTTCTTCATAATTTCAGCGAGTGTAGTGCAGTCAACACTCTCAAAAGCTTTCTCTGAATCTACAATTGCCATAAATAAAGGTTTGCTTTTTGTCAACCCACCTTCAAGGATAAGTCACAGAGTCAGTATTGCTCCGCACATTCCTAAATGTGTCTGGAACCCATAATGAACTTCCCTGAGGTAGGTTTCTACCAGTTTTTCCATTCTCTTGGAAACAATTCATGACAATAATTTGCTCCCATGACTTATTAAACTGATGGCTCAGTAGTATTCACACCTGTTACCACCTGCCTTCTTTGGAACTGGAATTATTACATTCTTACTCAAGTCTGATAGCATTTCGTCTCAAGTGCTATAGTTCTGGGAATGTCATTTATTCCAGGGGCCGTGTTTTCACTTAGATTATTCAATGCTCAGTCACATTCTTTTTGCAGGATCATATCTCCCATCTCATCTTCACCTACTTCATATCTTTTCTTTCTGTAACATGGTCCTGAAGTTTGTTTCCTTGATATAGACCCTCTATATAATATTCTCCTTTTCAGATTTTCCTTCTTTGCTTAATAATGGCTTGCCATTCCAGCTATTTTATTGGTAATATTCCATCTTCACTCACTACATCATTACTTTTTTAATTATTGCCCAACATCTTTCAGACATACGATTTCATTTTCAGGACTATATAGACAAAATGAGTGTTACACCTACTTCAGTTTTTCACCTAGCAGTAACAGAATGATACTGTTAGTTTTATGAGAAACTGTACTGGGTAAGATTAAAGATAGAAACAAAGTATTGGAACATATTACCTGTGTGTAAATCCAACTGGTGTCCACAGTAAAATACTGCATGTGCACCCTGGCTAACACCAAATGAGCTAGGCCGTCCCTAAAGCCAGACCTTTATTTTACTTCCTGGTTACAAACATGGAGACAAATGGCCAAAAATATGGGACCTTCAGTCCTTTCTTGCCAACTAAATCTACAAGGAATTATCCAAGGTTACCAGTCAAAATTTCTTTTATGTAATATCACTTAAGTGTTTTTAATCCATGAAACCCATGCATAAAATGAAGAAGATCTTTATAAAAGAGAAAGGATATATGCCTACCAGCTTATTGGTGCAACTTACCACTGTGGTTATACTGGTGTCACTTACATTTGAACTAACACTGATTGTAAAAACTTAATCTCAACAAATACAGCTGATGACATTTACAATGTTTCAATAAAGCTTGAAGAACTCACTATCCATAATAACTATAACCCTCCTAATGTAGAGTGACCACCAAATGTTCTGCATATTGCTGTCCATCCATCAGCATATGTTGGCGATTTTAACAGCCACCATGTGCAGTGGAAGTATGCACTCAACCACTGTGATAATGCACTTGTCGATTAGGCTGAAAACAACAGTCTTTACCTAGTTTTTGATGCCAAGGATCTGGAGACATTTAGACCAGCTACATGATAGAGAGGCTATAACCCCGATCTCCATTTTTGTCTCCCATGATCATAAAGACCAAATAATTCCTACATCAAGAATAGTCTTGTCAGACTTCCCACATAGCCATCACATATCTGTTATTCTCAATACTGACTTATCCATCCCACTGGTTAAGTCAGTGCCATGACCTAGATGGAATTTTAGAAAGGCAAATTGACAGTATTTTTAGGATCACCTGGAAAAATATATTCTTCTCATTCCACCAGAACCCCAGAGCTACAGCTGTTTTGGTGCAGCTGTTCTTTCATCTACTAAGAAACATATTTCCCTTGGTTATAGCAGAGAATATATGCCAGGGTGGGATGAGAGGGGTGAACACCTATATGAATAATTTAACAAATGTGGAGACAGTGACATTGCACATGAGCTACTTCATAGTCTTGATAATGCCAGCAAAGTGCACTATTCCGAGACAGTACAAAAGCTGAATTTCAAACACTGAAGTGAGAAGGCTTGGTCTGCAAATTGGGTGGTGCCTTTAATAAATCTGATCAGATGCCTGGTATTTCAGCCAGTCATATTGCTAACCATATAGTAAAAATGTCCATACCACCAAGGGCTAAACAGCATACACCCAGAATAAAAAGAGCTAACAAACGTAAAAGCTCTGCTTCCAAGTAATTCAAAATTCCCTTCACCATTCATCCTAGATGAAATAGAGGTACGTTTAGCAGAGGTTGAAAGTGGTAATGCTTCATGGTGTGATAATATTAATATGGAATTTTTATGCCATCTTGGGGAAAATAACAAACACCGGCTGACTTGTTTCTTCTCTATTATTTTGAACAGAGGAACACTTCACAAGAAACTGAAATATGCAAAAATTGTGGCAATATTAAAACCTAAAAAATCACTTGATCCGACACAGAACTTTCAGTCAATTTCTCTGCTTTGTTGCATGTATAAGCTCTTGGAGAGACTTATCACAGAATTAGTGAGTGCATTTTAGAACACATTCCAATAGGACAAGAGGGATTTGGGCCTCAGAAAAGCTGCAATGACCAGGTAATAGCTCTGACAACTTTCACAGAGACTAGTTTCCAGGAGAAACTAAAAACAACTGAGGCCTTTATCGACCTTACGGCAGCATAACAGTCTGGAGGGAAAGGATGTTTCACAAATTACTGAAAATAATTAAATGGCAAACAACAGCATCTATTATTGGTGACATAATAAGTAATCGATACTTTCAAGTTTGCTTGGGTGAAAATCGCAGCTCAATAAGGGAATTAAATAACGGACTTCCACAGGGCTCAGTTCTCACGCTTCTTCTGTTCAGCCTCTACATTTCTGACTTTCCAAGAACATCTTCAAGGAAATTCTCATACTCAGAAAATATCGCCCTGGCTTGTCAATCAAGAGAGCTTGGTCAGTCAGTGGCAATACTAACAGAAGACTTAGGGGCCCTTAACTCATACTTCAAGAAATGGAGACTGAAGCCCAGTACCAGTACCAGTACCAGTACCAGTACAAGCGAGATTCGAGTGTTTCACCTTAACAAACAAACAAACAAACGAACACTGAGCTCAAGGTGCAATTTGGTGGCCATATTCTCCATCACAACAAGTACCCCAAGTGTCTTAGCAATCTTCGCATCACACTTGGATGGACTATCTTATAAAAAACATCTAGGAAACACTTCAGCCAAGATAAAAACTAACAACATCATTCACAGGCTGTGTGACACAGCTGGTGGTGCTTCAATGGAGACGTTGCATACATCAGCTCTTGCACCGTATTTTTCAACCACAGAGTATTACACTTCAGTGTGGGGTAATAGCTGCCATACCAGCCCCATCAATGCGCAGCTCAACAGCAAGATGCACATGATTACTGGTACAATCAGACCAGCTCCTGTCTACTGGCTTCCCCTGCTAAGCAATACCTACCCACCACAGATTCACAGAACTGAGACTCTATGTAGAGATTATCATAATCTAAAAGAGAATAAAGAACTTCCCATTTATCATGATGTACTTTTCTTATGAAGAAACGGGCTTCACTGAAGACGCCTGCCACTACCATACACTGAACAGCTGCTACAAGTAATACTGAAGGAAGAGATCTCTGGAACAAGAAGAACTGCCAACACATTGGAAATTGTGGGTCAAATTAAACAGAATCCACACTGGATGTTGTTGGTGCTCTGACTCACTCTATAAATGGGGTATTTGAGAGACTTCGAGTTGTGACAGTGGTGCACTGAAACAATCCATCTGACACACAAGAACAGAACGCATCCTACAATACTATACAGACACATGGAATGATGTTATGAACGCCAATGTCACAACATTGGGATGGGTTAAGAACCAAGATGCTTTTTTTTTGTTTGTTTTGTTTTATGAAATGAGATTCATTACATATTATAAATGTCCTTTATGTGTGTGTGTCATAGAAATAATGGTGACCTATGTTTGACCACATAACATTCATCTCTTGCAATGACAAAGATCTGTCACATCGGCACTTACATTTTTAACAATTTAGCATGTTTATTACAATACCACATGATATGAACAATTTATATTTTTAACGTATGTGACAGATGTGATGTAGTATTGAATTTTGTATGATTTCCATTTAGGCAGATTGACAAAATAAAATTAAAATTATTTAGAAGAATGTGAATTAACAACATTTTGTTTTACATTCTTACATATTCAAGATATTAACATCGTGTGCAACTCAAAATACTCATTGAAATTTACTGTTTCTGTAGACAAACAGAAGAGAGAGAGAGAGAGAGAGAGAGAGAGAGAGAGAGAGAGAGAGAGAGAGAGAGAGAGAGAGAGAGAGAGAGAGAGAGAGAGACTGCCTTCATCAGAAACAATCATAAATTTAAGAACATAGACATTCATAAATTTTTCCTGGAACAGCATATGCAAGCATGTGCAACAAAAGTAGAATTCCATAAAAAATACTTCATAATATTGTGTGTATATGGAGCACCTGCAGGTAACTTTAATCTGTTCATAAACCATCTTGAAGTTGTACTGGCCCATTTAGCAACCAAAAACGAAGAAATAGTGGTTGCTGACGACTTTAATGTACATTTCCTTAAAGACTCTCCCAATAAGAACTGATCTGAGTTAGTAACATGATCATTCAACTTAATTCCCACTGTGAAGTTCCCAACTGCGGTAGTCAGTTGTTCACAAACAGCCATTGATGATATATTTATAGAAAAGTCCAATTAACAAAATTATATTACAAAACCAATACTCAATGGCATCTCAGTCCTTTGACATGCAGTTCATTCTGTTAATCTTAATACTGAATAGCATATAAAATCTGTTAAATATGAACTCAAGGGGGGGTAATCAATAAGCCAAAAATTGATTATTTTAGGGCACTCCACAGAGACGTTCACTGGAGTGATGTTTACAGTGCTCATGGCATGAATGAAAAATATAACACTTTTGCTAATGAAGTGCTTAGCTTATTTGAACACTGTTTTCACCCAAAACTAACCAAGATTAGAGCAAAGTCTAGAAGAAGCCATGGATTACTCAAGGAATAGAGGTATCTTGTAAAACAAAAAGAATACTGCATGTCAATCCGAAACAGTTCTGAAGTTGACACTATAGCACATTACAAGAAATACTGCAAAATATTAAAGACTGGAATATGGACATCATAGCAAATATATTACAAGGAAAAGATAGTCATATCAGATAACAAAATAAAGATAATATGGGATATAGTGAAGGAGGAGACCAGTAGAACCAGGCATGAAAACAGGCAAATAGCATTAAGAGTAAATGATACATAGGTGACATATGTGTATAGTGTTGCAGAACGTTTTTAACAAACATTTTATAACTGTTACTGAAAAGATGGGGGTTGTCAAATTCTGTAGATGCTGCCATGGGATACCTCAGACCACACATTTCAAGAAACTTGCATAATATGAATCTGACCCTTATTACCCCAGCAGAAGTAATGTCCATCATAAAATCTTTAAAATCAAAAACATCCAGTGGGTATGATGATGTATCAACAAAGTTAATTAAAGAATGTGGTTCTGATTTAAGTAACATATTAAGCTATCTGTGTAACCAGTCATTTATCAGTGGAATATTTCCTGAATGGTTGAAATATGCTGAAGTTAAGCCACTGTTTAAGAAGGGAGATAAAGAAATAGCGTCAAATTTCCATCCAATTTTACTTTTGCCAGCATTCTCAAAAATTTTAGTAAAGGCAATGTACAATCGGCTTTACAGCCATCTCATCACAAACAACATACTGTCAAAGACGCAGTTCGGATTTCTAAAGGGTTCTCACACTGAGAAGGTTATCCACACTGAGAAGGTTATCCACACTGAGAAGGTTATCCACACTGAGAAGGTTATCCACACTGAGAAGGTTATCCACACTGAGAAGGTTATCCACACTGAGAAGGTTATCCACACTGAGAAGGTTAGCCACACTGAGAAGGTTATCCACACTGAGAAGGTTAGCCACACTGAGAAGGTTATCCACACTGAGAAGGTTATCCACACTGAGAAGGTTATCCACACTGAGAAGGTTATCCACACTGAGAAGGTTATCCACACTGAGAAGGTTATCCACACTGAGAAGGTTATCCACACTGAGAAGGTTATCCACACTGAGAAGGTTATCCACACTGAGAAGGTTATCCACACTGAGAAGGTTATCCACACTGAGAAGGTTATCCACACTGAGAAGGTTATCCACACTGAGAAGGTTATCCACACTGAGAAGGTTATCCACACTGAGAAGGTTATCCACACTGAGAAGGTTATCCACACTGAGAAGGTTATCCACACTGAGAAGGTTATCCACACTGAGAAGGTTATCCACACTGAGAAGGTTATCCACACTGAGAAGGTTATCCACACTGAGAAGGTTATCCACACTTACAGTGAAAATGTGCTTAATTCATCAGACAAAAAATTGCAGGCAACTGGTATATTTTGTGATCTGTCGAAGGCATTTGACTGTGTAAATCACAATATCCTTTTGAGTAAATTAGAATATTATGGTGCAACAGGAAATGCTGCAAAATTGTTCAAATCTTATATCTCTGGCAAGAAACAAAGTGTGTTATTAGGAAAGAGACCTGTAGTAAGCTATCAGACATCATCCAACTGGGAATTGATTACATGTGGGGGCCCCACAAGGTTCCATCTTAGGGCCCCTACTTTTCCTTGTGTTTATCAATGATCTTTCATCAGTAACATTACCAGATACCAAGTTTGTTTTGTTTGCTGATGGAACAAACATTGCAATAAACAGCAAATCAAATGTAGTCTTAGAAAGATTGGCTAATAAAATATTTGTTGACATTAATAATTGGTTCCTAGCCAATTCTTTGTCACTAAACTTTGAGAAAAAGCACTACATGCAGTTCAGAACTTGTAAGTAGTGTCCCATGAGTATATGCCTAACATAGGATGACAAGCAAATAGAAAATGTGGACAGAGTTAAATTCTTAGTATTACAGCTTGATAATAAATTTAATTGGGAGCAGCACACCACAGCACTGCTAAAGCATCTTAACGAATCTCTATTTGCAAATCGAATTCTGTCCGACATAGGGGATATAAAAATGAAAAAGCTGGCATATTATGCTTACTTTCACTCCATAATGTCATATGGGATTATTGACTTATACGTGGTGTGAACTCAAGAACATCCTGCAGAGGCCTATTTAGGGAACTAGGGATACCACCTACTGCTTCCCAATATATTTATTCCTTAATGAAATTTGTCATTAAAACTATATCACTTTTTCAAACCAACAGCTCAGTTCATGGAATCAGTACAAGAAATAAGAATAATCTTCACAAGGATTTACGGTCACTTACTCTTGTACAAAAAGGTGTGCATTATTCAGGAACACAATTTTCGATACCTTTCCAACAGCCATAAAAAGCTTAACAACCAATGAAATTCAGTTTGAGAGAAGCCTGAAGGATTTATTGGTGGCCTTCTACTCCACTAATAAAAAACATTTTTTAAATGTTAAATTCAGTGTATTATTGCTACTCACTGTAAAGATGACATCTTGGGTTGCAGATAGGCACAACAGAAAGAACACATTAGCTTTCAGCCAATGTCTTTGTCATGACTGCCATTACTGGCAGCTCTCAGACCAGAATGCAACATAGAGCAGAAGCAGCAGTCTGGGGGAAGTGGAGGGGGGGGGGGGGGTGAAAAAGGAGAGGAGTGAAGGAAGGGAAAGACAAGCAGGAGCATTGGCACAGGGCGGCACACAAAGAAGATGGGAGACGAGAATAGGGGGGGGGGGGGGGGGAGGTGAGAGAACAGAGAAGTTGAAATCATTGAATGGAGGCGTGGGGACAGCAGGTTACCATAGGTTAAGGCTGGGATTATTTCAGGGGTGGAGAATGTGTTTTCAGGACATCAACCATCTGTCCAGGTCAGAAAAGCTGGTGATGGAGGGAAAGATCCAGATGGATCAGGCAGTGAATCAGTCCCTGAAATCAAGCACGTTATGTTCAGCTGCATGTTGTGCCACAGGGTATCCTACTTTGCTCTTGCCCACTGTTTGACTATGCTCATTTGTCCTGATGGACAGCTGGTTGGTAGTCATACCAATATTAAAAGCTGTGCAATGCTTGCAACAAAGCTGGTAATTGTCATAGCTGCTTCCAAAGGTGGCTCAGCCTCTGATGGGATAGCACAAGCCAGTGACAGGACTGGAATAGGAAGTGCTGGGATTGTGGATTGGGCAGGACTTACACCCGAGTCTTCCACAGAAATATGAAATTTGTGCCAAGGGGTTGGGATTTGGAGTGTATAAGGGTGGACTAGGATGTTGTGGAGGTTATGTGAGCAATGGACCACCACTTTGGAAGGGGTGGAAAGGATCTAGGTCAGGATGTCCCTCAATTCAGGGCTTGATGATAGGTAACCAAATTTCCGATGAAGGATGTGGTTCAGTTGTTCCAGTTCAGGGTAGTATGTGTGATTAAGGGGGGGTACTCCTTTGTAACTGGTTCTTGGGTGTGGGAGGAGGATTGGGGGTGTGAGTGGACATAGCACGGGAGATCTGTTTGCAGACAAGGTTTGAGGGATAGTGGCTTTCTCTAAAGGGCTTGGTGACACCCTCAGCATACTGTGAATGAGAGTTCTTGTTACTACAGATATGCTACATGGGAGGGATTTTTTGATGTGGAAGGGATGACAGCTGTCGAGTCTAGACTGCAGCTCCTGTTGATTGTTGGTGGGTTTAACGTCAACAAAGGTGTGGATGGAACCATGACAGAGGAGCAGGTCAATGTCCAGGAAGGTGGCATGCTGGGTCGAGGAGGACCACGTGAAGTGGATGGGAGAGAAGGTTCAAATGGCTCTGAGCACTATAGGACTGAGGTCATCAGTCCCCTAGACTTAGAACTGCTTAAACCTAATTAACCTAAGGACATCACACACATCCATGCCCAAGGCAGGATTCGAACCTGTGACCGTACCGGTCGCACGGGAGAGAAAAGTATTGAGATTCTGAAGGAATGAAAATAGGGTGTCTTGGCCCTGAATCCACACCAAGAAGATGTCATCAATTAACCTAAACCAGATTATGGGTTTGGCATTTTGGGAGGATGAGAAGGTCTGCTCTAGATGGCCCATAAACAGGTTGGCATAGGAGGGTGCCACGCGAGTGCACATGGCTGTGCTGCAGATTTGTTTGTATAACTTCCCTGCGAAGGAGAAGTAGTTGCGAGTTAGGATAAAGTTAGGACATTTGGACAGGTAGTGTTCAGTAGCAGTAAGACCAAGGGCATGAAAGATGTTGGTATATAGGGAAGTGGTGTCAACATTAATTAGTAGGTATCCAAGCCTTAAAGGCTTGGGTCTGGTGGTAAGTGGGTGAAGGAAGTGGTTGGTATCTTTGATGTGAGAGGCTAGATTATGAGCAATTGGTTGGAGGTGATGGTAAATGAGAGTGAAAATTCTTTCAGTGGGGCACAATAACCAGCTACAATGGGGCATCCAGGATAGTTAGGTTTGTGGATTTTTGGGAGCATGCAGAAGATGGGTGTGCAGGATGTCATAAGAGTGAGGAAGGAAATGGATGCACAGGAGAAGTTCTGGGAAGAGCCTGAGGGTTTAAGCAGGGACTGGAGCTTATTCTAGACTTCTGGATTGGCTCACTTTGGTACAGTTTATAGGCAGAGGAGTCAGATAGTTGGCAGAGTCACCCAATTCCAAACAGCAGTCGTGGAACCTTCATCTGCAGGTAGGACGGTTAGGCCAGGATTTGTTTTTACATTGTGTATCACTTTCCTTTCTTCTGCTGAAATGTTGGTGTTGTGAGAAAGGAGAAAGTGACCTGTGTAAGGACAGTGAGGCCACATTGGAGTTAAGGAATTCCTGGAAGGTGAGCAGGGGGTGGGTAGTTGGAAGAGAGGAATGGTCACGACTGGATGGCGATATGAACTGGGAGAGGAGGAAAGGAATTCCTGGAAGGTGACCAGGGGGGTAGTTAGTTGGAAGAGAGGAATGGTCACGGTTGGATGGCGATATGAACTGGGAGAGGCAGGGTTTAATGTTGGGATTAGGTTGGCCTTGGTTGGAGGGATTAGTAGCAAGAAAGTGTTTCCATTGCAGGGGCTGGGAGAAGGAGGGTATGCCTTTGACATTGGCACTAACATGGCACCCTCCTATGCCAACCTGTTTATGGGCCATTTAGAGAAAACATTTCTTGTCCCCAAAAAAGCCAAACTCTTAGATTGATTCAGGGTCATTGGTGATATCTTCATGATTTGGACTCAGGGCCAAGACACTCAGTTTTGATTCCTTCACAACCTGAAAACCTTTTCTCCCATCCACTACACCTGGTCCTTCTCAAGCCAGTGTGCCACCTTCTTACACATTGACCACCTCCTCTCTGTCCACACTAAATTCACCACCCACCAACAGTACCTGAATTTCGACAGCTGTCATCCCTTCCACACCAAAATACCTCTCATACATCCTGGTCACCTGGAGAAATTGTGTCTGCAGTGGTGAGAACTCCCTTGCTCAGTATGCTTACAGTGTCACCAAGCTCTTCACAGACAGGTACTATCCCACAGACCCAATCCACAAATGCATCTCCCATGCCATTTCCATTAACAACCCCCAATCCTCCCACCACCCCCAACAACCAGCTACAAAAGAGTACCCCCTTTGTCACCCATTACCACCCAAGACTGGAACAAATGGATGACATCCTTCATCAAGACTGATTACATATCATGTTTCTCTGAAATGAGGGACATCCTATCCAAGATCCTTCCCACTGCCCCTGAAGTGGTGTCCTGTTACCCACCTAACCACCACAACATCCTAGTCCATCCCTACACCACTTCCAATCCTCCCTGTGGAAAACCCAGGTGCAAGACCTACCCAATCCACACAAACCCACCACTTCCTAATCCAATCCTGTCACAGGCTTATCCTACCACATCATAGGCTGGGCCATGTGTGAAAGCAGCCATGTGTGAAAGCAGCCATGTGTGAAAGCAGCCATGTCAAATACCAGCTGTGCTGCAATCATTGCACAGAATTTTACAGTGGTATAACAGCCAACCCGCTGTCCATCAGGATGAATGGCCACTGCCAGACTGTGACCAAGAGCAAAGTAGCCTACCGTGTGGCACAACATGCAGCTGAACATAATGTGGTTCATCTCAATGGCTGCTTCACTACTAAAGCCATCTGGTTTTCCCCCTCCACCACCAGGTTTTCTATACTGTGCTGATGCGATTTATCTTACAAAATACTATGCTTAATTTCTGTCTATAATTTCATTTGGGATTATTTTTTGGGATAACTCAACAAGCCAAGCTAATGTTTTCTGGCTACAAAGATGTATAATAAGAATTATTTGTGGTGTGAACTTAAGAACATCCTGCAGAGGCCCATTTAGAGAACTAGGGATATTAACTACAGCTTCCCAATATATGTAGTCCTTAATGAAATTTCCAATAGCTCAATTCATGGAATAAATATCAGAAATAAGAAATAACTTCACAAAGATTTAAAGTCACTTACTTTGGTCAAAAACTGGTGTGAGTGTGAGTGTGAGAGTGAGAGTGAGAGTGAGAGTGAGAGAGAGAGAGAGAGTGAGAGAGAGAGAGAGAGTGAGAGTGAGAGAGAGAGTGAGAGAGAGAGAGAGAGTGTGTGTGTGTGTGTGTGTGTGTGTGTGTGTGTGTGTGTGGGGGGGGGGGGGGGGGGGGGGGAGCGAGCAGGAGGGCACATGTGCACGCATTTGCTAATAATATAAAGTAATATGAATATTAGTACAATTTGTCTTCTATACAAACTCAGTGCAGTAACACAATCATTGTTAAGTGCCATAAAATGAATATGATATCCAGTGCTTATTACCTCTTAAATGGAAGAATGTCTAAAATATTTTGACATATTCCACATCCAGGATGACCATTCCACTTGGGATCTCTGAAAGGCACATTAGCATACTCTTCTTTGTTTTTCACTGTAAATATTTATTGTGTATTCTAGTTCTTGTGACATGTTTTACATCCTGGAGGATTTCCTCACTATGGATCAATTGGAGTGAAAAGTAGATCCAATCTAACATAAATACATTCTCCATTACCAGAATTATCCTGGCCTATGGTACCCTACCATTTCCACACCACCAACCCAACAGTTTCCACTCCCTCCCTCCTCTCACCTCCCACCCTCTGTCAACACACCCAACCATATTTCCCCCTCCCTTCTTATCTCCTTTTTTGCTCCCCACCACAGCCTCCAATTGCTGCTCTGTTGGTATTCTAGTC
Source organism: Schistocerca americana (assembly GCF_021461395.2). Taxonomy (NCBI): domain Eukaryota; kingdom Metazoa; phylum Arthropoda; class Insecta; order Orthoptera; family Acrididae; genus Schistocerca; species Schistocerca americana. Next base: position 809,683,166 of record NC_060130.1, on the reverse strand, counting down.
TCTGTACACTACTCTTGACAGCACTCTTCTCTTCCCCCCCCACCTGTACCCTGCTCTCTCTTCCCCTTACCCATCCCCTCTTCCTTTTCTGACAAAGGCCTTGGCCAAAAGCTAACGTGTGTCTTTTCGTTGTGCCTGTCTCCAATGCAATGTGTCATCTTTATAATCTTTTTCTTATTATGTTGATATTTAAAATATACAGATATAAGAAATTACAAAGTAACGTTTTCAAAAGTAGTATACAATGATAGTAAATGGTCTACATTTTTGGGTGCATGTATAGGTGACAGTTTCATCAAGGAAGAACACATTCTGCATCTTATTAAGCAATTACGATAAGTTCAGTGCGCACATACTTTCACTCTAAGTCCAAGAATAAGCACATCAGAAATTTATCTGACCATTTTCTTTCAGTAATGTAATATAATAATAATCTGGGAAACCCATTTCTTTGCAAATTTTCAGCTGCTCTTAGTGTGTACACATGCTTCTGTAAAAGTTAATACGGACAATTTTCTAACAATTTTTAATTCATATTATTATTATTATTATTCATATTTATTCACCTTTAAACATTTTACATGTAATCGGTGTCATCTAATAAAAGTTAGTGATGCAGTGTATACAAATTGCCTGCATAATATTATATTTCCAATTTTGTACTATATACACCTTTCATAAAATGTACCATCAAAATTCAATATCATTTATTGCACTCTCTTGAAATTCTTGAACTGTATAAAATACTTTACTTTTTATCCATTTTGCTACTTTTACTTTAAATTTATCCATGGGCATAGTATGCACACTTTTGCGTAATTTGTTAAAAAATGTGGGTGCTAGATACTAATAACTGCAGTGAATCTTCGACAGTCTGGCAAACGGGATGTCAATTGTATGTCAATTTCCATTGTGAATGCATTGCCATCCTAAGGTCAAAGTTATTTAAATTTTCTTTGGCATACATCTGGCAACTATAAATATACAAGCCAGGGACTGCCATTATATTTAATTCTTTAAAATGCTGCCTGCACGAGTCTCTGGGTGGTAGTCCTACAAGGCATCTGATTGCCTTTTTCTTTCTTTCTTTTTTTTTGCCATTTAAACACAGTCTTTGTAATTGGGCAGTTTCCTCATAGTATAATCCCATAAGTGAGATGAGAGTGGAAGAAGGCAAAGTATGCATATAGTAGGAGTGTTCTACTAACAGATCCTCCCAGTTTATGTAACAAGAAGAATACATGTGAGAGTTTTTTTGCATAGCATACCTGTGTGAGATTCCCAGTTGAGATTTTGGTCGACATGGAACCCTAGTAGTTTTACAGACTGAGTATGAATGTGTCATTGGCTTTGCATTTTGATGTCTTTTTTTAGACCTGTTTTCTGGCTAGTTTGTACATATTTTTATCTGCTTAACTATGGTGAGGCCTGTCATGATGCATGGGCATAACTGTTCTTAACTTGTTTAATTTTGGTGTGTACCATTCTTTCATTCTTTTGGTTTTGTGGAGGTGTTACTCTTGTGGATTCTTTCATACTGTTTATTGCAGGTTTTTTCAAATATTTTGACTACTACATCTAAGAATTTAATGGTTGACTCATTAGCTTTCGTAACTTCTGTGATTACTTCATCCCAGTCTATTTGTTTTAACCTGGATTTTAAATAGAAGAGCTCTTTTCATTTACTCTTCTATTGTTCTACCTGGCTCATCTGAATAGCTTCCTATTTTATTATGTAGTGGAAGTTTTAAGCCAAAGCCCATCATGATCTTAATTGCCCAATTTAATTATGTTGCTCTCACTTTCATTTATTTGAAAATTACTGATTATGTTGTCCAGACACGCATTGTCTCATGGGCGTATAGTTTATGCAGCAAAAGTTAAGTGCTCTTAATGTGTTAAGTAGATAGTTTACAGTTTTGCTTTTAATTCTAATGTCTATATTTATATCACTGAATATGAAAACTCTGCACTTTTTCCTTCTTAAGGAGGAATACTTTAAGTTTTTCAAGACTCTTTACAAACAAGTCCTCATTTTGGTCAGGGGTGCGATACACAGTTACAACTAATATACCAATACTTGGAAACAATACAGCTGCATGTTTCAAAATATGTTTCAGTACAGAAACTACTTATATCTATAGCTTCACATATTAATTTCAGTCTCTTACAAATATATATGGCTATACCACCATGCTTCATGTTAGTTCTACAGTACCCTGTAGCTAGTTCATAACCATTATGTTAACAATAGCTTGTGAACTGTTCCCAAACACTATGATGTGCCTTGCAACTGTTCCATGGAACATTGTCCGATCAATCCAGAAAAGTAGTTCAGAGATTACTCCTTTAAGGGATATATGCCTCGTGATTGCCAGCATTAAACTTATTCTCATGCTGGACTGACAGCATGCTCTGTGAAGAACTGTGGGCGAGTTGGTTAATTAGTTGGTTTCACATTCCTTGGATCATTTTTACAGTTAATCTTAATAGTTTGGAATGTATCATTTTAGATCATTCACATTACACATTCTTATGTAAATATGGCTGCACACTGATCATTTACAAGTTTTGATTTTAATATAGTGTGAATTAGTAATTCTTATGAACTACCTTTTATGGATTTTAAAATCTATGGACTAAAAAGAGTTGTCAAGGAGAAATTTTTTCAGTTGAGATGAAGTTAAATTTGGTAACAGAGATCTCACAGAATTTGGTAAGTGATCAAAAATTTTGGTGCAGAGTAGTGCACCACATTTTTGCGCTAAAGACAACCTTAGCATGGAACAACGAATGTCTTTTTTTCCTTCTGGCATTCTAATTATGTACACCGTTGTTCCTTTTTAACTGTAGTGGGTTTCTTACAACAAACTTCACAAGGGGATAAATATATTGTTAAGCAATTGTCAAAATGCCAAACTTCTTGAACAGACATCTATAAGATAATCATGGGTGAGCACCCGCCACAATTTGCAATGATTTGAAGTGAAATATGGTTGAACTACATTATTTTGCAACATCTAAAATGTGTTTCTTCCAATTTAAATTCTTATCAGTATGTACATCTAGTTATTTTGATATTTCCACCCAATTTATTATTTCATCACCATGTTTTAATGTTATCATTTGTGTAGTACCTACAGATGTGTAGAACTTAATGTGTTTGATCTTTTTGAAATTGAGAGACACATTATGCAGAAAACCACTCAATAATACTTTTCCCAACATTACTTATCCTTTCTTCTGTTGCTGTATGTATGTATGTATGTATGTATGTATGTATGTAGATTACAATACTAATATCATCCGCAAAAAGAACTATTCTGCTTATTGTATATTAGACGGAAGGTTGTTTAGATGTATCAGAAACAACAGTGTCCTAACACTGAGTCTTGTGGAATCCGGTAAGTGATTTTACCCAGTTAGAAGATTTTTCCCTAATTACATTGGGTGAATTATTTGCATTCCTTTGATTAGACATGACATTATCTGTTACTTGGTCATCAATTCCACAAAATCTCAGTTTTTCTAGGAGAATATTGCAGCTCACACAGTCAAATGCCATTGATAGGTCACAGAAAATGCCATTGATAGGTCACAGAAAATGCCATTGATAGGTCACAGAAAATGCCAACCAGCTAGGTTTGTAATATTTGGTGAGTTAATATTTAAATGGCATTTGCAGTTGAGCAACTCTTCTGAAATTCAAACCATGATTTTTCTGAGGTTATCATTCTCACTCTCCTACTCGAGCCCCAAACTTAACTTATTTTTTACCTATTGACCATAGTAATGTAGTAGTAAGATAAAATGAAGTTATCTCTTCAGTTTTGACTGCAACATGTGTCTAAGATACACTGGATACGAACAAAAGCAGCGTATTGATCACAGTACAAATCTATAGTTAAGAATGACAATTCTACAGGTATGCCATATACAGCAGAAGCCAGTCATTGATGATTGGATCCCACATATCTACCAAATCACACATTGCTGATTGCTACATTTTATCTGCTATGCCACATACTTCTAAACATTTTGAGGGGATTAAGGTCGGGAGATTTAGTATGTGATAGGATACCTTAGTGTATGTTGTGTAGCTATAGAGGAAACAGAAACACTTTGTAACTGAAGATGTTTAAAAAAATGTCCTTGTCCACATTTACAGTAGTGTCAGTGAGTTGCTCCAAGTAATAGTACAAAAAGCATCACAGAACCACCTCTGGCCTGGTGCCAAAAAGCTAACCTTTTATTATTTGTATTTACTGTTTAAATATTAAGATACTGATCCAATCATGCTGACAGCATTACTTGCACAGAGAACTTGTTAATACTAATTTCAGTATCACTCAAATCATCAGGAAAAATTTTAATTACTGTCAGTGCTTACTAACAAGAGGGACGGACCAGTCATAAGCGTGCTCTTAGAGAGCAAGTGCCAAACTGCTAAGATGGCTCATAGTAGTCTCCGTACATTTTTGGAGAAAGCAATATGTGAATCCGTATGTAAAATATGATATTGTGTTAAGATGGAATAATTTGTTAGAGTTACCCCAGATGATAGTCTTGTGACAGTTTGTGTTAATCTTCTGTGGAGACTTTTACTGTGTCTTTTGCAGTGCTCTAGAAATGATCATCATCTGGAAACTTTGTCATGAATAATGACAGAAACTCTCAATCTTCTCCTTGGTTTTTTGCTTTTATAAATAGCTATAAAATCCAGTGGCATGCCAATTCTCTGTAATTTCGAATTTAGTAGCACCTAATTCTTTCCCATTTTCTACTCTGTTGGGCATTGTTTAGTGCATACAGGTCAGAGCCTGTGGCCAACAGTTACATATTTACAATATGAAAACTGAACAAGTTACCTCCAGTTATGCTAAGGATAGCGAGCAGGGGCACTATTTACTGAAATCCATCATGTTTGCTAATCCTGGCACATATTTTTCATGGGAAGTGATATTAAGGAACCCACTGTGTAGCATTTGAGGGTAACAGCTTGCACATTTTGGGAATTATACTTAACATACTCTCATGAATACTTCACAAACTCATTGAGTTATTGGTGCACTCTACATGAGGCACCATTTGAAAAGAGGCACTGAAACGGAAAAGAACAGAGAGAAGGCCAAAATACTAAATTCGGTCATCCAAAACAGTTTCATCACCTGATATTGTAACATAGTCCCTCCTTTCAATCATTGTATGAATGTCGATAAAACAGATATTGAGATAACTGGTCATGGAAAAGAATAGCACCTACAATCGCTTGATAGTGGAGAGACCTAGGAACCAGATGAGATACTTATAAGATTCTATGAAGATTATGCAACACAACCTATTCCCCTGTAGCAGCAGTTTATTGTAGATCAGTGGAGCAATGAAGAGTACCCAGCGAATGGAAAACACACTGGTCATTCCAGTTTTCAAGAAGGGCAGTAGGACAGATGCACACAATTATACACCTACACTGTTAATGTCAGTCTGTTTTCAAACTTTGAAACATGTTTTATGTTTAAGAATCATGACTTTTTGGATAGCAAAAATCTCCTCTATTAAAATCAACACTGATCTTGTGAAACTCAACTTGCTCTGTTCCTCCACGAGATCCCTACTGTGCATACAACAGCACTCACGTGGATGCTGTGTTTCTTTACTTCAAGAAGGCGTTCGGCACTGTCCTACACTGCCATTTAGTGAAAAAATTATGGTCTTAACAAGAACTGGATTAGATTTGTGACTGGATTGAAGACAGGCAGAACTGAACACATCACTCTTAATAGAACAAAATCAACAACTGTAAAGGTAATTTCCACAGTACCCCAAGGAAGTGTTATAGGACCATTACTGTTTACATTCTATATGAAGGATCTTAGAGTAGCATGGAGAGCTGCATCAAACCAGTCTCAGGACTGAAGACCACAACAACAACAACAACAACAACAACAACAACAACAACGAAGGATCTAATGGAAAGTGTTGGTTGCTCCTCAGGACTGTTCACAGATGATACAGTTGTGTGTATGAAAGTATCAATGCCAGGTGACAGTATCCATTTGCAGAATGACTTTCAGAGGACTGATGAATGGTACAGGCTGACAGTTAAACATGAACGTAAATAAATTAACATATTGTGTATTCATAGGGAAAGAAAGTCGCTACTGCACAAATACACTACTGATGAGAAATGCTGGAAACATTACCTACCGTAAAATATGTACCGTACTTATCCAGCATGACTCAAAGTGAAATAGTCACATGAAACCAATAGCAGGGGAAGATGATGCCAGATTGATAGGAAGTATCTTAAGAAAATCTAACTGATACATGAAAGAAGTGGCTTAAAAGGCACTTGTTCCACCAGTTATCAAGTGTTATTCATCAATATGGGTTCCTTACCAGTGAGGGAGAGGGACGGACACGGACACAGTGACACTGCTTCCTCTCTAAACTGATTTACACTGTACTCTGTTCACTGGGTTACTTTAAAATGAGTAATCTATAAATAACATTTAATGTGCAAGAATGATTTTTTCTCCCAATTCTCCATTTACAAAATATCGAAAATTATTCACTGCTATCTCCATTCTCCTTTAGTGGCATCAGTCTAGAGCATGATCGATTCCCATGCTGTGTTTAGTGTTCTAACAAATTTTAATTATCTTAATAGCTTGGAAACACAAATATACATTTAAAACTTACTTTGTCACTGCCCAGTACACAGTCATCTGCCAGATGTTGTACACACAGTACAACATTGCAGCCCAATCCAATGTAGTGAGCAGCCTGCAAGAAACTTCTAATTAACAACCCAAATTGATCTTGCTGGTACCACTACCACTACCAAATAACAACTATTGTCTACAGCACACACACACACACACACACACACACACACACACACACACACACACACATTTCATTAATATACTCCCTTAGAAACATGAGAAAAATGTTGTTTAGTCATTCTTACAACAAGTTTTAATGCCTTTGTCAAATGGAAACCAATTTCAATTTATATGTAACTCAATTTGATATCAGTAGTCCAGAAACCAGTTCTTCACAATATGGAGAAATTACAATCAAATACAAATAAATACAAATACAAATGTTTTATTCCACCTTTGAGCATATTTACATGCAATTGGTGTCATCAGTGTTAACACAATAGTAATAATATAAACTACAACAAATGTCATTAACTACAATATAATAATCCAAGATGGATGAATACATATTTATGCAAATGTCAATAAAAACAAGAAGTTTCCTAATAGATCAGTTACAAGATAAATGAACTACATAGTTGAGTGAATGACAAATAAATAAACAGATAATTAATCTTGAGTACATGAAACAGTAATAATATAGTTCCACACTGTGACATGTGTACAGTTTGCAGTTAATTTATTGTTAATTCTCATAAGGAAAGTGGGTCATTTGCCACATACTCTTAGAACTCTTGAGCAGAGTAAATTTCTTTAGTTCTTATCCACCTTGAAATACTTAGTTTTAAATTTATTTACTGGCTCTGTGTAGACATTTTCAGGTAATTTGTTGAAGTAGACAGGACCAAGATATTTTTAACACTTCTGTGTCTTTGCAAGCCTAGAATTGGCATATTAACCGTATGTCCACTTCTTATGTTATGGTTATGAACTGTCCTCCTTAAGTCAAATTTACTCAGATTCTCTTTCATGAAGACAAGACAGTTGTAAATATACAACTGTGTGGGTATCCCAGCTGAGCATTCAGACCGAATACAATAGCTTTCAGTCTCACTATCATTCTCCTGCAGTGCATTTGCTTCAGACCAAGTAGTGTACCTCCCCATTTCTGCTGCCATGCTGTGTTGCACATTTTCAAGGTTGGTATCACATGTGATGAGTGTCGTGTCATCAGCATATAGCACTGCATCACATGGTACAACTGCAGGTAAATCATTTATATAAATAATGAAAAGGAAAGGTCAAAGAAGAGATCCTTGAGGTATACTCTTCACAACTGGGAGACATTCTGATGCTTGATTATTTACCTTAACTGACTGTTTTCTATTGTCCAAGTAAGCCTGAAGCAATTATAATTTCCTGTTTTGGCAACATTATGGCTGCAGCTTCAAATTTTGCTTCTATGCACAGTGCACTTACATCTATAACTTCGTAGATTAAGTTGACACTATTTTTAATATATACAGATACATTGCCATGTCAAATAACCAAAAGCATAAGTGTACTGTTAATACACATTATGTATGTGTGTTTTTGGGGTTTATGTGCACTCAATGGTGAAGTTATCAGTGCCCAATACACTGCGTAATGTGTTTCAAAGATTACTATAGGAACAGGTCCAGTTTATAAAACACAATGGAAAATCCTTTTACCAAAATTTTCATACGTGTTATTATCCAACAGCACGACTGAATTAAATTAGCAACAACCACAAAGATCTACAAGAGTGTATGTATACATACCACAGCCATAGCAGCAACAGAACGCGAGGTATTTGAAATTATGAACAAAAGAACGTAACTGTTGTCCATAGCAGCTGCCTCCAAAGGAATAAGTCTTTTACTCCACTGACCAACTTTAGGGTTGTGGTATGTTAAGCCATTCTTTCTGTAACATTAACATAAAATAATAATAATAATAATAATAATAATAATAATAAAGTGCATAACATGTTACACAATTTATTACAGAAAAAATTAGCCACATTAATTGACAAATTTTATTGTTCTTCATATTCTTTAAATATTCATACTACTCTCACAAAACCTGAGTTACATATTTAGTTCAGCAAGGACAAGAAATTTCAGATCGAGTCTACATATGCACAATCTGACTTCAGTGTCGTGTAAAACCTGCCTCTTCACTATCTGAATAGCTGTAAATATGTTCACAATTAGTGGGAAGTTAGTTATAACTGATTCTTATGTTAACAGGAAAGTAACTGTTTTAATTAGTGTTTTTTCCACGCTGCTTTATCGAATTTATTATCTTTTTAAGCAACATTTCAACTTAGATCCTAAGTCTGAAACTTAAGTAGATGTGCAAGTCTGAGGAACTGTTAGTAAGTTTAACAATGCTACCCCCGCCCCTAACCTCCTCCTCCTCCTCCCCCTACTACTACTACTACTACTAGCATCACCAATTGAAACACCTCTTAAATTTAGTTTCATTTATGTACTACAGGACCAATAAAAACTTTGTCACATATTCTCATTAGTTACTTTTTCTCAGTATTTGTCTTAAGCCATCAAAAAGGGACCATAATGATACCTTATTTCCCGTTGTTTTTAGCCTTCACTTCACTCTTTACATTCTCCCATTTTTAATTAGGCATATCAGATTGTATCGTTGATATCTTTCACTGTAATAATTTTCCCCGTTTGAGAAACTGTGTTGCCATTTCATACACCAATGGCATAAAATGATTGCAGTACAAGATTAAAGTTTTAGTGTCATGCACATAATGAAGTCTGGCTATGAGGTGCTTGGTAATACAGAACTTTAGGGAAACATTCAGGCATATTCCGTAAATACTGCTCCCCAAATTTAATAATTGTGAACAATTTTTTCCATGATATGATGATTGCAGTAAAGTGATTGTTGCCCCTTGTGAATTCCTTTTTCCATCCCTGATTCGCAATTTCAGAAAGTGACTATGAACAGTATGTTTTCATCAATGATTTCATACTTAAGTTGGCAATTGATTCCTCATATATACAGATCTTAGACAACATTTGTTGTATTGTACTGGAATGTTACTTCAAAATTGCTGCCACTACAAACTATTTTTATGAAGTAAATTTCTTTGTGGGAAACATTGTACTTGATTAGATTAGATTAGTTTTTTGTTCCATAGATCCGTGCTGAGGAGATCCTCGTGGATGTAGAACATGTCAATTTTTTATTTTTATTTTTATTTTTTTAAGCTGAAATAACAATACTAATAGTATGAATACATACAATACATCATTTGTTTCTATTAAAAAATTTGTCAATGGAGTAGAAGGACTACTGAGGTTATCATGGGATAGTGTCACAATAAGTATTTGTCACAAGATGTTCAGCATTGAATCAACCCCAGCATAAAGCAATGATTTATAATGTATAATGTAACTGGCCAGATGAGAAAGCTAAATAAAATACCCAATACCAGATTCATATAGAAGCAGGTGATACACTTTTCAAATTAAATATGTGATACACTGTATTTTATAATGTCACTGTACATATGACTTTCTTTCTGTAACACATATTAATCATTATTTAATAACATACAGAAGGTAAAGTTCATCATCTTATTTCATATGAACAATTACAAAGCTACACAGAGTGAAACTTTGATTCAGACAGTTTAGTAGTTTCAGATCCAGGAAGAAAAAAAAATGTTTATGTAATGTAATTTTTATGTAAAATACAGAAATTTATACCATAATAGTGTCTGGAAAGCAACAAAGTCTATCATTCAAAATTCAAACATTTCAAATATTCACAACCTTTGACATGATTTTAAAGATCTGTATATGTACGAATTACTAATACTTTGACATTGGAATGTTTATAAATGAAAGCAATAAAAATTGTAGATTTATCCACAGTTTGTATACTTCTTATATCACTGTCTGTTTTTATACAGCAGCAATTATTATGTAATAAAGTAAGATTATTTCAGATAATCATCTTGTGGTGTTGTAGTTGTCACGATTTCAGATGTTTTTGTTATCCACATGGAACATGTTATCACACTTAAAACTTTACAAATACTTGTCATTGAAAATCTCTATATTTAAAAATGGCAGTAACAAATAATTTATCTGTGACAATTAAGAAAGTATTTGAAGAACAACACTAGGTGCACTTAGAGTGCCAATCAATTGCAGTTTGTAAGTTAAGATGTAATTCTTCTATCAGTTGTGAACCAACTTTAAGACATTGACCATTATTGTTTTTGACAAAAATGTGCATCTGAAAAAAAAAAAAATTGTTTCTTTCATTCCATAGTCTGCATTATGACCCGAACCTCTCTCAGACCCAAGCTGATGTGTTATTTTCAACAACTAGCTAGGTATTTTATAAATTCTGCATACTAGTCCTATATTAACATTACATGCTGAAATTTTTTTTAAGTTAATGGCACTGTTGCAGCTGTATAATTAGCCGTAGAGAGGAGGTATGCTAAGTGTTAAAAGGTGTGCTACTTCAATAATGTATTCTTTATCCTTATGCAAGCCACAGTGAGATCTGTCACATGTAAATTGAATTAACACTCTTGAAGTAGCAGAGAACTTCCAAAACTGATTAAATGTGACCATGCCCCAAATATTTTACAGTTCATCTGCATTGCTGAGTAGAACTAGCCTCAGAATATTTCTTCACGAAAATGTTCCGCAGACACAAGCTTACGGATTAGTTGCCTGGTCCTTCAAGATGCTCTTTTAGCTCTTATGCAGCTATAATTGCACTCTTTGGAAAAAAATTATGCCAGGGCATTGGTTGGTGAGTAAATTTTTTCAACAAATTTCATTCACAAGTTACTGATGTAATAACAAAGTATCAAGACAAAAATTCTCATGGTGCTACTGTATTTCTGATTGCACTATATTTCCTTTATCTAGAAGATTAAATTATTTGGCACAGTATTTTAGAACATTATCTTACCAATCCCAATCCAGTCTACCAATATTACTGCTAAAAGGAATAAATGTGGCAAGGAAGTTAGTGGAGCTGTAAATTTTTGTACAGTGGTAGGTGGGACCATCACAAACACCATACCGGAAGTCCCCACCTGTGGGGGTGGGGACACATTTGAAGGTGCAGATGTGAGTTACTAACACTACTAATGCAAGAAACAGATATGGACAGAATCTACGTAAATCTCTGCACACTGTTATATACTGCTATATGGGAAATTGATTTTCAGTTGTCCTGCATATAGCAGCTATAGCATTCTTCCAGGAAAGTCACACCACGAGAGCTGCTTGCTTTTCATTTTGGAGAAAGACTATGCTTTCCCAGCTTTTCATGTCCAGTTCTGTCAAGTGAGGAGACAAAATTTCTTCACTAATCTCTTGTTTATAAAGTTCAGTTTTTTTAGTTTATTAAATGAGTAGTTATCTTCAGCTGTTAAGTGAGCTATTATGTAAAAACGTTCAACAGCTGGAGCTGTCAACTGGCTACAGCCTCAGTTCATCCAACTTCTGAAGAGGCCCACAGGCTTAGATTGTCTTCTCCAACAACAAAGGTAGGTTAGCTAGGAGTTATGGAACTTCAGATATATCAACGTAAGTCAATTCATTACAGCTGACAACTTTTCTAGACTTGAACATAATAAGTCCCATTCCATCAGACATATTCGAACACACCTTGGGAGGGGGGGGGGGGAGGGGGGGGGGAGGGAGGGGGGGGGAGAGAGAGAGAGAGAGAGAGAGAGAGAGAGAGAGAGAGAGAGAGAGAGAGAGAGAGAGAGAAGGGAAGGGGCATACTGGTACAGTCACCCAACAAAGTATTGGTCATGCCCAACAGTGCCCAACTTCGATGATCTAATGGGAACCGAAGTATCGACCTCAGAGCAGCTGTTGACACTGAGTCCACTTGGTGCAGCCAACTCTACAAGTGCCAGCAATTCCTGAAGGGAAGAGGTTTACGCAGTGCACCAGTAACAGAAGTAATGGTGAGAGACAGGCAGTAACTTTCTGCTTATTCATTAAATCCCCACCAAGTGACTGCAACACAATTAGATGGCTCTATAATATACTGCCAATGACAGACTGCAGCTAGGTTCTTCATTCACAAAATCAATTCCTGTCATACCAATACCACACAGGTTACAGACAACATCACACTACAAATTATACACTTCTCAGTCTTTAGTTATAGTAATATATTTTACATAAAAGTTCACTTAAAAACTGCAAATAAGTACTCATTTAATAAACTGAAAATAACTCCACTTTATAAACATGAGGTCAGTTAAGTTATTTAGTCTACTCCCATTAGAAGACTGGACAGGAAATCCTGGGGGAGGTATAATCAGTCTGCAAAATGAAAAGAGAACACTGCTAAAAGTGGGGGCAGTTTCCTTTCACAGAAAAATGCTACAATTGTGCTGTAGTACGATTATGAATAAATTTCTCTTCTAGCAGTGCAGAACATTGAGAAGAGATTCACACAGAACCTGTCCACATGCAGCTGTTGCATTAGTATTCTTTGTAACTCATGGAAACTATCAGTATTAGGCTGGTGCATAAGTTTGTAACATTTTTGTTACATGTGTCTGTATTCCAGTTGCTACAGGTTTGATTATCGATTGTCCTTTTTTATTTGTTTATCTGGGTTTATATATTGTCATTTTGTCATTTGGGGATAGTGAGGGAAGCTATAGACACTAGAAATGAGTGCCAAGTGGAGAAATCTTAACATTTCCAACACATTCTTCTGTTCGAGTTCAATAGGGCAGTGACAGTAATGGAGGCAGCTAGAAACATCTGCAACATGTATGGGGATAATGCCATTGGACACAGCACAGAAAGAACAGGATTTTCTCATTGTAAGGAGGATGTTTTGACATTAGGAACTGCATATTCAGGAAGACCTGCCGGGTCTGATGATGATTGTTTAAACTCATTAATCCACAATGGTCCACATCAGTGTACTCAAGAACTGGCAAATGTGTAACTGTGATCATTCCACCATTGTGTGAAATTTGCATGCAATGGGGAAGGTTGGGTGTGCAGGTACCACATGCTCCAAGCCAAAATCACAAAAATCAACAGGTGGCCATATGTGGAACTCTGCTTGCTTGTGATCAACTTATCTATCATTACTGGTGATGAGAAATGGTGGCTGTGTGAAGATAAGGAAAAGACAGGAAAGGTTGAGCTCAAACAAAGTAGCAGCTCCCTGTACAAAGACATTCATGCATCCACAAAAGATATTGTTATGCATCTGGTGGAACAGTGATGGTATGATGTACTATGAACTGCTTCCCTGTAGTGTAATCATCACTGCTGATATTTATTGTCAATGACTTAGACATCCTGCAGGTGCAATCCATGAACAATGACCAGGAAGACTGCAGGAAGTGATGCTACTCCATGATAACAGCCACTCAGATTCTGCTAGACTGACAAAAAACACTGCACAGGGGTTGGGTTAGGAAGTCATCCTACATTCATTCACCTTATTCACCTGATCTTGAACCCTCAGATTTTTCACCTTTTCCACTCTCTATGAAACAACCTTCAAGGAACTTCTTTTCCATATGAAAATGTGCTCCAAATATGGCTCAACAAGTTCTTCATCTCAAGACAGTGTGATTTCTACAGTTCCAGAACCAAAAAGTAATTCCAACACTGGCAGATTGTTCTAAATAGTGAAGAAGAACACATTACTGATGACTGAAGTCTCTATTAGGTGTATCTTATGTGTTTATTAAACTTATGGAAAAAATGCTACAAAGCCTTGCAGCAACCCAACACTAAAGAAAAAAAATTGCTGTAACTTTTTTGTAGGAAACATCATCATCATCATCATCATCATCATCATGCTCTCTCTCTCTCTCTCTCTCTCTCTCTCTCTCTCTCTCTCTCTCTCTCTCTCTCTGCCCCCTTCTGCGAGGAAGGTATCATCATCATCATCATCATCATCATCATCATCATCATCATCATCATCATCATCATCATCTAAGACTGATTATGCCTTTCAGCATTCAGTCTGGAGCATAGTCCCCCTTATAAAATTCCTCCATGATCCCCTATTCAGTGCTAACATTGGTGCCTCTTCTGATGTTAAGCCTATTACTTCAAAATCATTCTTAACCGAATCCACGTACCTTCTCCTTAGTCTACCCCGACTCCTTCTACCCTCTACTGCTGAACCCATGAGTCTCTTGGGTAACTTTGCTTCTCCCATGCGTGTAACATGCCCCACCATCTAAGCCTGTTTGCCCTGACTGCTACATCTACAGAGTTCATTCCCAGTTTTTCTTTGATTTCCTCATTGTGGACACCCTCCTGCCATTGTTCCCATCTACTAGTATCTGCAATCATCCTAGCTACTCTCACATCCGTAACCTCAACCTTATTGATAAGGTAACCTGAATCCACCCAGCTTTCGCTCCCATTCAACAAAGTTGGTCTAATGATTGAACGGTGCACAGATAACTTAGTCTTGGTACTGACTTCCTTCTTGCAGAAGAGAGTAGATCGTAGCTGAGTGCTCACTGCATTAGCTTTGCTACACCTCGCTTCCAGTTCTTTCACTATGTTGCCATCCTGTGAGAATATGCATCCTAAGTACTTGAAACCGTCCACCTGTTCTAACTTTGTTCCTCCTATTTGGCACTTAATCCATTTATATCTCTTTCCCACTGACATTACTTTCGTTTTGGAGATGCTAAGCTTCATACCACAGTCCTTACATTTCTGATCTAGCTCTGAAATATTACTTTGCAAACTTTCAATCGAATCTGCCATCACAACTAAGTCATCCGCATATGCGAGATTGCTTATTTTGTGTTCACATATCTTAATCTCACCCAGCCAGTCTACTGTTTTCAACATATGATCCATAAATAATATGAACAACAGTGGAGACAGGTTGCAGCCTTGTCTTACCCCTGAAACTACTCTGAACCATAAACTCAGTTTACTATCAACTCTAACTGCTGCCTGACTATCCATGTAAAGACCTTTAACTGCTTGCAAAAGTTTGCCTCCTGTTCCATAATCTCTTAGAACAGACAATAACTTCCTCCTAGGAAGCCGGCCATATGGCTCTTCTAGATCTATAAAGCATAGATACAATTCCCCGTTCCACTCGTAACACTTCTCCATTATTTGCCGTAAGCTAAAGATCTGGTCTTGACAACCTCTAAGAGGCCTAAACCCACACTGATTTTCATCCAATTTGTCCTCAACTAATACTCACACTTTCCTTTCAACAATACCTGAGAAGATTTTACCCACAATGCTGATTAAAGAGATACCTCTGTAGTTGTTACAATCTTTTCTGTTTCCATGTTTAAAGATTGGTGTGATTACTGACTTTGTCCAGCCTGGTGGAACCTGTCCCGACTCCCAGGCCATTTCAATTATCCTGTGTAGCCATTTAAGACCTGACATTCCACTGTATTTGATGAGTTCCGACTTAATTTCATCCACCCCAGCTGCTTTATTGCACTGCAATCTATTGACCATTTTCTCCACTTCCTCAAATGTGATCCTATTTCCATCATCATTCCTATCCCATTGTACCTCGAAATCTGAAACATTACCGATTGTATTTTCACCTACATTGAGCAACTCTTCAAAATATTCCCTTCCTCTGCCCAAGGTTGGTTGGTTTGTGGGATTAAAGGGACCAGACTGCTACGGTCATCGGTCCCTTTTTCCAAAAAATTAAAACCACCCAAAGAGAATAAAAACGAACAGCAGGAAAGACGTCAGACGACACAGGACAAGAAATACTCAGACAGAGATCAGACAAAACAAATTACAATCACACAGAGTGTGACGGTGGTTGGCCGACCATAGAGAGAGAGAAAAAAAAAAGGAAAAGCCAACCACCGAGAACACATTAAAAACTCAGTTTAAAATCGGAGGCCAAAAGCCAGAATCAACACTAAAAAACACAAACACACTCAGATTAAATGATAAAAAACCCCTGACCAAATAAAACGCAAAACTAAGCCAGCCATAGCAGGGTCATCTGTTAAAAGGGCAGGGAGCATGTCAGGCAGTGCAAACGTCTGCCTGAGCACAGCTAAAAGCGTACACTCCAATAAAATGTGGACCACAGATAAAAAGGAGCCGCAGCGACACAGAGGTGGGTCCTCACAGCGCAATAAGTGGCCGTGTGTCAGCCGAGTGTGCCCAATGTGCAGCCGGCAGAGGACAAGAGACTCCTGGCAGAGGACCCGAATGGACGACCGCCACACAGTCGACGTCGCCTTGATAGGGCGAAGTTTGTTGGACATGGGCAGATTGCGCCATTCAGTGTCCCATAAATCGAAAAGTTTTTGGTGTAAGATTGCCCGCAAATTAGTCACCGGGAGGCCAATCTCCAGAGGTGGTTTACTGGTGGCCTCTTTCGCTAGGCGGTCAACATTTTCATTGCTGGGTACCCCAACATGACCGGGGGTCCACACAGAGACCACAGAGCGGCCGCAACGTGCAAGAGTATGCAGGGATCCTGGATAGCCATCACCAGACGGGAACAAGGGAAACACTGGTCGAGAGCTCGTAAACTGCTCAGGGAATCGCTACAGATAACGAAGGACTCACCTGAGCAAGAGTGGATATACTCTAGAGAACGAAAGATGGTGACCAGCTCAGCAGTGAAAACGCTGCAGCCAGCCGCCAATGAACGTTGTTCGGAATGGTCCCTCAGAGTTAGAGCAAAACCAACACGACCAGAAACCATTGAACAGTCAGTGTAAACAAAGCCAGAGCCCTGATATGTGGCGAGGATGGAGTAAAAGCAGCGTCGGAAGGCCTCCGGAGGGACTGAGTCCTTCCGGCTCTGTGCCAAGTCGAGCCGAAGGCAAGGGCGGGGCACACACCACGGGGGTGTACGCAGAGGGGCCCGGAAAGGAGGTGGAACTGGGAAAACTCCAAGCCCGGAGAGAAGCTCTCTGACGCGGACCGCAATCGTGCAACCCGATCGGGGCCGACGTTCTGGGAGATGGACGACTGACTGCGGGAACAGGAGACGATAATTTGGGTGCCCAGGGAAGCTACAAACATGGGCAGTATAAGCGGCCAGCAAATGTTGGCGCCGGAACCGCAGTGGAGGGACACCTGCCTCCACTAGTATGCTGTCCACAGGGCTGGTCCGGAAGGCACCAGTGGCAAGTCGTATTCCGCTGTGTAAGATTGGGTCCAGCACCCACAACGCAGACGGGGATGCTGAACCATAAGCCAGGCTTCCATAATCCAGACGAGACTGGATTAATGCCTGGTGGAGCCGTAACAGGGTAGATCGGTCAGCGCCCCAGCTGGTGTGGCTCAAGCATCGCAGAGCATTTAGATGCCACCAACACGCCTGTTTAAGCTGCTGAATATGAGGCAGCCAAGTCAACCGGGCATCAAAAACCACACCCAAAAACCTATGCGACTCTACCACAGTAAGAACTTCGCCGTCAAGATAAAGCCGCGGCTCCGGGTGAACAGTGCGTTGCCGGCAGAAATGCATAACCCAGGTACAGCCCAAGACTGCGCCTTATGGATAGCACCCTGTAGCTGACGTTCAGCAGCTGCAATGCCACTAGAGCTGTAGTGAAGGCAGAAGTCGTCAGCATACAGGGAAGCAGGGACAGAATTTCCCACCGCTGCAGCGAGGCCGTTTATGGCAATTAAAAACAGGCAGACACTGAGGACAGATCCCTGTGGTACCCCGTTCTCCTGGACTCTGGAGGAACTACGGGAGGCCGCGACTTGCACGTGAGAGGTACGATACGACAGAAAATTGCAGATAAAGATTGGCAGAGGGCCCCGAAGACCCCATCCATGAAGCGTAGAAAGGATGCGATTACGCCATGTTGTATCGTACGCCTTCCGCATGTCGAAAAAGACAGCGACCAGGTGCTGACGGCGCGCAAAGGCAGTACGGATGGCCGACTCCAGTCTCACCAGATTGTCGGTGGCGGAGCGGCCTTTACGGAACCCACCCTGAGACGGAACCAGAAGGCCCCGAGACTGCAGTACCCAGTTCAACCACCGGCTCACCATCTGTTCAAGGAACTTGCAAAGAATGTTGGTGAGGCTAATGGGACGGTAGCTGTCCACCTCCAAAGGGTTCTTGCCTGGTTTTAGAATGGGGATAACAATACTTTCCCGCCATTGCGACGGAAACTTAGCCTCGACCCAAATACAGTTGTAAAGGTCGAGAAGCCATCGCTGGCAGTCCACTGAAAGGTGTTTCAGCATCTGTGGATGCTATCTGGCCCAGGAGCGGTATCAGGACAAGCGCCGAGGGCACTGTGAAATTCCCACTCACTGAATGGAACATTGTAGGATTCCGGATGGTGGGTTCGAAAAGGAAGGCTCCGACGTTACATCCACTCTTTAATGGAGCGGAAGGCCAGTGGGTAATGGGAAGAAACGGAACTCAGAGCAAAATGCTCTGCCAAGCTGTTGGCAATTTCGTCGGAGTCTGTACAAACTGCTCCATTCAGTGAGAGCGCAGGGACACTGACAGGGGTCCGATAGCCATAGAGGCGTCGGATTTTGGCCCGCACCTGCGATGGAGAGACATGGAGGCCAATGGTGGACACATACCGCTCCCAGCACTCCTGTTTGCTTTGGCGGATAAGGTGGTGGGCCCGCGTACGCAGCCGTTTGAAGGTGATGAGGTGTTCAATGCAGGGATGTCACTTGTGATGCTGTAGCGCCCGCCGGCGATCTTTAATCGCCTCAGCGATCTCAGGCGACCACCAAGGCACAGTCCTCCTCCAAGGGGACCCAGAAGAACGGGGAATTGAAGATTCTGTGGCAGTAACGATGATGGTGGTGACCGATTGAACCACCGCATCAATGTCATCATTAGAGAGGCTCAATAGCGGCAGTGGAGGAAAACAAGTCCCAGTCAGCCTTATTCATAGCCCATCTGCTAGGGCGCCCAGAAGAGTGATGCTGTGGCAGTGACAGAAAGATCGGAAAGTGGTCACTACCACATAGATCGTCACGCACTCTCCATTGGACAGACGGTAAGAGGCTAGGGCTGCAGATCGAAAGGTCAATGGCGGAGTATGTGTCATGCGCCACACTGAAGTGTGTGAAGGCACCATCATTTAAAATGGAAAGATCGAGCTGCACCAATACATGCTCAACGGAGGTGCCTCGACCTGTTGCCACTGACCCACCCCACAGAGGGTTATGGGCATTGAAGTCGCCCAGTAACAAGAAAGGTGGTGGCAATTGGGCTATCAGCGCAGCCAGGACATGCTGCGCATCACCACCATCCGGTGGAAGGTAAAGACTGCAGACGGTAACAGCCTGTGGCGTCCACACACGAACAGCAACAGCCTCTAAAGGTGTTTGGAGAGGGACAGAGTCACCGTGCAGAGAGTGAAGGACATAGAGGCAGACGCCACCAGACACCCTTTCATAAGCTGCCCGGTTCTTGTAATAACCCCGATAGCCACGAAGGGCGGGGGTTCGCATTGCTGGAAACCAAGCTTCCTGAAGAGCAATGCAGAAGAAAGGGCGAAGGCTGATAAGTTGTCGAAGCTCAGCTAGATGGTGGAAGAAACCGCTGCAGTTCCGCTGGAGGATGATATTGTCCATGGCTGAGAAAGGCGTGAAGGGACTGGGAAGGCAATTTACGCTGCTTGGTCACTCGCTGCCACCGATTCTGTACCCGTGCGAGTGACATCCATGGCGTCTGAGGGACCAACGAGATCAAGGTCCTCAGCGGACGCCAGAATCTCGACCTCATCCTCAGACGCAGAGCTCAAAGGGTGCGGTGGGGTCAGTGCCACCGCAAGTTCTTTGGCCTTAGAGGTCGTGCGCTTGGACTTCTCTCACTGAACCTTGGGTTTCACCGGCTGGGAAGGCTTCACCAAATCAGTCTCTGAAACAGAGGAGGATCACGAAGCCCTACGACCAGCCGCTGGTTGGGACTTATGCCACTGTCGGGCGTCATGCTTCCCACTGGTGGAAGCCTGGGAAGGGAGGGTCCCAAGGGAGTTCATGCGAGTGAGAACAGCCAAAGAATTTAGACACTTCTCCGGCTGAGAAGCGGGGACGGATGTCCCCGATGGGTAGGAGGATGTTGCTCCTGAGGTAGGTGGTGCAGGAGCAACCGGTTGGGTAGGGCCCCCCCACGGGCAAGGGGGCAGGAGGAGTTGTACTGCTCATCGAGCTGGCTGGAAGTCTCGAAACTGATGGGGCTAGCACAGTTGTTGTAGCAGCTGCGTAAGAAGATGTCACTCACACAGGATGTAGTATGTCATATTTCCTTTTGGCTCCAGTATAGGTCACCCGGTCCAGGGTCTTATATTCCATGATTTTGCGCTCTTTCTGAAAGACTTTGCAGTCTGGCAAGCAAGGTGAATGTTGCTCTCCGCAGTTGACACAGATGGGAGGAGGGGCACATGGAGTATTGTGATGTGATGGGCGTCCGCAATCTCGACATGTGAGGCTGCAAGTGCAGCAGGAAGACATATGGCCGAACTTCCAGCACTTAAAGCACCGCATCGAGGGAGGGATATAGGGGCTTGACGTCATAATGGTAGACCATCACCTTGACCTTCTCCGGTAATGTATCACCCTCAAAGGCCAAGATGAAGCACCGATAGCAACCTAATTGTCCCTCGGACCCCAATGAACGCGCCGGACGAAATGAACACCTCTACACTCTAAGTTGGCGGGCAGCTCGTCATCAGACTGCAATAGTAGGTCCCTATGGAAAATAACACCCTGGACCATATTTTAACTCTTATGTGGTGTAATGGTAACGTTAACATCCCCCAACTTGTCACAAGCAAGTAACCTGCTGACTGGGCGGAGGATACCATTTGTATCAGCACTGACCCAGAGCGCATTTTGGACAAGCCCTCCACCTCCCCAAACTTGTTCTCTAAATGCTCGACGAAGAACTGAGGCTTTGTGGATAGAAAAGACTCCCCATCAGCTCTCGTGCAAACTAAGAATCGGGGCGAATAACTGTTACCTCCATGCTGAGACTTGCGCTCCTCCCACGGCGTGGCCAGGGAGGGGAACATTTTCGGATCATACTTCTGAGCATTAAATTGAGCCCGAGAACGCTTAGAGACTGCTGGCGGCTGGCCGCCAGCGAGAGATGACGTACCATGCTTCATTGCGGGTCATCCGCCCTGATGCCACCTACTCTGACCAAGGGCCCTCCCCACAGGCGCCACCCAGCCGCAGCAATAGCCACCTGGCAGGATGGCCATTGCCGGCAGTCCTGATGCCCCAGGGAGATGGGTATCTACTCCTCGGCGTATGTGGGGAGTTAACAGCGCAGGCGTCAGTAGAGTGATCCCTGTGTTGTCAGGGGGCTACAACCAACAGGGAACATGGCGGCCCCACCACAACGGACTGGCTACCGTGCTGGATGTTAGGTGACATGTGGTCCATGGTCACCGTCAGGGCAGAAAGTGGCACTGCACAGCGCAAGGTGGAAAGTGCAAGCAGGAACGTATCCATGCCCAAGAGATGGAGAGCGGGCAGGACTGCAATGCAATGACAAAGAAGCTGGCGAAAGGTCTGATCGCAAGATGGACACAATGCACCAAGTAAGGCGCCCTTCCCCAATCGGCTCGCTCTTCGGAAAAATTTTGAGAGATGGAGGTCAAACCCAACAGGGGACCATCACATATGGCCGAAAAGTTTGAGACTCCTTTAATCGCCTCTTACGACAGGCAGGAATACCGCGGGACTATTCTAACCCCTGAACCCGCAGGGGGGCCCTCTGCCCAAGGCATCAACAGAATTCACCAGTAGTTTTCCTGACCTGTCCAAAATACTTGTCATTTCCTTCTTACCTCCCTTTCGAAATGACCCAAATTCTCCAACCTGTTTCCAAAGTCTTCCCAAGATTTCTTCTTGGATGCTGCAATTATCTGTTTGGCTTTGTTTCTTTCTTCAACATAACTTTCTCTGTCTACCTGAGTTCTAGTATGTAGCCATTTTTGATACGCCTTCTTTTTCCTTTTACAGGCTGCCTTGACTGTGTCATTCCACCAAGCTGTTTGCTTCATCCTACCTTTATACACTACTGTTCCAAGACATTTTTTAGCCACTTCTAGTACTGTGCCCCTGTACCTTGTCCATTCCTTTTCTAATGACTGTAATTGACTACATTCAACTAACTGGTACCTTTCTGAGATCACTGTTATGTACTTGTTCCTGATTTCCTTATCCTGAAGTTTCTCCACTCTTACCCTCCTACATATGGACCTGACCTCACCTGCCCTTTCAGCCTCACAATACCAATTTCACTGCAGATTAAATAGTGATCAGTGTCATCAAAGAATCCCCTGAATACATGTGTGTCCCTCACAGCCTTCCTGAATTCCTGATCTGTTGTTATATAGTCAATGACAGATCTAGTTCCCCTGCCTTCCTAAGTAGACCAGTGAATGTTCTTACGTTTAAGAAAGGAGTTTGTGATTACTAAGCCCATACTGGCACAGAAATCCAAGAGTTTGTTTCCCGTTCCTGTTAACCTCCATACCCTCTCCAAATTTACCCATAACCTTTTCATACCCTTCTGTTCGATTTCCAATCCTGACATTAAAATCACCCATGAGCAGAACGCTGTCCTTGTCCTTTACTCTAACAACTACATCACTGAGTGCATCATAAAAACTATCCATCTTATCTAGATCTGTCCCTTCACAATGCGAATATACTGACGCAATCCTAATTTTCTTGCTAGACACTGTCAAATCTATCCACAACAGTTGTTCATTTGCATACCTTATTGCAACTACACTGGGATCCATTTCTTTCCTGATGTAAAGCCCTACACCCCATTGTGCTATTCCTGCTTTGACTCGTGACAGGTAGACCTTGTATTCTCCCACTTCCTCTTCTTTCTCACCCCTTACCTGAATGTCACTAACAGCTAAGACGTCCAACCCCATCTTACTTGCAGCCTCTGCCAGGCCTACCTTCTGCCCAGAGTAGCCCCCATTGATATTAATAGCTCCCCATCTCGTTAGCATTTGTCTGCTGAGTCGTATCTTAGGAGTCCCTGGTTTGTCACTTAGAGCTGGGACTCCATCACCTGCAAAGGTCCGAGGCATTTTGCTCTGATTATTGCAAGCATCATATTTACAGTACCAGGGAAGCAGGTTGCTAGCCTTACTTGCCCCGGGTCCCATTGAGTTTTACCCCTACCAGTTGAGGTACTAACTGGTGGATTTGGTAGTCTTTGCCATCTGAGCACAAAGGTGACCATGACTCAGAGTATGTCCGAGATGCCCAGCCTTATTCCAAAGTAACTGGTACCCCGACTGTCAGGACCACTTACTTGGCCACTCATACGTTGCCCGTGGTTCATGAACTAGGACATGACAACAGGAACCCACACCATGAACCACAGGAAACTTAACACTGTTTAAGTTTTATATTGGGAACATTTTCATTAGTAGTTGTGGTTGTGGTTTTCAAGTTATCCAAGAAAAAAATTTAAGAAGTAACCTCTGAACACCCTCCTCCCTTCCCCGCACACTGTCCCTCCTCCCCCAAGCCGACCCTACCACAATGCCCACACCTCACAGGTGTGAATTTTTTCTATATTTTTCATGGTTCTACTGCTTACTGCACAAAAATTTGTGACTACAAAAAATTTTTCCATCTACTTGGCCTTTTTTGGTCTTAGTTGATGGTGCCAAAAAAGCAGTATGCACATAAACATATGTATGTATGTATGTATGTATGTATGTAATGTATGTACCATATCTCCTCCTCAACGCTGCACTGATTTGAACCAAATTTGGTCCACAACCACAAAACTTCATGAGGGTGAGAACTGTGAGATTTATAGCCTCTTAGCTCCAATAGGAGCAGAGATTTGAGCAAAAAAAATGTTTTTTCAGCCTCTGATGTGTAGGATTTCCTGCACAACTGGTGTGTTGTGTTTTAGTACAATTGGTCATCTGTGCCAGCCTGCTTTGTATGGCAGCCTATAGACGAGGCATGGGGAGATGGAAAGGGAGTGGGGGGGGGGGGGGGGAAGGAGGAGGAGGAGGAGGAGGAGGAGGACATGGACAGATATGGACTAGTAGACATGTGAGCATGAGGTGAACGGGCAAAAAAGGAGGAGGAGAGTGTGACAGGAAGAGGCAGAGGGAAAGAGGTGGAAAGAGCAGAACAGGAAGAGGTGCAGAGTTTGGAATGTGGTTGGGATGAGGTGGCAAGTGTGATATGGGGGGGGGGGGGGGGGTGAGGCAGAGTGGGAGGTGGGAGATGCATGCATTATGCGTATTGAATGCATAAGTGGGGAAAGCTGTGGAGTGCATTTTTGTTTCGTGTTGTGGTGTGTGTGTGTGTGTGTGTGTTTTGTTTTGCCGGGGTCATACATACCCAAGTCAAAACTAGACCACACAAACACAGAATGGAGTTGAATGACTATGCGTCAATCCCAATGGATAGGACAGGAGACAGCTGAAAACAGGCACGTGGAAAAAGGGCTAAGAAAACAGCACACAGTAATGGTGGTCCAAAACTAAGAATGAAATGGCATTCGCCATACTGCTGCGGTGGATAAAAAGTAAAACTCAGTCAACAGACCGCACATCATTCACTAAAATGGCTGGTACATCAGGTGGCAAACCCAAGCTGGAACATAAATGGTTCTAAAGGGGCATTCCAGCAAGAAGTGGTGGACAGTTAAAATTTGTGTGCAATGTGGACAAAGTGGTGGGATAGTGACACTGAGCAAATGACTATGACTAAAAAGGTAGTGCCCAATAAGCATCCTAGTTAATATGACCTCCTCCTGGCAGGAGGGCTGAGAGGAGGTCATCCAAACCGCTGGGAGAGGCTTAATAAGCCAAAGCTTATTCTCCACAAAGGGGGTACCATTGGCAATGCCAAAGTGACACCACCTCCTGACAGATGGCAATGCAGAGATCGTCGGAGAAAATATAGGTTCTCTTGGATTGAGGTACAAGGACTGCAGCCTTGTCAGCAACATCAGCAGCTTTGTTTCCTGGCAGGCCAACATGACCAGGGACCCACAGAAACATGACACTGGCTCCACCAACAGTGAGCAAGTGACAGGTTTTATGGACCCGCTGCACTAAGGGGTGGGCGGTGTACAGTTCACATAGACTTTGAAGGGCACTGTGCGAGTCTGAGCAGAGGACACAATTGGAAAGGCTGTGTCACTAGATGTACTCCATGGCCTGATACAAGGTGAAGAGCTTGGCTGTAAATACTGAGGAGTGTGCTGAAAGCCGATATTTAAAGACACAGGTGCCAACAACGAAGGCACACCTGACCCCACAGTCAGTCCGAGAGCCATCAGTGTATACAAAGGTATTATCACAAAGTGCCATGCAAAGGTCATGAAACTGAAGGTGATAGACCGAGGCTGGAGTGGTGTCCTTAGGAAGTGACTAAAGGCCAAGGTTAACATGGGCCACTTCATGTAGCCAAGGTGGTGAAGGGCTCACACCCATTGGGAACGTTGCAGGTAGTGTGAAGTTAAGCCGCCGCAGTAAGTGGCAAAAGTGGACTCCAGGAGGTAACAGAGAAGAGGGATGAGCACCATACTGAAGATCAAAGGAATCGTCAAAGGAGGTGGCATAGGATGGGTGGCCATGCATGGCAGACAAACAGCACACATACATGCTGAGGAGAAATTCATGGTGGTAGGACAGTGGTAGTTCAACAGCCTCAGCATACAGACTCTCAGCAGGGCTGGTGTAAAAGGCCTCCACGGCCAAACGAACCCCATGATGGTGGATAGCGTTGAGACAGCATAAGAGGGATGGGCATGCACATGCATAAGCAAAGCACCCATAGTCGAGTTTGAATGGACAAGGGACCGGTACAAATGGAGGAGGGTGGTTTAGTCGGCACCCCAGGAAGTACCAGAGAGGGCACGTAAGAAATCTAGGGACCGTATATAGCGGGCTGCCAGGTAAGAGACATGGGAGGACCAAGACAGTTTCCTATCGAGCATGAGCCCCAGAAATGTCATAGTTTCATTAATGGAAGGGCCACAGGCCAAAGATGTAGAGATGGTGGCAGAAATCATTTTTGGCACCAGAAATTCATACAGAAGGTTTTATTGGTGGAAAAGCGAAAGCCATTGTTAATGCTCCAGGGGTAAAGACCATCGGCAAAATCGTCAACAAAAAGAGAGCTCGAGATGCCCGGCGGGAGACAGGCCATTATAGGGTTAATGGCGATAGCAGAGAGGATGACACTCAGGATAGAACCCTGATTCACACCATTTTCCTTGATAAAGGTGTCCGACAACACAGTTCCCACACGCATCTTGAAAACTCAGTTTTGTAAAAATGCTCAAAGAAAATAACGCAGGTGCCCATGGAAGCCCCACGTGTAAAGAGTACGGAGGATACCACAACTCCAGCAGGCGTCCTAGGCCTTCCCCAAATCGAAAAACACTCCCACAGTCTGGGATTTCTGCAGAAAACCATTCATAACATGGGTGGCAAAATTAATAAGATGGTCAACTGCAGAATGCTGTGCTCGAAATCCACACTGTGCATTCATTAGTAAATGGTGAGACTCGAGCCACCATACCAGAATCATACATTCCATCACCTTGCAAACACAGCTGGTAAGAGATGGGCCAGCAGCTAGAAGGAAGGTTTTTGTCCTTACCAGGCTTAGCTATAGCTATGAGTGTGGCTTCATGCCAGCATCCAGGAAATGTGCCCTCCACCCAGATGTGGTTGTATGTGTTAAGCAGGAAGTGCTTGACTGCAAGAGAAAGGTGCTGCAACATCTGAACGTGGATGGTGTCTGGCCCTGGTGCAGAGGATTAGGATGAACAGAGCATGAACTAGCTCCCTCATAGTAAAGGCAGCATTGTAGCACTCATGATGCGAAGAAGAGAAGGGTATTGCCCAAGCTGCCTCCGCTCATTTCCGATGGAGGAAGGCAGGGTGATAGTGGGAAGAGCTCAAAACTTCGGTATAATGGCTGCCCAAGGTGTTGGAGGTAGCAAGAGGATCCACGATGACATTGGTGAAGGGAAGAGTCTAGTAAATAAAAAAAAGCATCTACACTTACAGGCCACACTAAAGATACCTCAGTTGCATGCAAAGAATATTTTTGACCACAATAATGTGTAATAACTGTTTATTATTTATGTTGCCGCACTAAGTACTTCGTGAGCTGGGAAATGTGTAACACATTAACACTATACACAGGCATATTTCACACTGAGTGCATGATATATGTATTTGTCTTATAGATATGACGAAGAAGGCGAGAGATCTTACAAACATAGATGAAAATTATTCTTTTCTTCCAAAAACTTTTCAATCATTGAAGAAAAAAAAACCATTCAAAATGACAAATTGTGTTTTTCAGTTAGCTGAACTGAAACCTGAAGATTGTGAGGTGAGGAAATTTAAAGATATTCTTATGTATCCAAAGAACCTCATTAATTTGTGTACTTTATGAATAACGAGATTATACCTATGATCAAAAAGCCAAGAAAGTTACACAGTAACACTTTCTGGTACTTACTTCAGCATTGGAATTGCTATATCCTCTCTCCATGTTGTGTTATGGCATGAGCCTCCAAGGTAAACATCCCTTACTGAACTGTTTTGACCGTTTGCAGCAGCACCAAGAGGTAGGGACCTCAGTGGCCTGGATGATATAGCCCACTCTGCAATCAATAATACACAAATTTTAGTACATTTTTACTTGTTTACAGGACTTACTATATGCAATGGCTATGTTGGTCCAATTTAATACTTTTGTGTGTAATTCACTTACAATTAGCTGTGCAGATTGAGCAGTGAAATGAAAATACACTAAAATCCCCCCCCCCCCTCCCCCTCCCCCTCCACTCCACAGGAAAATAGGTTCGTTGTTAGTTTCCTGGTCCACTGGTCATTTTCCATGATAAATCGTAATGATTCACTTTGCAAATTAATTTGTATAAATGATGACATGATGAACATCATTTTTTAAGCAAAAAAAGATATACAGATGTAAGTTAGTAGCCCATACCCACCACTTTTTACACACTACAATAATAGAAATTCTCCCACGGAATGGAAGACATTGTCAAAGAGAAACTTTCTCAGTTTGTTTTCAAATTTTACTTTCCTGTCTGTCAAACTTTTGTATCAATGGGTAGGTCATCAAAAAATTTTGTTGCAACTCATTTCCTTACTGAAGAACTTCTTATCTACTGAAACCTCTCTTTGTCTACCTCCCATGTACATTCATAGCTGTTTTAAGTCTTTGTAGTTTCATTTGGACAAATTGTTTTTAGGAGATACTGCCAGCTGACTCTCGACAACTGTTAAAGGTTAAATGCTACAGCCATCTCATTCTGACTTCAAACAACAATAACTTTAACATACACTAAAACTGCTCACAAATGTTTGGTCATGTTTAAGACACCAAACTGGTCAGACCAGGGAATGTGTGAGTGCATCACCATGTTCAAACTCTGACAGAGCAAGCCTCAACAGAGCAGGCATGATAATGTGTGCTACTATCATCCCTGAGGGAAAAAGTATTTTTAGGAAACAATGTGAATACCATACAATTCATACTGTCACCTGAAATGTCAGAATAATCCTCTACCATAATTTGTCCCTCGAGGGTAACAATAATACCAATGGAACACACAAAAACTGCAGCCCGCACCGTCAACGAGCCATTTCCAGGTTTAGTTGTAGAAAGTAAACAGTCCAACATGTGTGTTTCTCTGGGTGTCCATCAAACACAAACCCGACCTGTTGCTGGAAACGAGGAGTGAAGGATGACTGTCTTGAATATTATTGTACTCTGCCAACCATCACTGAACAGTCGTTCACAATCTCAGTGCCATTTGTAGACTGCTAAGGAGTTCTCTGTAATGATAAATCATCTGCAGACTTTGACCTTGTGTGTTTAATCTGTCCAGCTTATATTGCAGATATACCAGAAACTGACTGTGGTGTGTATTCTTATGACACTACACTGTTTAGCTCATGACATACACCAACAAGAGTGTGTGTGTGTGTGTGTGTGTGTGTGTGTGTGTGTGTGTGTAGGCAGGCAGGCAGGCAGGCAGGCACAAAGTCTTGGTGCATTTTTTGTCAGACTAAGAATTCAGAATGGAATTCTCTCTCAGTTTAACACAAAATGAGAATAAGTGCAGTTTACATTTGTGAGGTTTTTTCTTTAGCTGTTTGAATATGCTTGGGATGTTAAGTTCTCATTTGACTAATGAATGAGAAAACACACTACATTATGTTAAGCATTTTAATAGGCTTTCGGCAACATTCTCGCAAACTGTTATCCAAACTGTCAAGCATCACGAATTTTGACTAAAGGAGGTGAATGTCTATGAGACCCATTTGTAAATGCTGGCCTACAGATTTAATATAACAGCTCTCCATCCAAATAACCAAGGTGCAATTGAATTCACATTGACGACAACAGCTCAGTGATCATTAGGTACTGTTTATGATATTCTGAAAGATGACTATAATTCCTCCACCCACATCATGACAGTTCATTCACTGAAACTCACTCGGTCAAAAATATCAAATGTTTAGTGCTGATCATTATATCTTCCCTCATAAGCAAAATTTCTGCTCCAAAATCACTACTGCTTGATGATCATATAGGGTTAGGGAGAGCATCTCTATCTGCATCAATTTTTAGCTTCAACAACTAGATACACTCCTGGA
The DNA here is from genome assembly GCF_021461395.2 of Schistocerca americana. NCBI lineage: Eukaryota > Metazoa > Arthropoda > Insecta > Orthoptera > Acrididae > Schistocerca > Schistocerca americana. Next base: position 809,652,788 of record NC_060130.1, on the reverse strand, counting down.
AATTGAAATAAGAACACCGTGAATTCATTGTCCCAGGAAGGGGAAACTTTATTGACACATTCCTGGGGTCAGATACATCACATGATCACACTGACAGAACCACAGGCACATAGACACAGGCAACAGAGCATGCACAATGTCGGCACTAGTACAGTGTATATCCACCTTTCGCAGCAATGCAGGCTGCTATTCTCCCATGGAGACGATCGTAGAGATGCTGGATGTAGTCCTGTGGAATGGCTTGCCATGCCATTTCCACCTGGCGCCTCAGTTGGACCAGCGTTCGTGCTGGACGTGCAGACCGCGTGAGACGACGCTTCATCCAGTCCCAAACATGCTCAATGGGGGACAGATCCGGAGATCTTGCTGGCCAGGGTAGTTGACTTACACCTTCTAGAGCACGTTGGGTGGCACGGGATACATGCGGACGTGCATTGTCCTGTTGGAACAGCAAGTTCCCTTGCCGGTCTAGGAATGGTAGAACGATGGCTTCGATGACGGTTTGGATGTACCGTGCACTATTCAGTGTCCCCTCGACGATCACCTGTGGTGTACGGCCAGTGTAGGAGATCGCTCCCCACACCATGATGCCGGGTGTTGGCCCTGTGTGCCTCGGTCGTATGCAGTCCTGATTGTGGCGCTCACCTGCACGGCGCCAAACACGCATACGACCATCATTGGCACCAAGGCAGAAGCGACTCTCATCGCTGAAGACGACACGTCTCCATTCGTCCCTCCATTCACGCCTGTCGCGACACCACTGGAGGCGGGCTGCACGATGTTGGGGCGTGAGCGGAAGACGGCTTAACGGTGTGCGGGACCGTAGCCCAGCTTCATGGAGACGGTTGCGAATGGTCCTCGCCGATACCCCAGGAGCAACAGTGTCCCTAATTTGCTGGGAAGTGGCGGTGCGGTCCCCTACGGCACTGCGTAGGATCCTACGGTCTTGGCGTGCATCCGTGCGTCACTGCGGTCCGGTCCCAGGTCGACGGGCACGTGCACCTTCCGCCGACCACTGGCGACAACATCGATGTACTGTGGAGACCTCATGCCCCACGTGTTGAGCAATTCGGCGGTACGTCCACCCGGCCTCCCGCATGCCCACTATACGCCCTCGCTCAAAGACCGTCAACTGCACATACGGTTCACGCCCACGCTGTCGCGGCATGCTACCAGTGTTAAAGACTGTAATGGAGCTCCGTATGCCACGGCAAACTGGCTGACACTGACGGCGGCGGTGCACAAATGCTGCGCAGCTAGCGCCATTCGACGGCCAACACCGCGGTTCCTGGTGTGTCCGCTGTGCCGTGCGTGTGATCATTGCTTCTACAGCCCTCTCGCAGTGTCCGGAACAAGTATGGTGGGTCTGACACACCGGTGTCAATGTGTTCTTTTTTCCATTCCCAGGAGTGTATTTTAACTTTAAAGATGACCTAGAACCCTGCAGATGAAGTTCAATATTTCGAATATTGCTCTATTGCTATGCGCATTTATTGTCCTGATTTTACAGTAAGAAAAAGTAACCTGCAGTATTTTCCCCCACTTGATTTCGACTATTCTTTGTACAATAGATACACTGGTATGCACGTTCCAGTTGAGAAGAAGTATCTTTCACTATAATCTAAATACATTATTACTGTTTAGCACTTTCCAGTCCCTCAGGCAGATTGCTGAAGTGTTTCGTAACTGTATACTTTCGGAGAGAAATTTCGACTACAAGATTATCTACATAATTTTTCTTCAGAATTTTGTATTTTTGAGCATCACTATCGTTCTCATCCCTGTGTTAATTGTTGCTGATTAATTTCATGATGGATTATACATGGCACAGCAGAAATACCTTACCAATGAACACCCAAAAAAAAAAAAAAAAAAATCTTCAATTTGTTGATTATCTGTGACTGGAGGTTTTATACATTCTCTAAGCAGAAGCTCGTAAGTGATGTTTATAATGTCCACTATTTCATTTAGAACACTATACTCTTTGAATCATGGACCGTCACATACTATCAAACATACTGACAGTATGAAATTGTTTCATAGCTTACCATGACTATGATGACTGTGCCTGCATTAAAATCACCTTCAAGTAAACAGTTTGTTTCACACAGTGACAATGCTCCAGTAAATCTCCACAAAATTTTTAGAGGACCATCAACAAGTGAAAATGCCTAGTAATTTTTTGCTAGTTGGGGGGGGGGGGGGGTGTCAGCTTCACAGAGGCAATTTCAATTCTTCTGAAGCAATTTCATTAATTAATTATGTTCTAAACATTTCAAAGTGAAATTTCACATATGGAAAAAATGTTAAAGTGCTAAAGAACAATTATTAAGAGGTATTTGTTATATTTTAAAAACAAATGTGAATGACATTTTTGTTACACTAAATTTACAACACACTGCTACTTCACTGAACTGCTTTTTCATCTGCACTAACTGAAAAACTAACTATTTGAACCATCACCTATGTTGCTGTTGTGGTCTGCAGTCCTGTGACTGGTTTGATGCAGCTCTCCATGCTACTCTATCCTGTGCAAGCTGCTTCATCTCCCAGTACCTACTGCAACCTACATCCTTCTGAATCTGCTAAGTGTATTCATCTTTTGGTCTCCCTCTACGATTTTTACCCTTCACACTGCCCTCCAATACTAAATTTGTGATCCCTTGATGCCTCAGAACATGTCCTACCAACCGATCCCTTCTTCTAGTCAACTTGTGCCACAAACTCCTCTTCTCCCCAATTCTATTCAATACCTCCTCATAGTTATGTGATCTACCCATCTAAACTTCAGCATTCTTTTGTAGCACCAGAACCATCACCTATATTTTCTGTAAATTATACTTCATATTAATTCAGTTGTCTTAACAGTATGTCTCACCCATGACAACTCTTATATTCAAGTGACTTTACAGCCTACTGTAGCATTTTTTCTCAATGATCTATCTTGATCGAACCTCTGCATGCTTTATTAAATACCTTTATAGTCGTATTTACATTTCTAATTCATGTACTTTCACTCATGATGCACACGATTTCAGAAATCCAATGTCCATACAGTTCACAGGTCCACTTATAGTGGCCACCTGCACCAACCCCACTACTCAGTCCGCACACTATTGGTTTGTTTCTTTTATCAGTCGACTCGACTAAATCGAGTTATCAAGTAGTTGTACTTTCCTATGCAGCATGTGTGTCCATGTCGTCATATAAAATATGTTTCTGTCTGGCACATAGATAGCTAACACATACCTATAAGAAAAGTCGCGGCCATTCTAGTGATCTTGATACGTTATTCTATCTGGCATTTGTTCAAGAAAAGTGGTGAATATTCTACTGTTTTCTTGTACAGAGAACCTTTGATGCATAGAATTATACATACAGACTATTCACTCAATAGGAAACTAGTTTACATCCAGAAGCAGAAATATCAAGACTGAAGAATGAATAAGTGAAAAGTCCTACTGGTAGTAAGCGCAGGCATGTAGATTAATCAAGAGCGAGAGTGATCAGTTGATTGTGAAGCATTAATACTAGTAATTCATAGTAATTTCTCAGTAAAAATATTGCTACAAGACACGTAATTAATCAATTTGCCAGGAAGAATAGGCACATAGAATTCATCATTTAAGGAAGAGAACAACAATTTTAACTTTTTTATATTATAAGATGGCATTGTCTTGTATGTGTGTATAATCAGTTTAAATAAAACTTTCTTAAACTTTGCATGTGATTTGATTTTTTACTACAGTAAAAATAAAGGTAGCACCTCCTCCTCCTCCTCCTCCTCCTCCTCCTCGAGGTTTTCTGTAACCGCCACTGAGCACCGTTCAATAACTTTTCACAAATATTATAGGTCAAAGTAATCTAATATTGAAGTAAAAATATAATGCAAAAATTGGAACTACCTTTTTTGTCATATGTCATTACTATCACAAACCAGGTTAGTGAAACACTACTCCAATCTCTTGGAAAAAATAAAACTAATAATGACTGGTCTGATGAGTTAAAAATAACACTACAAAAAAACTGAAGACAGAAGAGAAGATAATTCTAAGGAGCAAGAATACAAGGAACTAAAAAAACATTTAGTCAAAAACAATACTCCATTAGCAACAAAGAAAAGGCAGCCAGGTTGGAGAGAACAAAAAATCTTTTGGGAACAAAGAAAGGACACAAGAAAGTATGTCTGAACACCACTCTGAAGAAAGTAATGAATATGGACTTACTCAAATGCTCCATTGTGGGCCTACACTACATTAATAAAGGTCCTCTGGCATCTGTAGCAATTTTGCAGAGTTTGTATTTTTATATAAATTCTTTTTGGAAAATTAATGCAAAATCACGTAAAAATATGTTTAATTTAATACTAATGTTAGGGTCATCGTATATTTCAACTGAGTGAATTTTCAAGAACTTTTCTCTAAACCACTCTGCCTTAATCTACTGAATTAGTTTTACTGTTTACTTTTATTGTGAACTGTGGATGCAACCAAGGTGCAAGTGACCAAAGACACCTTAAAAATCTGATAGATGAAACCTGGAGCTCTGTCAGGTGTTATGGCAAATTACCTGCCTGCAGAAGCTCCTCAGGCACCTATTATTACTTTCCATCACAGAATCTTCCATTGAATATCACTGTTACTTCAGTGCTGCCCACTAAGTTTTCCTTAAAATTATTTATAGTATTCAAATACCATATCTAAGTGCATGTGTGTGGTCTGAAACCTGACAGTCACAATACTGCTGCTGTAACAATCATGGGGTCCAATATGGCACACTTAACCATGCGTAACATGTAACTGGTGTTGAACAGTTACATTGAAAAGCAAGGCAATTTTTACATGCAACCAGTTATCCACCAACTGAGTGGAACTTCTAAAAGCTCTACACTATCTCAGTACCTCTCATTTAATTCCAGGGATTTACATAAAACAACGCATGTGCCATCTTCATACTCGGTGAGCTACAAGAACAATCATCTTAGCTGTCCATATTTCAATATACTTTGAGTGGTTCCCACGCTAGGAGACAAACACTTTCACTTACTGGCACAGCTCCCTCTCCTTCACCAACGACTTGAAAATTGGCTTGTTTGTCTAATAGAAAAGACTAGCATAAGCAGTCAAAATAAACTCAACTCCTCGACACACAAGTTCACACCAATGAGATTGTTGTCACAAATTTAAGTGTGTATCAAAAGACTAGGTAAGTAGTAAATGAAGATAATACAAACACACACACACACACACACACACACACACAGCAAAAAAAGTTTTGCATCACCTCAGTTCCGAGAGTTCTGGAACCCGTACAGAACATTGGAAGAGAGATCAACATAAACATCATTTCCGAACTTTTCATTGCTCATGAAAACTACACATTGAATGTTGTACCACCATACAGAGAGAGCTTCAGAGGTGGAGGTCCACATTTCTGTACACACTGGTACATCTAATACACAGTACCACATCCTCTTGCATTGATGCATACCTGTATTTGTCGTAGCATACTATCCACAAGTTCACCAAGGCACTGTTGATCCAGATTGTCCCACTCCTCAATGGTGATTCGGTGTGGATCCCTCAGAGTAGCTGGTCAGTCACGTCATCTATAAACAGCCATTTTAAATCTATCCCAGGCATGTTCAGAAGGGTTCGTGTCTGGAGAACATGCTGGTCACTCTAGTCGAGCGATGTCTCTATCTGGGAGGAAGTCATTCATAAGATGTGCATGACGGGGGCGCGAATTGTCGTCCATGAAAACAAATGCCTCACCAATATGCTGCCAATATGGTTTCACTATTTGTTGGAGGATGGCATTCACGTATCGTACAGCCATTATGGCACCGTCCATGACCACCACTAGCATTTGTCAGTCCCACATAATACCACCCCAAAACAGCAGGCAACCTCCACCTTGCTGCATTCACTGGACAGTGTGTCTAATGTGTTCAGCCTGACTGGGTTGCTTCCAAACACGTCTCAGACGATTGGTTGAAGGCATATGCGACACGCGACACTCATCAGTGAGGAGAACATGATGCCAATCCTGAGTAGCCCATTTGGCACGTTGTTGGGCCCATCCGTATTGCGCTGCATGGTGTCGTGGTTGCAAAGATGGACCTCACCATGGACATTGGGAGTGAAGTTGCAGATCACGCAGCCTATTGCGCTCAGTTTGAGTCTTTCTTGGTCTTTCTTGTGGCTGCATGAAAAGCATTATTCAACATGGTGGTATTGCTGTCAGAGTCCCTTCGATCCATAATCCGTAGGTAGCGGTCATCCACTGCAGTAGTAGGCTTTGGGTGGCCTGAGAGAGGCATGTCATTGACAGTTCCTGTCTGTATCTCCTCCATATCCGAAGAACATCGCTTTGGTTCACTCCGAGACGCCTGGAAACTTTCCTTGTTGAGAGCCCTTCCCGGCACAAAGTAACAATGCATACCGTTTTGATATATGTCAAGCTACAAATGGTTCCCACACTGAATTGTACCAACATGCCTAAAAATGTCCGAGATCCTGTGTACAATGCTAGATAAATAAAGTTATAAACCTTAATAGGTACTGAAATACACAAAAATGTGTTTGTATCCCTCTAGCCCGAACACCCTCTATACTGAAGGAGGCTGCAGAGCTTTAGAAGTATTGACACTCGCTCAATATATTGCACCATGTGGCTTCCCAACATGCAGGCATGTCAACAACTGATATTGTGACACCGTACAAATATGAGCATATCAGGATAGACAAATGAAAGGAATCATCTGTTGAAGTGCACTCAGGGGAGTAGTTACATATTTCATACTTATTCAGCAATTAGCTATCAAAACATTTGACAAAGTGTGAGTGCAGGGTCGTAACACCACAGCTGGTTAGTTTTTTTTCTTTTCAGAAATAGATAACAGCATTACCTATTCTATTCTCTACAGTCTTGTATCTTACTCTTTTCATGTTTATGGATCAATTACAGTATCTTAGGAAATAGAAGCCAATGATTATATGAACAGTATCTTTTCTGTGTACATTAGGTGTAAAGAGATTCACCAATTCATTGAAAGATTCCTATATTCATCTGGCTCTGCTGCACATTCTCTTAGCATATTAGTATAGCTGAAAGTAGAACTACTTCCAAGTTACTTTTTCTCCCATCACTGCTTTCTCTTCTATTTCTTTTTGCAGCATGTAGTGACTTAATTCTCAATATATATGAGTTCCACATGATTGAGCTCAGACATGTTTTCTGTGAGTGCAAAGTTCCGGTGTGACTTTGGTTTTTAAGTGGAGGGCAAGACCAAGGATCCTGTGACACATTACTAAACACTTTCTCTGAAAAATACCTGTAACATATAGTTCATAAGCCTACCCACAGTGAAAATATAGTAATTCTGATGAGAGTAAGTAGAACTGACTTCTTTGAGAGTATCCCCCAATGAAACTCTTATTAGCGACTGTGACACAACAGTTGAAACTGTTATTACTGAAGTACAGAGAGCAACTAAAACATGCAGGAAGATCTACATGTTCAGTAACCTACATAAAAAGGCAGTAGAGTCATGTCTTGAGGATGAACCTTTAACTTTATCTCTGGAGAGAAGCATGAAGAGGAATTAGGGCTAACATTCAGAAGAACAGTTGAACGAGCACTGGACAAATATGTATCTGGTAGAACAACTCTAACTGTGAGGGATTCTTCACAGCATGAAGTCTCTTTAAGCAAACAGTAAAACAGTGACTAGTGTGTACTATGTGCAAAATGAGGCTTAAAGCTGACGGCAAAAGAAAATTTCTGGATGAAATGAATTTGGTAGATAAAATGGGAATGTTCAAAGCCTTCGTCTACTACTACTACTACTACTACTACTACTACTACTAATAATAATAATAATAATAATAATAATAATAATAATAATAATACTACGACCAAATCTGGTCAAAAGACCTCTCAAAACTACAAGGAATTCTGGGTGTACATAAAAACTGTCAGTGACACCAAAGATATTGTCATACACATATGGATAATATGAGAACCGATATTAAGGGTAGCAAAACAAGAGCAGAAATGCTTAACTGTTTCCAAATGTTTCTTTAAAAATGGTTTCAGAAGCACTGCCCAAGTATAATTTTTGCACCATTGCAAAGATACGTAAAACAGCTTTTAGTGTTAGTGTCACTGAAAAACCATATCAGACAGTATCCAGAATTTGCTGCCGAGGTAGCCCCTCTTAACAATAATATACTGCAATCATCTCTAACACAAAAAATGTAATAATAGTTCTGAGAAAACACTGCACTTAGCGCAAGTGTAGCATAATTGATTCACAGAACCGGTTTTAGAATCTTGGAATATCAACATCATATTTGAGCACAGACTATGTTCTAAGAGAATGCAACCAGGCTGCATGCTACAAACATTGGTTCTTCAAAACACAAGTTGCGTTTTTCGCATCTCACAGCCAGAAAGCCATGGATTGAAGCAGTATGGTAGATGCAATATTCCTGCCTTTCGAAGAACATTTTACTCAATATCACACCAATGCTTACTAACAAAAGCACAAGCATATGGTAGCATTAAATGAAATCTGTCACTGGACTGAGGATTTATTTGTGTGGAGGGCAAAGCCTGTTGTCTTGAATGGAGAGTCACTGACAGAGCTAGTAACTTCTGGTGTGCCTCAGGGAAGTGTGGTTGGACCCTTGCAGTTCATCTTTCATATTAGTGACCTTGCAGATAGTATTAATAGCAACCTCACACTTTTACAGATGAGGCATTTCTCTAGAAAATGCTGTACACATGCTCAATCAGATCTTGACATTATTTAAAAATGCTGCCAAGATTTTCAACTTGCTTTAAATTTACAGAAGGAAGAAATTATGTGCATCACAAAATGAAAAAAATAATTAGTATCCTATGACTACAATACTACTGCGTCAGAACTGGAATTAGTTAACTCATACAAATACCTGAATGTAACAGTTTGTAGGGATTTGAAATGAAATTGTCACACAGGCAGGTGGTGATACATTAGAAGGGCTATGCGAAAATGCAGTTAGTCTATGGAGGATGTTGATTAACAAAACATGAGAGAATCATTCTATTATCAGAACCTGAATTAAATACTTTCAAGTGGATACGCAACTTCCTGAGGATCTTTTCCCACAATAACGCCAATGAATAACTTCGCTAACGATTACTGTTATGCTTTGTCACAGAGGATAATAATAATTATGAATCATCATTTTAGTGTATTTGCAAGTACAATGCCACTTAGGATGGAAAAATAATCATTTTACCTAATTTTTGCTAGTAATTATAAAGCACTGTTTAATATTAAACTTTATTGATTTGGTTGACATTGGCATTATACAGTCATTCTACAACATGCAGTACCACTTAAACTGCTAAGAAATACTGAAAACTACATCTCTGTAAACTCTACAAATAATAGTGTAGAAAATTTTACACTGTCATTTTCCAGTTTCTAAAATGTTACTAATTCTATGAGATATCACAAAGGATCTTTATTCACTTACTAACAAAATTCCTTAGGTCTGTTTTTAATGTGTGCTGTGAGTGCGCATGACACGCACGCACACACACACACACACACACACACACACACACACACACACACACAAAGACAAACAGAGATTATATATAATAAGAATGTAACTGGTGCAAGAGAAAATAAATTTTTAAAATAAGCAATAAAATTAAAAGTGGAACTGTAGTCCTTTGCAGCACAAAACCAAACACCTAAAAACAATAACTTTCATGGCGTGAAGAAAAAGCCAAATGTAACTAAAAAGACTGTCACAGTCTTTGTCAAAAGCAAAGGAAAAACTTCTGAAAAGAATTTCTTCCTTTCAGTGTGCAACAGAAATGTCTTTATTGTATGGGCAGATTCATTGGGGCTAAATATCTAAAGATACCTAGTAATTTCACCACAGAAGTAACAAACGCTTGAAGAAGGCGAGTGGTTTTGGCTAGGACTAAGTCCCAAAGTTTCTGAGCCTCACTTTCACAAAACTTGAATTCTGCTACGATAGCACAAAACTGCTCAAAGTTTACTTTTATTTGTTCCAGGGGTACATCCTTTACGTCATCTCCTATTAAACCTGCAAAGAAAATACCATATGTAAGTTTTTTCCATGGTAACCAATCACTATTTTTAATTACAGTTTATCACTTGATTGAATCAATTATGTAGTTAATTTCTACAGCATTCAACTTTCCAACTATAGCTTATAAGATTAATCATATTTACTCATAAAGAGAAGAGATGGGTGGAGTACTGGTGGGAGTGTGCGGCGGGAGGAGAAAGGGGGATGGAGTAAGGGGGCGGTGGGGTGAGTAATGGAGTGAGGGGTGGAATAATGATCACGAGTAATGGGCCAAGGAGAGGGGAAGTGGGAGGGGGTGGGAGGGGCAGCAGGAGGAAAAGAAACGGCGAGAGAGGCAGAGATTCTCCAGTGGGTATTTACCGTGACCTTGCTAAGGCATTCAAGTGCGTAGAAGGTAACACTGCTTAAAGAATATCTCCCAGAATGGCATGTAAGACCAACTGCCTGCTCTACAAGAAACCTACATGCACAACAGGTAACAGAATTGGCTTAACAATGTCATATTTAAGAATAAATTCACAATGAGGAAATGTAAAAAGTGTAGGAACCCCAGGGTTCAATCCTTGGGTTACCAATTTTCTAGCTTACATTAATTATTTTCTGTTGATTTTTTGTTGTTGTTTCCAGTCCAAACAGAGGTTTGAAGCAGCTTTCCATGCTGCGCCTCTTCATCTCCGGGTATCTACTGCAATCTACACCCTTATCAATCTGCTCACTGTATTCATCTCTTTGTCTCCCTCTCACAATTTTAACCCCTCACACTTCCCTCGACTACTAAATTGGTGATCTCTTGATGTCTCAGAGTGTGTCGTACCAACCAATCCCTTCTTCTAGTCAGGTTGAGCCATTAATCTCTTTTCTCCTCAGTCCTACACAGTACCTCCTCATTAGTTACACAATCTACCCATCTAATCTTCAGCATTCTGCTGTAGCACCACATTCCAAAAGCTTCTATTCTCTCAGTGTCTAAACTGTTTATCATCCATTTCTCACTTGCATACATAGCTACACTCCATACAAATACTTTCAGGAGAGACTTTCTAATATTTGTATCGTCATGCGTATTTAAGTGAGCTAATCAGCTACCCAGTACTGCTATGATGTAAGATGAATTTGTTGTACAGCTGAAAATTAGCGGACCCAAGGACTCTAGGAACGACGTGGGACCCACGGACTCTAGGCACACCGTGGCAGCTTCTGGCTAGGTGACTGTCCCGGACAAGCTACATGCCAGAGTGCCAGCAAAGGACAGGGATGTTTCCAGAGTGAGATTTTCACTCTGCAGTGGAGTGTGCACTGATATTAAACTTCCTGGCAGATTTCAAATAACAGGGAGTGGGCAAACCCCAGTATTGGGAATTTTTTGCGACAGATGGTTGCTTAGGAGGGCACAAAATGCTCCAAGAAATGTCAGAATGTCAGACACACTTAAAGGCGGCCAAGTTATAACTCTCTGAAGTTTGACACCAAATCACAGTTACATATTAACGCAAATCTGAATATATTGGTGATCTCGGATAAATGAGGTGAATCCAGTGACACAACAGTATTTCAATATATTTAAAATTACAGAAACTGTTAATACCTCACAGAAAATATAAATTTTTACAATGAACCTCTGAATTAAAACTAATAATACCTTCACGTGATTTCATCATAATGGTATCTCAGACGACAGCATTGCACTATAGCATTTGTCCCTGGAAGCTACTTATCTGCATCTATTTCATTTACTGATTTATGTCATTTTTTTACATCTTTTTAATTATGCAAATGTTTATCAGAAGATCATGTCCTCCCCATTTACAGAGCTAATGAATACACCATCAATACCCCATCTTGTCGTACTTGTGTTTTATTTAACGACTAGTTTACTATTTCTTCTCCCTGGGCTTTAATTCCTACTCCAAATTTTTCTTTTGTTTCCTTTACTGCTTGCTTAATATACAGACTGAATAACATCTGGGATAGGCTACAACCCTGTCTCACTCCCTTCTCAACCACTGCTTCCCTTTCATGCCCCTCGACACTCATAACTGCCGTCTGGTTTCTGTACAAGTTGTAGGTGGCATTTCACTCACTTTACTTTACCCCAGCCACCTTTAGAATTTGAAAGAGTATTCCAGTTCACATTGTCAATAGCTTTTGCTAAGCTTACAAATACTAAATATGTAGGTTTCCCCTTCCTTAATCTATCTTCTAAGATAAGTCGTAGGCTCAGTATTGCATCACATGTTCCTAAATTTCTCCGGAATCCAAACTGAATTTGAAAGAGTATTCCAGTTCACATTGTCAATAGCTTTTGCTAAGCTTACAAATACTAAATATGTAGGTTTCCCCTTCCTTAATCTATCTTCTAAGATAAGTCGTAGGCTCAGTATTGCATCACATGTTCCTAAATTTCTCCGGAATCCAAACTGATCATTCCCAGGTCAGCTTCCACCTGTTTTTTCCATTCTTCTGTAAAGAATGTGTGTTAGTATGTTGCAACCATGACTTACCAAACTGATAGTTCGGTAGTTTCCACACCTGTTAGCAACATGTTTCTTTTTAATTGGAATTATTAATTTATTCTTGAAGTCAGAGTATTTCATTTGTCTCATACATCTTGCACACCATATGGAAGAAGGTTGTCATGTCTGGCTCTCCTAAAGCTATCAGTAGTTCCGACAGAATGTTGTCTACCCCTGGGGCCTTGTCTCGACTTAGATCTTTCAGAGGTATGTCAAATTCTTCTCATAGTATCGTATCTCCCATCTCATCTTCAGCTACATCCACTTCCCTTTCTATAATATTGCCTTCAAGAGCGTTTCCATTGTACAGACACTCTATATACTCCTTCCACCTTTCAGCTTTCCCTTCTTTGCTTAGGACTGGTTTTCCATCTGAGCCTTTGATATTCATACAGGTGGTTCTCATTACTCCAAAGCTTCCCTTTAATTTTCCTGTAAGTGGCATCTATCTTTTCCCCTAGTGATATGCGCTTCTAAATCATTACATTTGTCCTCTAGCCATTCCTGCTTAGCCATTTTGCACTTCCCGTCAATGTCATTTTTTTAGACGTTAATATCCCCTTTTGTCTGCTTCATTTATTGGATTTTTATATTTTCACCTTTCATCGACAAAATTCAGTATATCTTGTGTAACCCAAGGATTTCTACTATTCCTTGTCTTTTTGCCTACTTGATCCTCTGCTGCCTTCACTATTCTGTCTCTCAAAGCTACCCATTCTTTTTCTTCTACTATAGTTTTTGCCGTTCTTGTCAGTCAGTCCCTAATGCTTTCTCTGAAACTCTCTACAACCTCTGGTTCTTTCAGTTTATCCTGGGCCCATCTCCTTAAATTCCTACCTTTTGCAATTTCTTCAGTTTTGATGTTCATAACCAATAAATTTGGGTCAGAGTCTACATCTGCCCATGGAAATTTCTTGTAATTTAACATCTCGTTCCAAACTCTTTGTCTAACCATTATATAATCAATTTGAAACCACCTGGTGTCTCCAGGTCTCTTCCACATATATAACCTCCTTTCACAATTCTTAAACCAAGTGTTAGCAATGATTACATCATTCTCTGTGCAAAATTCTACCAAGTGGCTTCCCCTTTCATTTCCTTTCCCACAGTTCATCCATATTCACCTACTATTTTTTCCTTCTCTTCCTTTTCCTAGTATCAGATTCCAGTCCTGCATCACTATTAAATTTTCATCTCCCTTAACTATCTGAATAATTTCTTTTATCTTGTCACACACTTCTTTAATCTCTTCACCATCTGTGGAACTAATTCTCATATAAACTTTTACTACTGTGGTGGGTTGGTCTTCATGTCTATCTTGGCTACAATAAAGTGTTCACTATGCTGTTCATAAAACTGAACTGTATTCCTATTTGTTTTTATTCCTTATAAAACCTACTCTGCCATTAACCCCTATTTGATTCTGCATTCATAGCCCTGTATTCTCCTGACCAGAAGTCCTGTTACTTCTTCCACCAAACTTCATTAGCTGACACTGTAACTTTAACATATCCATTTCCCTTTTATATTTTCCAGCCTACCTACCCAATTAATGGATCTGATATTCCACACTCCACTCCATAGAATGCCAGTTTTATTTCAGCTGATATCCTCCTGAGTAGTCCCTGCCCAGAGATTCACATGGGTAACTACTTTACCTTTGCAATATTTTACCCAAGAGGATGCCATCATCATTTAACAATACAGTAGTGTTCCATGCCCTCAGGAAAAATTGCAGCTATAGTTTCCCCTTGCATTCAGCCATTCGTAGTACCAGCAGAGCAAGGCCATTATGGTTGATGCTTCAAGGCCGTATCAGTCAATCATCTGGACTGTTGCCCCTGCAACTACTGAAAAAGCTACTGCCCCTCTTCAGGGACCACACATTTTTCTGGCTCCACAATAGATACTCCTCCATTGGGGTTGCACCTACAGTACGGCTATCGATATTGCTGAGGCATTTAAGCCTCCCCTCCAATGGCAAGGTCCATGGTTCACACAGGGGTATTATCTAAAAGTTACAATTCAAGACTGGGGAAAAACTGTGGTGCTTGCTGATAAAATTATTCTAACCAAAATGCCAAACACCACAACGAAGGTTACAGCCAATACAGCAACTTATAAAGCATGCAAGTGATTCATAGTAAATAACCTTATTCTCTTTTTTTAATTAATATTATGTAGTTCCAGGTGACAAATAAAAAAAAAAAAAAACTTCAAGTTCCTGAAACTGATCTAAGAAAGTGGAAAACTGTAGAAACTGCACATACAAATTTCTTATGCATCCAGATTGGCAATCGGTTAAGAAGGAATGAGCAAATTTATTAGCTGCTGAATAAACTTTATTCACTAAGTTTTGCATTTCCACAATTAAAATAATGCTTTTGCCACATTCCCATTCTATCCTCTCCTATGGTACAACCTACTGAGGAAATGTTGCAGAAACTGAGAAACTTTTCAGACTTCAAAACTAAGCAGCGAAATTAATATGTGGGGCTACTTTAAGAACATCCTGCAGATATCTCTTTTAGCCATTTTAGATATTTACACTTGCAGTACCATATATCAGCTGTCCCTCCTAGGAGTCATATGCATTTTCTCTGGTGTTTTGGTAAGTATTTGCACTTTCATTTCTGCAATATGTAGTTTGAGTCAACTCAAACAAATACTGCTCATCAGATATTTCATGCACTGTCCAGCACTGGCAGTAAGGGTCATCTTGTTTCCAGTTACAAACAAAATTACTTTTAAAGCAGAACTTTACATGCTCATTCGATAGGGTGGTGCCAAATTGGTTCAAAGAACTTGCAGGAATGCAGTCAACTGACTTCATTGACAACCGCCCATACTTATTCAGTTGCACAACCTGACATTTTTAGGACAGTTTTGCATTGAAAATTACAGGGTGTGCATGTGTTGAAATATTGGTGGTTGTCAATGACATCACCCAGCTGCATTCCTGTAAGTTATTTGAACACTGTATATGCCAGGAGGAACTCTGCTCTCATGGTACAAAACTGGTCTGGCAAATGCATCTGAAGATCCTTAGGAGGGACACCCTGTATATACACTTCATGATTACAGTCATAATCAACAACATAGAGATGTTTCAGAAAAATGGTGACATTCACAACTATGACAAGACACAGAAAAAATTGCCACCAAGACTCTACAGCTCTCATGATAGTATAGAAGGGAGTTACTGAGTAAGGAATAAAGGTACACAACAATCTTTCCATCTAAATAGAAAAGGAAATTAATATTATGTGGGTATTCAGAAGTAAGCTAAAAACATTCCTCATACACCAAACTTTTTTGTGAAACAAATGAATTCTTAAAGTTATGAATTATTTCTTAGTATAAAAAACAGAAGAACTCAACTGCAAATATTACTTTTAAGTTTAAATAATGAAACGTAGATACAAATGTAAAGAAGACTCTCAGATAAAAATTCAGTACTTATGCTGTGAAGACGAAACTACATCCTGATATTTACTTTCCATTTTTCAGTATTCATATAAATTTTTGGGAGTAAACTGCATATCGTAATTATATACAGCTAGCTGTATGAAAAGGACTAAAATCATATATGATGTCTGAAAGTCCCATGCAGAGAAAAAAACAAAGAAAAAGTGATCGTAACACATGTTATTTGACTTGTCCTATATTACTAGTACATGTCTTTTTCAGTAAATAATAATTATAATCTCACACAACATTTTTTACAGTTAAGACTTAAGAATCTGACACCTCAGTTTGTAAATACACAATGTACTTATGTATCGTACTCCCAAAATAAAGTTCAGCGGTAGGTATGGAGTAAATTTAAATTACATTTCTTGTTGAATATATGAGTGCTGGAGTAAGTTCTATGCCTGGGAAATATATTGGTAAGTTGCAAAAAAGAAGTGATTTTTGGGTGTGTCAAATTAAACAGTTCACATAAATTTTAATTTTTTTGAAACGCTACGTAAAGTATAACTTTTATGCGATAAACTGCTAACCAAACAGTTATGATATATCACTTTACAACTGTAAAATTCTGGACTACTTAATTCTTTAACAGTTATCTCCCATCCCCCCACCCCTTTTTACTCCCACTCTATGAACAATGGACCTTCCCAAGGTGGGGTCACTGTTCTGCTACAACCACAACAGAGGGGTATTTGGGGACAGGCTACACTAACTCATGGTTCTTAAGAGGGGTAGCACCCTTTTCACTAGTTGCAGGGGTAGCAGTGTCAGTGATTGACTGATCTGAACTTAACTTTGGCCAACATGGCTCTGCTGTGCTGGTGGCATGAACAGCTGAAAGCAGGGGAAATTACATCCATAATTTTTCCCAAGGGCATGCAGCTCTGATGTATGGGTTAATGACTGTGTCCTCTTGGATAATATATTCTGGAGATAAAATAGTTCCCCATTTGATTTACTGGACAAGGATTACTTGGTAGGAAAAACAAAAACATTCTACGTGTCACAGAGTGTGAAATGTTAGAGCCCTTAACTGGGTAGGTAGGTTAAAGAATTTAAAAAGGTAAAGGGACAGGTTGAAGTTAGAAGCAGTGGGATTTAATGAAGTGAGGTGGCAGGGAAGAATGGGTAATGCAGGAGTAAGCTTAATGATGAGTAAGAAAATAGGAACACAGGTAAGCTACTACAAATATCATAGTGAATGCATTATCATAGTCATGGTAAACACAAAGCTGAGACACACAAGAGTAGCACATGTTTGTCAACTAGCTCCACAGATGGAGAGATTGAAAGAAAATATTATGACATGAAGGAAATTATTCAGGTAATTAGAGGACAGAAAAAATTTAATTGTGGTGGATCACTGGAATTTGATACTAGGAAATGGAAGAGAAGGAAAACTAGTAGGGCAACACTGACTGAAATTGGGGGAGAGGGGGGGGGGGGGGGGGGGGAGAATAAAGAAAGAAAGTGGAAGTTGCCTGGCAGAATTTTCCAGAGTATAATTAAATCATTGTTAATACTTAGTTTAAGAATTAAAAAAACGAAGGTAGAGATTTTGAAACCAGACTTTAAATGCAGAATATTTCCAGATGTGAACTGACCATAATTTTATTGGTTATGACCTGTAGATTACAACTGAAAACAATTGCAAAAAGGTAAGGTTGATTCATTCTGGGGAGGGGACCGAAGAGCGAGGTTATTGGTCCCATCAAATTAGGGAAGGATGGGGAATGAAGTTGGCCATGCCCATTCAAAGGGACCATCGCATCATCTACCGGAAGCGATTTAGGGAAATCATGGAAAACCTAAATCGGGATGGCCGTACGCAGGTTTAAACCGTTATCCTCTCGAATGCAAGTCCAGTGTGCTAACCACTGTGCCACCTCGCTCGATCAAGACTTAAGAATTTAAAGAGATAGAAACTGGATAAATTGAAAGAACCAGAGGTTGCTGAGAGTTTAGGAGATCATTAGGCAATGCTTGACAAGAAAGGAAGGGGGGGGGGGGGGAAAGAATGCAATAGAAAATGAATTGGTAACTTTGAGAGATGAAAGTGCAAGTAGCAGAGTACCACACTGCTAAAAAGGCTTATTTAAATGATTTACTGCCTCCTGCAACTGTCATTTTTCCTTTACTGGTAGTACAATTGTACAATTATCTATCAATTTACAAAAACTGATTGACAACACATTACACCATACAGGTATATTTAAATATTATCCACAGTTATTATGCCTGCAACTGCAGGTGACTTAGCTGTTACAATATATGCTCACATTAAACATTGTGTGACCACTAAGTGTTTGGAGGGCTACAGGATGTGAAATGCACAGGTCTGTAGTTTTTGGAACTGTGACGTGCTTTCATAGTAATGGACAATGAAAATTGCAATACCTGCACTCAACAGCCACAGTAGTGATGGATGCTGTTTAAATGCAAAAAGGAGCAGGGAGCTGTATGGCACAATGTGTCATTAGTAAGGTTTTGTAAAATACTTGGTAATGGTCTAGGATCAAAATTTTACAATCTTACAACCAATATACAAAAAATGACAGCTGTAGGTGGCACTAAGTCATTTAAACTATTAATCATAGCTGCAGATCCAGTCTCAATGAAGATAACAAGTGAAAGACCTAGTACAAATCCTCTGATAACACAGGAAATATTTAATTTAATTGACAGAGTGAATATATAAAATGTAGCAAATACAGCACATGAAAGGGAATACAGCTGTCTAAAAAGTGATTGACTGGAAATGCAAAAAGGCTAGAGGACAAATGTAATAACACCACAGAAAAATGGTGTGCCAGGCAAGGACAGATGCCACAGACATGAAAATTTAAGATAGCTTTGGAAAAAAACAGAATCAGAAGCCGACTTTGGGGAAGATCGGTTGAGGTTCCAGAGAAATGTAAGATAAAGAGAGGCAATACTGACCCCACATCTTATCTTAGAAGACAGGTTGAAAAAAGATAAACCAACATTTAAAATATTTGTAGATTTAGAGAAAGCTTGAGACAATGTGCACTGAGCTACACTCTTTGGAGTTTTTAAAGGAACCTGGATAAACTGTAAGGAACAAAAGGTCATTTGTAACTCTTACAGAAACTACATGGCAGTTATAAGAGTTGACAGAAATGAAAGTGAAACAGTAGTTCTAGTCTTCCCCTTATGTTACTCAATCTGTACATCGAGCAGGCACAAAATGAAACCAAGGAGGGCTTTAGAAATGAAATCAAGTTCAGGGAGAAGAAATAAAAACTCTAAAGTTTGTCAATTATTTTGTAAGTCTGTCAGAGACAGCAAAGGACTTTGAAGAGCATTTGAAGGGAATGGATAGTATTTTGAAAGGGGGATATAAGATGAACAACAACAAAAGCAAAACAAGAATAAAGGAATGTAGTCAAATTAAATCTGGTGATGCTGCAGGGATTAGATTAGTACATGAGACACTAAAAGCAGAACACAAGTTTTGCTATTCAGTCAGTAAAGTAACTGAGAAGGAGAGGATATAAACTGAGAATAGTAGAAGCATTTCTGGAAAGGGAAATCTGTTAACATCTAATATAAATTTGAGTGTTCGGAAGTGTTTTGTGAAGGTATTTGTCTTTAGAGTAACCTGTCCAAAAGTGAAATGTGGACTAGCAGCAGTTCATACAAAAAGGGAATGGAAGCCTTTGAAATGTGATACTACAGAAGAATGTTGAAGACCGGACAAGTAACTGGAAAAAAGGGGTGGGGGTGGGGGGAAGGTCAGATGATAGGTCTGTCCTGGGGCATGAAGGAATATTTGGTTTGGTAATGGTGGAGGGAACTGTGGGTGTAGAAGGTGTAGGGAGAGACCTAGGTATGGATATGGTAAGCAGCCTCAAACTGATGTAGGTCACAGTAGTTATTCAGAGATGATGAGGCTTGTACAGGACAGTCTAGCATGAAGAGCTGAATTCAAACCCCTCTTCAGAACTGAAGACGACAATGACACATTATCGAACTGACACACCAATCAGTTTATCTCCAGTTACTGATACGTGAAACAATTAAGTCTATGCGTCATTAGCATCAAGTACAATAGCAACAGTAAAATAATAAAACAGTAACTAACCTGTCTGAGTAGCCAAGATATTCCTTATGTCCGAGAGACAAAGTTTTCGGTCAGTAAGAATCCTAAATGCCATGCAAACCTGAAAAATTAGAAATCACAGAACACAAGTGCTTAAAATTTTATTATTCACTCCAAAACCACATAGAGTCCAAACTAGTACATAGTTTGATTCAGAGGATTTACGATGGGCAACAAGCTTAAGAAATGTGGCTGACGTGAGGAAGTTTCTCAAATGTGCCTGTGAGTTTATTAGTTGAGAATGACAATACCCTCATTGTTTATATATTTCCCACACACAACAGAGGAACAAACAGCAGCTGACTTGAGAACAAACTACAGCCAGTCACCTAACAATCTTTTTAAATTAGTCACAAACATAGTCAATTTGGGCAAGTCATCAGATGGCAGGCGATCGTAAGAACTTCGTTGCTACAGTTATTGTGCTGGTGGAAATAACTGAATTTGGATTGGAGCCATCAGAAGTATTCTCATAACATTGATGGCTTATGTATTGTTTACTTACAAATCATAGAAAGTAGGTGAGTCACAGACAGAGTAAACAATCTGTTTAGTGATGAGAAGACACCGTGTGCATCAAACAGTCGCAAAAGAAATGAAGATGAACTGTCAGGCTTTGAGTAATCATCATCAATGTGAGGTTCAAACAGTTAAAATGAATTTAACTGAGGTATGTCACCTAAATGCATGGGATAAAGGCTTTATTTTATTCTTTTAGTACTGCAAGGTATCGGTCAATGGGTCTTTGGAAAACTAGCCCCTTATTTTACATCTACATCTACGGACTGCGAACCACTGAAATATGTAGCCAATAGCACGTCCCACTGTACCATTTATTAAGGCTTTTCCCTGTACCATTCACTTATGGAGGGCATGAAAAATTATTGTTTAATTGGCTCTGTGTGTGCTGTAATTAATCTAATCTTATCATCATGATCCCTATCGAAGAAATGTGCAGAGGGTTGTAGTATGAACCTGGAGTCATCATTTACAGCCGATTCTTGAAACTTTCTTAGTAGACTTTATTGTGGTAGTTTCCATCTCTTTTTGAGATGTCTTCCAGTTCAGTTCTTTCAACTTCTCAGTGAGACTCTCCCATAAGTGAAACAAACCTCCGACTATTCGTGCTGCCCTTCTCTGTATTTATATTCAATATCCCCTTATAGTCACATTTGGTGTGAATCCCACACACTTTAAGAATATTCTAGGATGGGTCGCACTAGAGATACGTACACAATCTACTTTGTAGACCGGTTGCATTTCATTTCACACGTATTCCAAATATAAATGAAAGTCTGATATCCTGCTTTACCCACAACTGAGCCTATGTGATTGTTCCATTACTTGTCCCTATTAAGTGTTATACCCAAGTATTTGTATGACTTTACAGACTCCAACTGTGACTCACTACTATTACGTTCACAGTACTACATGTTTTCATTCAGCGAAATGCGCTATTTACATTTTTGAACATTTAAAGCAAGCTGCCAATGACTGGACCACTTTGGAATCTTATCAAGGTCTGACGGAATATTTGTACAACTTCGTTCAGACTGTATTTCATTGTAGATAACTTCATCATCTGTGAAAAATCTGAGGTAACTATTAATATTGTCCACAAGATCATTAATATACAACATGAACAGCAACAGACCCAACTCTCTTTCCTCGGGTAGACCTGAAGTTGTTTCTGCATCTGTTCATGACTCCCCACCCAAGATAACATGCTGTGTCCAACCTACCAAGAAACCCTCAGTCCTGCCATGTATTTCATCTGATTCCCCTATATGATCATACTTTTGATAATAAGCACAGGTATGATACTCGGCCACAAGCTTAAGCAAGAATTGAGAATTGCTGCATCTAGTTGACTGCTTTCAGGCTATCATGTGAGTAAAAATGTGAGTTGGGTTTCACATGATCTATGTTTTCAAAAACTATGCTGGTTGGCATGGAGGAGGTTGTTCTGTTCGAGATAGTGTGTTTGACCTCAGAATATATTCTGAGATTCTACTACAGATAGTAAAAGATATTGGATGGTAGTTTTGTGATCCCTTCTGCTACCCTTCTTGTAGACACGTATGACTTGTGATTTCTTCCAACTACTGGACACAGTGTTTTGTTCAAGGGATCTACAACAGATTATAGTTAACAGAGGGGTTAACCCAGCTGTGAATTGGGTATAGAATCCGATAAGGATTCCACAGGGTCCTGGGACCTCATTCAATTTGAACTATTTCAGACTTTTCTCAGTGCCACTGACACTAATATGCATTCCATTCATCTTTTCAGTGGTACAGGAATTTAATTGGATCAATACTGCTGGGTTTTCCTTTGTAAAAGAACATTTAAAAACAGAGTAAATAATTTCTGCTTTCACTTTGCTACTCTCAGTTACACTCCATCCTTGTGTGACTGGACACAAACTTTGGTCCCACTAAGAGCCTTTATATATGACCAGACTTTCTTTGGGCTCTTGTGAAAGATCATTGACAATATTCTGCTTGGAAGTCACTGAAGGCTTCACACATTGCTCTCTTTCATTCATCATCTCTCTATAGCCCTATGCTTTGTTTTATAACTATGATGCAGTAGTGTCTTTTTCTTTAGAAGTTTATTTACAGTAACTGTATACCACGGAGGATCTCTACGATTATGAACTGTCCTACTGGGTATGTATGTATTCAGTGCAAGGTCATGTATTCTTTTAAACTTTAGCCATAGTTCCTCTACATGCTCCAGTCTCGAGCTAAATGTTGAAGTTCCTCATTGAGATGGGACACGACTGTTTCTCCGTCTAATTTGCTGAACATATAACTCTTTCGGCTTGTTTTAGATGCTCTTAGTGTTTTCATATTCGTTGTTGCTGTAACTGCATCATTGTCACCGATGTCGATGCCAAAATGGGTCAAATGGCTCCAAGCACTATGGGACTTAACATCTGAGGTCATCAGTCCTCTAGACATAGAGCTACTTAAACCAAACCAACCTAAGGACATCACACACATCCATGCCCGAGGCAGGATTTGAACCTGCGACTGTAGCAGCAGCGCGGTTCCAGACTGAAGCGTCTAGAACTGCTCTGCCACAGCGGCCAGTAACATCGATGTCGATGTGGACTTCATCGAAGAGATCAGGTCTGTTGTTCCCATTAGATCTAATGTATTTCCAACACGAGTGGGGCTCTGAACTATTTGTTCTAGCTAGTTTTTATAGAAGAAATGTAGCAATGATTCACATGATGTCTTGTTTTGCCCACCAGTAACAAAACTGTAATTAGATATTTAAGATAATTCTCACTTATCATTCCATCTCAGATGCACACTTTTTTAATTTTATTACATGTATATCACTCTGGACCATCGTCAGATGTAAGAAACTGCATCGGCAGCCCCTCTTTTCTACTCAGAATAACGTACTGGGCACGGGTTGCTTATGCAATTAGTTAGATCTGAATATGATCCAGAGTGATCAAAACATGTAATCTAATTAAAGAAGTGTTCAACTGAGACAGAACAATAAAAGAGAATTATCTTAAATATCTACTTGTATACAGTTGCTAAATTCTCTAAAGATGATTGTGTTGACTATAGCGTAAACTATAATTATACAAATTGATTTATGGATGGTTTAAGTCTCTTCCAACAATTACAGTATCATTAGGAAACTCGTGTACAAGCAAACTGAGGTTTTCTCTACAGTTTTCGGTTACATCAGGAGGAGAATCTGGTGGTTGATAGAAGGATCCTATTATAATTTTGGGCCCATCCTCAATACTGAGCCTTGCCCAAACAATCTTACATGCAGCTTCAATTTATGTCTCAGTGAGTTTGAGTTTCCTGTTTACTGCGACAAATACAGCACTTTCATTTCCTGTTTCCTTATTATTTTGGTAATACATTTAAATTTTCCCCAAAGATCTCACCATGAAAACTTCAGGTTTTAACCAGCTTTCAGTGCCCAATATTATGCAAGCTTCAGTGCTTTTAAGGAATGCTTCCAACTCTGACACATTGCTGCAAATGCCTCAGTGGTTAGCCATTAGGATTTTAATACTGTCACTTGCAGGAGGCATTTCTTTGAATTTTACACTGATACTTCTGGGTTTCTCCAAAGCTGTTGTTATCTAGAGCGTCACCTAATCTAAAAAAGCTTTGTGTGCACCCCACACACAGCCAGTTACTTGGACAGCTGCCTCCGACGTGTAGTGCACACATGACCAATAGGTCATAGGGGGACCTTACAACTCCCAGCCACCAGCCACCTGGTAATATCTAAGAATTCACAGCCTAGATTGTCACAGAATCCTCGGAGCCTCTGGTTCAAGGCTTCCAGCCGACTAAGAACCAGTGGGGCTGTGATCTGTTCTGGAGACAATGCTGCAACTGTGGGCTTCATTGAAACTCCATAAATACGGCTGGCATTCTCAACTCTCTCTGCTAGTCAGTGGAATAGGAACTTGCACCACAATCTCTAGTTGGGTATGCCCTGTTCTCTCATTTAAATGATCCTCATGGATGTGGAGTAAGTCAAACCTTTAGCTACTGCACACTTAACAGCCGACATGCCTGCATGCCCTCATGACCCATATACCCTATAAACTTGTGTCTTGTGGGCAGTAATCTTAAAAATTCAGTCAACATTCAGCACACTGTTGTTAATAATCACAAATAATCAGTAAAGTAATTGTTTATTCATTTAATAAATGAATTAGAATTACATTTATGCATTACTTTGTATTTTCACAACAAACAATCAATGCAGTTGGACACTGTAGCTTGTAATGTGAAACACAACTCTAAGATATTTTAATTAGAACTGATTTTGATCTTTAATAATGCTGTCTAGCTAGAGGTAAAGGTGGTCCAGTAATACATTAATGGGGAGGTGGGTGGAAGCAGTCTTTCATGGCAAGGTGAGTATATTTCGTTCAACTGCAATGTTTCCATATGCAAAATTATCAGTGACAATGAGGATGAGGAGGAGGAAAGTAACTTACATCTGCCAGACTGATCTCTCCTGTATTATCAGTGTCTAGGGCATCGAATGCTTCTTTCAGCTTTCTGAAACAAAAGAAAAATATTGAGATAAATGTGATGACATACTTTTACTCCTACAATCTCTCTGTGCTACAGATATTACTTACATAAGTTTGTCACCTAGTTGAACATGGGCCATTTTGACAGGTTGAGCAAAATCATTCAAGCCTAAATCTTGCACACTAATGTTGTCCCGCAACACCTAGAAGTGAAATTCAAAAGAAAATGGGCTACCATTGTTAATTCACACGAAGTTAATAAATCTTATAAGTGGAACAGACTATTATAATAAAACACTATTAAGCTCCACAAAGTTTTTACCCTTCCTCCAACATTTCCCTTTGACTCTCAAATAAAAATGGTTGCCATGTGTTTTTCTGTTCTCACACAACAGCTTATCCCATTACTCCACTGACCAATGTAACCTATTTCCTGTACTTAGAAAATACATAGCTGGATCAGGAGGTGATAATATTTGCCTTTAAATTGCAACACAGTATGCAACAATTTTGACAAACTTCAATTTGTATTGTATGCATTCACACTACCATGAAATTGTTCTCCAACTTTGTGGACTTGTTTAGAGCTTTAACAGCCAATGTACTCACAAGCAAAATGTTATCTGTATCTTACTTTTGCAGTGCAGTTGAGTGCAATTGGTATACTCTCAAAAACCGGTATTCCTTGACGCTCAACTAGATCTTGTAGCATCATTTGACCTGTAGTAAGGTCATCATACTCTCTGAAACAAAAAAATGCACATATAAATAATGTTTTATCCAAGGTGCACAAAATGATTACAAATAATTGCCATAACCCATACAGAAATTACGTAAATAAATGTCTTACTCTTAACCTTCACAAATGAACTGTTTAACTCTTTTAAATCTGATAATATTTGGAAAATTTTGCATAATATACAGAAGAGCAAGGAATATACAAACACACACGAGCTGTAGCACTTCTGCACTTAAAAATGGTTTCTCATTTGTAATCAAATGATTCATCACCAATACTGATACTAAAAATGAACTCTCATCTTAGAAAAGGAGCAGAATTTTGGCATGGGCACGTACAGTTTTGTTATACACTGAGACATGTGGGCAGGGTTTGCAGCTGCCAGACAGTGGCAATATCCCTTCTGATGCAGCTGACACTTTGCTTCTGCCAACAGAACTGAGTAAAAAAAATAAAAAATTAAAAAACACTTTCAACTTGTTGACACATGCCTTTTGTGGAGAAGAGAGATAACAATCTGTGCCACTCGCAACTGTAGCATTGCATCTCCAGATTGCACTTAAAATTCCAGGTCTTGTCACAGGTAACCAGTAGTCTGAAAAATCAGGGTCATTGTGAAGTGCCTCAAAAGTTCTTGATAAATAATAAGGTTCTTCTCCTTCCAGTAATTGGTTAACACTTCAAGGATCAACTTTGCACACCCTTCCTTGATCATCAATTCTGCAGTAATGTCTGCTGTTACAATCTGTGTCCTTGCGCCACATTCAGAACAGTTCAAGTCTGGTATATCAGCAACATTTCAGATCCACAGCCAAGAAACCACAACATACCATGTGAATTCCACAATGTGATACGAAGTCTAAATCTATTGATATTTACTGAGCAGGAAGAGGACCAGTGTCTTTTTTCCTTCAAAGGACCTGTTTTTCCTCCTCATATACATACACAGTCCAGTCACATTAATGTGACCACCACTTATGTTCGACATCAACATGCAGTAACGATTCACAGATGGCAGCACTAGCAATGGAGGGTATACAAAGTGTGTCAGGGGGACATGGAAAACAGTGCAGTCAGTGTCATAATGGGAAAATGGAGCAATTTATCAGACATCTGAAAGTGTGTGATCATTGGCTTTTGGGTCAAGGATGGAAGCATTTCCAAAACAGCTTAGTTCGTAAACTGTTTTCATGCTGCTGTGGTTGAAGTACACTGTGCATGGCAAAATGGCATATCCAAAACCAGCACTGAGGCAACTGTGGTGCACAATGGACCATAGGTGGCAGGGGTGAATGACGGTTTCAGAGTTGTGTATGGATAACAGACATGCGACTGTTGAGCAACTGACTGACAAGATGAACTGAGGGGCTACTGACAATGTCTCCTAAAAAATCATTCAGAGAGCATTGTCGCATATGGTACTCAGTAGGATGTGCCTGGTCCGTGCACCCTTGTTAACGGCTGTTCATTGGCAATGGAGGCTGGAATTTGCATGCCAATACCACACCTGCATAGCCACTGATTGGTGACAGGTGGCCTTCTCAGATGAATCATATTTTATGCTCCATCGGACAGACAGCTGTTGTCATGTAATGTCTGAAACCATAGACCGTGCAACCAGGAGAGAGTGTTATGGTCTGAGGAATGCTTCTGTGGAATTATCTGGGTTATGACATCATTCTCGAAGGGACAATGGGTATGCTTATATCCTTGGGGACCATATCCATCCCTACATGCAGTTCTTTTTCTTGGCACGATGGCATCTACCAGCAAGACAATGCAATATGTTGCACAGCTTGTAGTGTACATGCACAGTTCAAAGAGCGCCAGGATGAGTTTACTATACACCACTGGCCCCCAAATACCCAGATTTAAAACAAATTGAGAATCTGCAGGTCCACCTCAATCAAGCTGTTCATGTCACAGATCATGAATCGAGAAATCTAGCACAGCTGACCACATCACGAGAGTCATCATGGCTCCCCATCCTTGTCAGTACCTTCCAGAACCTCACTGACACTCTTCCTGTATGTCTTGCAACAGTTCACACTGCAGAACATGGTTATTCAGGCTGCAAAACGTGGTTATTCAGGCTTTTGATAGGTGGTCACATTAATGTGTGTATACAGTGTATATACAGTAACCTAAAAGTAATTCACACAATTCTCAATGAGAACAGGTATGCATTAGTGACGTTTTGATATTATTGCACTTTCCAGCAGGGGTTGCTTCTGCCCGTCTCTCATTCCACATCCCTGAAGGCTCTTTCATGACAGTTCCATTTTATGTTTTTTGTAAGTATTCCAATGCAAGTAATACCGCCAAAGAAGTACACAATGAGTAGTAATAAAGTTTTAATTATAACTTTGAAAAAATTAAGTTAATCACTTAATTTGTTTGTAGGTACAGAACCATAGCTCATCTGTAGAGAAGCTGAAACCAAATGGTATAGCCCACTTAAAAATGGGAGTATGACGTTGTAATTTGTTTTCCACATTTGAAAGGCAACAAAACTTCAAAAATCTATGCTGGGATGGTAGAAGTGAATGACAATAATGCACCAGCACATTACACAAGGATTATGTGGCACAGACATTTCAGTGTGGCCAAACAAGTTCGAATCACCAAGAACGAAGTGGCAGACTGTCTCTTTACAGAGAACTAGGAATCATGAAAGAAGCACAGGCACTCTTGATTTGAGACCATTGTATCCCATCTGGGCTGTAGTGGAGAAAGTGAAAATCCATTACCGATCGGTTTCTGATGTCTCTCAAGACATTTCGAACGTGACTGAAGCCGCTGCATGCTGTGTTCCATGGAAATGTGGCAGGTGCATCAGACCAATACAGATGACTTCTGCAGCTACCTAATAATGAGGGCTGGGTGTAGCACTATGATCCTAAGACAAAGAAGCAAAGCAAGCAGTTTAAACTCTGTTCAAATAACTTGTGAAAATGGAGCCAAGTGACATTTACAACCACAGATATTTCGACAGGACCGCACCCTGTCGCTTTCAAGGCAAAACTGCAGGAGTCAAGTGCTGCTAGAGGGCCTTTAATTTCTGTCATCAGTTCTCTTTGGTTGTGCGATGGTGCTGGTGCTGAGAGAGAGAGAGAGAGAGAGAGAGAGAGAGAGAGAGAGAGAGAGAGAGAGAGAGAGAGAGAGAGAGAGAGAGAGATTGAGAGAGAGAGAGAATATTGAACTCCTCTATTGTAAAGGTTAAAGAGTAGCAATCTATCTTTTTCATAATATGTTATTCCATCCTGGACTTTCCATTGTTTGACTCTTCTACTGATATAACATACTGGCTTTTGATTTCAAAATTTCCACTATGGTTCTTCAGAGACTGTACTTTGTTCATGACAGTGACTATGAAACATTTTCAGGTAATTCACATCACAAATTGTAATGTTAGAGTATGGGACAAAACACATTAAGTTTTGTGTAAATGCTCTTGAAATAATAGTTACAACTACAAAAGATGCAGGATCAAAGAGCAGATAGAAAGAAAGATCTACATCAGTACGGACACCATGATAAATTAAGTTCACATAATAGGCTTCATGTTGACAATT
This sequence comes from Schistocerca americana, assembly GCF_021461395.2. NCBI lineage: Eukaryota > Metazoa > Arthropoda > Insecta > Orthoptera > Acrididae > Schistocerca > Schistocerca americana. Next base: position 809,623,205 of record NC_060130.1, on the reverse strand, counting down.
CTGATTCTAGAACTGATCCTAAGGACAGCCACATCAACTTAACATTTCAAACCTTTCATTGTTTTTTTTTTTTTTTATAACATTATGAATTCCAGTAAATAAACTTCCCCTTGATGTTTCTTTCACATTCCAGCAACTACTTTTTCTGAAGATGATGATTATTCTTCACCACATAATAACACTTTGTTCTCTCCCTGGATTGAACAGGAATTTCACTTTTACCTTCCACCTTCCATCCCCAAATGCACTTCCACATTAATAACACACTAACAACTAATACAGATTGTGCAGATGAAAATTAAGCTCAAGTGGCAGAATGATACCTTCCCTTCTTCCATTAAAAATAATTAATAAACATAATAGTTGTTAATATGCCACAAACTCAGTATTCCACATGTTAAGACGCAATTTGGTGCATGTAAATGTGAAGCTTTTGTGTAACCATACGGCAACTAAATTTTCGTAAGAGTTACTATTATCAGTGATGAAAGTTGCTTACTCTTCCGAAATTGGTTCGCCCCATATCTTCTGACCAGGTCCTTGGTAGGTATGTATGACCAAGATAAGTTTCCGCCTCTTTCCAGAAATATGAGCTGCCTCAATGATGGATGCAATGCTCCGCGTCTGGTTGTCAATAACGAAGAACAACACTGTTGCATTTTGCTTCGCCTGGTATTCCAGTTCAATAAGCTCTGGGCCCCAATGTGAAACTTGCTACAAATAATTTACAGCAGAACTTCATAAATCTTAACAATATAGAACACAGTGATGCAACTATAAACTACAAAAGACGTACAAAAACAAGTCTTCTGATGTTTCCCTATACATTGGCTACTCAACCAAACTGTGAAAAATTCAGTTTTTGACTTTTGAAGCTGAAATTTCTTTAAAGTTTATTCCAATATTTTTCATTCTAGACTGCAGACGAAAGCAATGTGACATATGCACAGTACCTATGAATTAATTCAAGAACATTTTGTAAGATACATACGTACATACATACATACATACATACATACATACATACTAAGGCTGAACTTTCCTGACGGTAACAAGGAGTTTGCATATTTACTTGTATAGGAAACTTATCACATCTCCTCCATGAATATGTGCGAAATGCTCCATAAGAGAGCATTGACTTGAAATCTGTAGTTCGTAAAATATTTACACAGTGTGAAACCAGTCTGTTGTCAGCAATTTCACATCTGAACATTATTGGAACTACTGAGACAATTTGAGCCTCTAAATGAAACAGCTTATTCTGATGTCTCCTTAAAAACACACTTACTTATTATCAGTTGCTATATATTCCATGATAACATTGTGTAAATGCACTTACATTCTGATAACAGGAGAATTAAACCAGTTCAACATAAAATTACTGAGCAATTACAAGATGGTAATTCTTGGAAGTATGAAGGTTTTTTTTCTTAATATTAACAGAGTTAGTTTTATATGAAAATAATTTGAGAATGGCCATAATTACAATTAATCAATCATCACTCAACAACTACATGCAAATTCTAAAAAAAAGATCTATGCATCACTTTACAAATGGAAGCTGCAGCAGGTATAAAAGATCCTCATGTGTGTGAATAGTACGAACTCGCTGAGGGTTCTGTAAAAGTGAATTACGTATATAGACAGTTCATCCAGCCAAGGAATCAAGATTTTCTGTTACTTTTGCCTGTTATCAATATTGATAATGGAAAGATATCAAAATATGTGACATAAATGGCCATATCTTGATGACCTTGATTTCGAAGCTTGAAGTTCTCACACAGCCAAGGCACCATAAATGAATTTCAACTTGATATGTCTATCCAAACTTGAGAAAGAGGGGTCTTAACAAACAGATGTAGGGACAGTCTCATAACAGATTACAAAAACATATTCTCTTCCTGTGATATAATTACAAATTAATTACTTCTGAATTTTTCCCTTACTTGTACTGTGAAACCTTGCTTCTTGCCAAATTTCATGATTCTAGGTCAACGAGAAATACTGTACAAGTTTTGATGAGCGAGTTTGTGAATATCAAGTATGCGACATAAATGGGTGTATCTTTTGATTGCACTTTAAATGTTTCATACCACAAAGGGACCATAGACATTAATATGTGACAAATTTCAGCTTCATACATCTACCAGATCCGGGGTCTTATCAGACAGACAGACAGACAGACAGACAGGATAACAAATGAAAAAAATAGTACCTTTTTCATTTAATAACTAAAAATTGACAATTTTAGGATTTTTCCATTACTTGTACTGTGAAACCTTGCTTCTTGCAAATTTTCATGCATCTAGATGAACAAGAAGTACAACATAGGTTTGGATGAGCGAGTTTGTGAGTATCAATATGTATGACAAATGGCCATATCCTGATTGCACTTACATAGAAGCTTAAAGTTATATCATTGTCGTGAGACCACACACCCCTTAGCATGAGACATAAATTTTAACTTGACACATCTGCCCATTCCTCAGAAAAATGGTTATAGGAAGACAGGCAGACAAAGTGATTCTATAAATGTTCTGTTTTTACCAGCTGAGGTATGGAACCTTGAAAACAAAAATTATCCTGTAGGCATAGTTTGCATCTTGTCAAAGTACCTGTCTGTGTGACTCACAGAATTCCAAGTAGGAAATTAAAATGTAATGGTATTTGTGCAAATAACTAAATGAGATGGTGTAACTGTTTAAGACGCTAGCCTCAGATTGAGCAGGATGGAGGTTCATGCTCTTATCTGGCCATCCTGATCCGATTTAGGTTTTCTGTGGTATTCCTAAATGGCTTTAGGCAAATGCTGGGATGGTTCCTTCAACACTGTCCTGTCTGATATCTGTCCTATTGATCTAATCATTAAATTAGTGTACATTCATATGCTTGTATGACTATTGGTTTCTTTGTATTTAGGTGAGATCTCTTTTCATATGATTGTAAAATGACCCTTGGTCGATTACATTTCTAATACTAATCCCATAACACTGGTGGAATGTTACTTTCTTAACAGAATGCAAGAGGCCACACCTAAAAAGTGCACACAGTAACAAAGCTCAGCTACAATTAGGTCTCACAAATGAGAATCAGTACAAGGTTTAGTATTGGTCACACTCTTTAGCTGTAAATGTCAACTTTCAGAATTCATAATACACGACTGTTTGAAAACAATAATATTTGTTCATTAAATATATGCATATCAATGGCTTGGGATCAAAACTATCAGTCACATCCTAGATAAGAGCTAAAAACTGATCAAAGAACAGTTTAAGCTTTAATTTCACCAAGATTCACATAATGCAATTTCAACCAACTATAAATTATCTAATAGGACTAGTCAGAAACAATGTGGATGCATTAAACAGAACACTAAAATTCCTTGGTGACTACAAACATTTCATAATGAAGTGGATTCAACACACAGACTAATTAAGAAGCTCAGTTCTGTTTGGTATACACTTAGAAGGATATACTATTTGATCAATAGTATCCTCACAGCTCTGTAAAATGCAGATTTGACCACTAGATGTCATGAGTTGTGGGCCCAACAGCATAAAAGGAGATGGGGAAGTACTGTGTTGTCAGTAGAGAAGCATTAATAGCAGAACAGGAAAGTCAAGTAACTTTGATTGCGGATCAGTCATTGGATATCACCTGATTAACAAACCCACTAGGGGCACTTAAATCCTTCTAAAGCTGACTGTTGGTGATGCAGTTGTGAAAGAACAAATGCTGACAAACCAATACAGGCACACCTCACATACTAACAAGTGGTGACAGTTGAGATTGCGAAGGGCGATTGTAAAAATCACATGAAATCTGTGGAAGAAACCACTTGTTGGGTTACATAGTGCCATCAGCAGTCCAGTTAGCACCATGGTTGAGGAGATCCTTGTAAGTCAGACATTTTTGGAGTCCATGAATGCCAAGTGATGCTTGAGGAGCTGTAAAGAGTGGTGCCACTGGGCAGTGGATTTGACTACGTTAAGAATGCACCGCGAGGCACAAGTTTAAAACAACAACTAAAAGGGAAAACACGATAAAAGCGACTGACAGGCATAGGATTAAAAAAACAGCATAATCAAACGTCCTTAGAGAGGTTTGTCAAATTGATAAAACGAAGAACGCGAGCAGCTGCTCGTGGGTCATCCACTAAAATGGCATCTAGAGTACATGGCAGGCCAACATCAAAACGCAGTGTGTTAAAATCCGGACAGGACGTTAAAATGTGGTGGACCGTCAGCAATTGCCCACATGGGCAGAACGGCGCCGGCGCAGCCGTCAGCAGATGGCGATGGCTGAACCGGCAGTGGCCAATCCGTAACCGGGCCAAAACGACCTCCTCCCGCCAAGAAGGGCGGGAGGAGGACGTCCAAGCCGCGGGAAGAGGTTTCAAGGCCCGAAGCTTGATGTCCGTAAGTGCAGCCCAATCGGCATGCCACAGCGATAAAATGCGCCGACAAATTACCCTGCTACAATCCGACGAAGGGACACAACAAGAAGCTGTCCGAGGCTGGAGGACCGCAGCCTTGGCTGCGGCATCTGCAGCTTCGTTCCCAGGGATACTGACATGGCCAGGAACCCACATAAAGCTAACCGGAGAACCGATGTCCACCAGCTGCTGAAGAGAGCGTTGGATCCGGTGCACGAAAGGGTGAACCGGATACGGATCACTGAGGCTCTGGATGGCGCTCAGGGAATCAGAGCAGATGACATAAGCAGAATGTCGGTGGCGGCAGATGTAAAGAACAGCCTGGTAGAGGGCAAAGAGCTCAGCTGTGAAGATCGAACAATGGCCATGGAGCCGGTATTTGAAACTTTGTGCCCCGACAAAGGAACACCCGACCCCGTCATTGGTCTTTGAGCCATCTGTATAAATGAAGGTCATATTAATGAACTTCGAACGAAGTTCGACAAAACGGGAGTGGTAGACCGAACCGGGGGTAACCTCATTTGGGAGCGAGCTGAGGTCAAGGTGAACGCGAACCTGAGCCTGGAGCCAAGGTGGCGTGTGGCTCTCGCCCACTCGAAAGGTTGCAGGGAGTGAAAAATTAAGGTGTTGAAGGAGGCGACGAAAGCGAACTCCAGGGGGTAGGGTAGCAGGGCAGAGACATACAACCCGTATTGACGGTCGAGAGAGTCGTCAAAAAAGGAACGATAAGACGGGTGGTCGGGCATTGACAGTAGCCGACAGGCATACCGACAAAGCATTATATCGCGCCGGTAGGTGAGTGGCAATTCGCCAGCATCAGCATGAAGACACTCTACGGGACTAGTATAAAATGCTCCGATCGCAAGTCGTAAACCCCGATGTTGTATGGAGTTGAGGCGGCGTAAGATGGATGGCCGTGCAGAGGAGTATACGAAGCTCCCATAATCCAGCTTGGAGCAGACGATCTACCGATATAGACAAAGTAGGACGGTTTGATCCGCTCCCCACGACATACCACTGAGAACACTGAGGACATTCAAAGAACGGGTACAACGGGCAGCCAAATATGACATGTGGAGACCGGCTAAGTTTCCTGTCAAACGTAAGACCTAAAAATTTTGTTGTCTCCATGAATGGGAGAGCAATGGGACCGAGTCATAAAGATGGTGGGAGAAACACTTTGTAGCGCCAGAAGTTAATACAGACCGTCTTCTCGGCAGAAAAACGGAAGCCATTGGCGACACTCCATGAGTAAAGACGGTCAAGAGAACGCTGAAGACAGCGCTCCAGGACACGTGTATGCTGCGCGCTGCAATAGATGGTAGAATCGTCCACGAAAAGGGAGCCTGATACATCAGCTGGGAGGCAATCCATTATTGGATTGATCGCTATGGCGAAGAGAGCGACGCTCAAAACTGAGCCCTGTGGCACCCCATTCTCCTGGTGAAAGGTGTCTGACAGGACAGAACCCACACGTACCCTGAACTGTCGATCCATTAAAAAGGAACGAATAAAAAGAGGGAGGCGACCGTGAAGACCCCATGTATGCATGGTGCGGAGAATGCCCGCCCTCCAACAGGTGTCGTAAGCCTTCTCCAAATCAAAGAACACAGCTGCGGTCAGGCGCTTCCGCAAGAAGTTATTCATAATGAAGGTCGACAAGGTAACCAGATGGTCAACAGCAGAGCGGCGCCTACGAAATCCACATTGTACATTGGTAAGCAGGCGTCGAGACTCGAGCAGCCAAACCAAACGAGAGTTAACCATTCGCTCCATCACTTTACAGACACAGCTGGTAAGCGAGATGGGTCGATAACTGGAAGGCAAGTGCTTGTCCTTCCCCAGATTAGGAATCGGGACAACAATAGACTCGCGCCAGCATGCCGGAACATGTCCCTCAGTCCAGATGCGATTGTAAGTACGAAGAAGAAAACCTTTACCCGCAGGAGAAAGGTTCTTCAGCATCTGAATATGAATAGAATCAGGCCCTGGAGCGGAGGACCGTGACCGGGCAAGTGCACTTTCGAGTTCCCGCATGGTGAATGGGGCATTATAACTTTCACGATTCAAGGAGCAGAAGTGAGGTGGCCTAGCCTCCTCTGCCTGTTTGCGGGGGAGGAAGGCAGGGTGGTAATGAACGGAGCTCGAAACCTCTGCGAAAAAGCGGCCGAAGGCATTGGAGACATCCTCCGGGGCCACAAGGACGTCATTCGCGACCATCAAGCCAGAAACTGGTGAGTGGACCTTAGCACCAGATAGCCGGCGCAGGCTACCCCAGACAACAGGAGAAGGAGTAAAACTGTTGAAGGTGCTTGTGCAAGCAGCCCAGCTGGCTTTCTTGCTTTCTTTACTAATACGACGACACTGTGCACGTAATCGTTTATAAGTGATACAATTCGCCACAGTAGGGTGGCGTTTAAAGGTGCGTAAAGCACGTCGACGAGCACGTAAACCGTCTCTACATGCTGGGGTCCACCAGGGGACCGGTACACGACGTGGAGAAGAAGTAGGGTGAGGGATGGAATTTTCAGCAGGAGTGAGAATGACTTCCGTGAGGTGTGCGACCTGACGATCGCAGCTTGTGAAGGTTTGATCCTGAAAGGTCGCCCTGGAAGAGAAGAGCCCCCAGTCTGCTTTGGAGATGTTCCAACTGGATGAGCACGGGGAGTGGGTATGCTGCAGGAGATGGATAACACACGGGAAGTGGTCGCTCGAATATGTATCGGAAAGTGCATACCACTCAAACCGGCGTGCAAGTTGGGTATTACATATAGAGAGGTCTAAATGGGAATAGGTGCGAGATGTGTCTGAAAGAAAAGTAGGGGCGCCAGTATTGAGGCAGACAAGATTGAGCTGGTTGAAAAGGTCTGCTAACAGGGAGCCCCTCGGGCAGGATGCCGGAGAGCCCCAAAGGGGATGGTGGGCATTGAAGTCTCCAGTTAACAAAAATGGGGCAGGTAGCTGAGCAATAAGCTGCATCATGTCTGCCCTGGTAACGGCAGATGACGATGGAGTGTAGACGGTACAAATGTAAAATGTAAAAGTGGGGAGAGTAATGCGGATGGCAACTGCCTGCAGGCCGGTGTGCAATGTGATGGGATCATAGTAAATATCATCCCGGACCAGCAACATAACCCCTCCATGAGCCGGAATACCTACCACAGGGGGTTGGTTGGTTGGTTGGGTTAAAGATTAAAGGGACCAAACTACAAAGGTCATCGGTCCCTTGTTTCATAAAAACACAGAGCACAGGGGAACTATCCACCAGTCAAGCGAAGCACTAAAAGAAAAACTCCAGGGGAAGATAAGCCCCATGGGCCATTGGAAGACAACATGGAAAACAGAGCACAGCAACAAAAACAACATAGAGAACAAAGGCAGATTGGAAGTAAAACTGCACAGCAGAGAACTGTGGCTGGCTGATCACGAAAATAATAGGATGAGCCAGCCACTCTGCAACACGTTAAAACCTCCGGCCTAAAAGTTTAGGGCGGAGTCGAATCACAACACAAAACTAAGTAAAAGAGAGAGCTCAAAAGAGGGTGATGTTAAAAAAAATTTAAAGGGACCTATAAAAGCCGCTTGCGCGAATAAAACTTAAAACCCGATCTGCCATAGAGACATTGTCACCTAAGAGAGATGATAAAGCACCCTGGAGATTAAAAGTTCGCCTGAGGGCGGTTAAAAGAGGACAGTCCAACAATATATGGGCCACCGTCATAAGCACACCACAGCGACAATGAGGGGGGTCCTCTCGACGCAGCAGATGACCATGCGTCAGCCAAGAGTGACCAATGCGGAGCCTACAGAGAACCACAGAGTCCCTCCGAGAGGCCCGCATGGAGGAACCCCACACAGTCGTTGTCTCCTTTACACGCCGCAGCTTGTTGGGCACAGACAGGGTGCGCCATTCGTCGGCCCACATCCCAAAGACCCGACGGCGTAACACCGATCGGAGATCAGTGGCCGGGAGGCCGATCTCCAACGGCAGTTTGCGGGTGGCTTCTTTAGCTAACTTGTCGGCGTGTTCGTTGCCCGCTATCCCAACGTGTCCCGGGGTCCATATGAACACCACTGAACGGCCACGTTGTGCAAGAGCATGAACGGACTCCTGGATGGCAACAACAATGGGATGGCGTGGGTAGCACTGGTCAAGAGCCTGGAGACTACTGAGAGAGTCACTGCAAATGACAAAAGACTCGCCAGTGCTGGTACGAACACGCTCAAGGGCACGAAAAATAGCTGTTAGCTCTGCAGTGTAAACACTGCAGCCGTCCGGCAAGGAGCGTTGGTCGACATAGTCCGCATGAACATAAGCGTACCCCACACGGCCATCAACCATCGAGCCATCGGTATAGATAACCTCCGAGTCACGAGATTCGTCGAGGAGAGCAAGAAATTGGCGGCGCAAGACTGCAGGAGGAACTGAATCCTTTTGCCATTGGGAGAGGTCCAGCTGAAGCTGCGGCCGACGGATACACCAAGGTGGTGTATGTGGGCGGACCTGAAAAGCAGATGGAAGAGGCAAAGACTCGAGTTCACTAAGCAGGGACTGAACACGGATCCCAATTGCATGGCCTGATCGCGGCCGCCGGCGTGGAAGATGGACTGCCGCATCGGTGAAAAGGAGACGGTAGTTAGGGTGACGGGGAGAACAACGGACGTGGGCAGCATAGTTGGCTAAGAGTTGTTGACGCCGAATGTAGAGCGGAGGAACCCCTGCCTCAGCAAGTAGGCTATTAACAGGACTGGTGCGGAATGCTCCTGTCGCCTGTCGAACCCCACAGTGGTGAATGGGGTCCAGCAGTTGCAACGCTGAGTGCGACGCTGAGCCATACGCCACACTCCCATAATCCAGTCGGGACAGCACAAGGGCTTTGTAGAGCTGCAGCAGCGTGTTACGGTCGGCACCCCAAGTTGTGTTGCTGAGGCAGCGGAGGGCATTCAGATGCTGCCAGCACTGACGCTTGAGCTCACGAATATGTGGAAGCCAAGTAAGCCGGGCATCGAACAGCAATCCCAGAAAACGGTAAGTGTCAACAACCCTGAGCTTAGCATCCTGAAGATAAAGCTCAGGGTGGGGATGGACAGTGCGACGCCGACAAAAGTGCATAACACAAGTCTTCGCAGGAGAAAACTGAAACCCATGGGCTAGGGCCCACGCCTGTGCCTTGCGTATGGCTCCCTGCAACCGACGTTCTGCAACGCCAATGGTGGAGGAGCTGAAAAAGATGCAGAAATCGTCAGCATATAACGTGGGCGAGACAGAGGACCCTACTGCTGCTGCAAGGCCATTAATGGCCACAAGGAAAAGGGGCACGCTCAATACAGAGCCCTGTGGAACGCCGTTCTCCTGGATATGAAGGGAACTATGGGATGTGCCAATTAAAACGCGGAATGTCCGAACAGATAAAAAATTCTGAATAAAAATGGGGAGAGAGCCCCGGAGACCCCACCCGTGCAACGTGGCGAGAATATGGTGGCGCCACGTCGTGTCATATGCTCTGGAGAGGTCAAAAAAGACGGAGACGAGGTGTTGGCGCCTGGAAAAAGCAGTGCGGATTGCAGACTCAAGGAGGACCAAAGTATCGGCGGTGGAACGGCCCTGACGGAAGCCGCTCTGGCATGGAGCCAGGAGACCCCGAGACTCGAGCAGCCAACACAGCCGTCGACTCACCATGCGTTCCAGCAGCTTGCACAGAGTATTGGTTAAGCTAATGGGCCGATAACTATCCACAGTAAGCGGGTCCTTACCAGGCTTCAGCACTGGAATGATGGTACTTTCTCGCCATTGCGACGGAAAGACACCATCACCCCATAGGCGGTTGAAGATGGCAAGAACACATCGCTGACAGTCCGGGGACAGGTGTTTTAGCATCTGATTGTGGACGCCATCTGGCCCAGAGGCTGTATCGGGGCACTGTGCCAGGGCGCTCTGGAGTTCCCACAAACTAAATGGGGCGTTATACGCCTCAGGGTGGCGAGAAGCGAAAGAAAGCCGTTTGCCTTCCTCCCGGCGTTTGAGCGCGCGAAACGCAGGCGGGTAATTCCCCGACGCAGAGGCCCGGACATAGTGCTGAGCGAAATGCTCGGCGATTGCATCGGCATCGGTGGATACTGCCCCGTTGATGGTAAGCCCTGGGACACCTGTAGAGTGCTGCAATCCAAAGATGCGCCGAATCTTCAGCCACACCTGGGAGGGGGAAGTACGGGAACCAATCTTGGAAACGTACCTCTCCCAACACTCCTGTTTCCGCCGTTTGATAAGCCTCCGTACCTGAGCACGGAGACGTTTGAATAAAATGAGGTTCTCCAAAGACGGGTGCCGCTTATGTCGCTGAAGAGCCCGCCGACGTTCTTTAATGGCGGCAGCGACCTCTGGAGACCACCAAGGCACCGACTTTCGCCGGGGGCACCCGAACGAACGAGGAATGGTACGTTCCGCAGCGGAAACAATCGCTGCAGTCAGTGTCTCAACCGCCACATCGATGGTACCATGGGGGAGAGAGTCAACAGTGGCAGCAGAGCAGAACGTGTCCCAGTTCGCCTTGCTAAATGCCCATCTAGGCGAGCGCGCAAAGGAGTGACGCTGTGGTAGTGAAAGGAAGATCGGAAAATGGTCACTACCACACAAGTCCTCATGGACTCTCCAGTGGACCGATGGTACAAGCCCTGGGCTGCACAACGACAGATCGATGGCCGAGAACGTGCCATGCGCCACACTGAAATGTGTGGCGGCGCCAGAGTTTAAGAGGCAGAGGTCGAGTTGGGAGATGAGATTCTCGACCTCCCTGCCTCGGCCAGTAACCTTCGTTCCACCCCACAGGGGATTGTGGGCGTTAAAATCCCCCAGGAGAAGAAAAGGCGTGGGGAGTTGGGCGACAAGCGCAGCCATTTCGGTCAGGGAGACGGTACCACCTGGAGGGAGATAGACACTGCAGACGGTTATGTCCTGGGTAGTCCTTACACGGACAGCCACAGCTTCCAATGATGTTTGAAGGGGCACAGGAGCACTATATACAGAGGTAAGGACATACACGCAGGCTCCACCTGACACACAATTGTAAGTGCTACGGTTGCAGTAATAGCCCCTGTATCCACGAAGAACAGGGGTCCGCATTGCCGGGAACCAGGTTTCTTGGAGGGCAATGCAGAAAGCAGGTGTCAGGCTTAGGAGCTGTCGTAGCTCAGGGAGATGGCTAAAATAACCGCCACAATTCCACTGGAGGATTGTACAAAGCGTGTCCGGTAGGGGCATGCAGGCACTGAAAAGGCAAATTACTTGGCAGGGTCACATGCCGCCACCGACTGAGCGACGGACGTCACTACGGCCATCGTTTCTGAGGAGACGGCGAGATCCAGGTCATCAGGGGACGCAAAGAGCTCGACCTCGTCCTCAGAGGCTGAGCTGACAGGGAGCGTTGGTGCGGGAACCACTGGGTCCTTATTCTTCTTGGAGAGCTTCCTCTTCTCTCTCTTGTCTTTGGGAGGAGGGTTGTCATGCTGGGAGGGCTTTCCTGACGCATCATCAGGAACAGAGGAAGAGCGTGAAGCCCTTCGACCAGCAGCTGGTGGCTTCTTCAGCCACTGGCTAGTGTCTTGTGAGACACTGGGGAAGTCCTTGGAAGGGACGCCCCCAAGGGATCCCTTCCGAACAAGTGAGGCCGGAGGAGGCTGTTGCGTCCCCGGCTGAGCAGCCGGAGGGAGCTGTCGCTTCCCCGGCTGAGGAGCCGGAGAGGGCTGTCGCCGCTCCGGCTGAGAGGTGGGGACCAACGTCCCCGGTTGGTTGGGGCGCACTGCTCCCAAACTCGGTGTTTTGGGAGCAGTGGAAGAGAGAGCGGCCTGTCCCAGCGGTGGGGCAGACGTTACCTGATTTCTCTGTGGGCCAACAGAGAAGGGAGTCTGTGCAGGAGCTGGTGGCGGCAGTGTGACAGTAGCATAACTCCGCAACATAGGTGTGGGGTTGAGTCGTTCTAATTTCTTCTTCGCCTCTTGGTAACTTAAACGGTCCAAGGTCTTAATTTCTTGTATCTTCCGCTCTCGTTGATAGACTGCACAGTCTGGTGAGCAGGGAGAATGATGCTCCCCACAGTTAACGCAGGTGGGAGGCGGAGCACATGGAGCATTAGGATGTGGAGGTCGTCCACAATCACGACACGTGGGGCTGGAAGTGCACCTGGAGGACATGTGTCCGAATTTCCAGCACTGGAAGCATCGCATAGGGGGCGGGACATAGGGCTTGACATCGCACCGGTATATCATGACCTTGACTTTCTCAGGCAAGCAGTCGCCCTCAAAGGCCAGGATGAAAGCACCGGTAGCGACCCTATTATCCTTTGGCCCCCTAAAGACACGACGGACAAAGTGTACACCTCGTCGTGCCAGGTTCTCACGTAGCTCGTCATCAGACTGTAGCAGAAGATCTTTATGAAAAATAATCCCCTGGACCAAATTTAACGACTTATGGGGAGTGACAGTAACGGGGATGTCACCAAGCTTCTCACAGGCGAGTAATGCCTGGGACTGCGCAGATGAAGCTGCTTGTATCAAAATGGCCCCGCTCCTCATTTTGGAAAGAGACGCCACTTCCCCAAACTTATCTTCGAGATTGTGCACGAAGAAAAGAGGCTTAGTCCCCAAAAACGAATCCCCATCAGTTCTGCTGCATACAAGGTATCGTGGCGAATACGGCTCCTGTCTGTCTGCAGCCCTACGTTCCTCCCATGGTGTGGCTAGGGAAGGGAACGACTTCGGGTTATATGTCACAGCGTTAAATTCCACCTTACCACGCTTAGAGACATTGGCGGTCGGACGACCACCAGATTGAGATTTCACCCGCTTCATTGCGGGGCATCCGCCCCGATGCCACCCACTCCGACCAGGGGCTCTCCCCACGGGCGCCACCCAGCCACAGCAAAGGCCACCTGGCAGGATGGCCGTTGCCGGGAGTCCCGATGCCCCAGAGAGACGAGCATCTACTCCTTGGCTTACGTGGGGAGGAGTCAGCTCAGGCATCGGCAGTACGATCCCTGTGTTGTCAGGGGGCTACAACCTAGAGGGTACATGACGACCCCACCACAACGGGCTGGCTACCGTGCTGGATTTCGGGTGCCATGAGTAGTCCATAGTGATCGTGCGTGCTAGTGGTGACGCACTAAGGGCGGTACGTACACAATACATCAGGTGTCTATGCCCAAAATGAGGGATGGAGGGTGCATGCACGTCGCCAGGACGATCAAGAGTGCCAAGGTCGTAGGGCACAGAGGACTGATGGTGCACCACGTAAGGTGTCCTTCCCCAAAAGGCTCGTACTTCTGTGGAATTTGGAAAAATGGAGGTCAAACCCGAATGGGGACCATCACATTAAGGCCAAAACGTTTGAGACTCCTTTTAGTCGCCTCTTACGACAGGCAGGAATACCGCGGGACCACAGGGGGTAGGTCAAAACGCACAGAGGTGTAGTGTGCCAAGGCAATTTGATCGCATGGGCGTAGCTTCGTTTCCTGGAGGGCGACGACGAGCGGACGGTGCAAGCAGAGCAGCAACTTCAAGTCCTCTCGGTTGGAGCGAATGCTGCAAATATTCCAGTGAATAAGTGCCATCGTAAGAAGAAAAGGAAGATGAAAGAAGGGGTCACCTCGAAGGCCGCTGAGGGCCTGGCTTCAAGCGAGCACTGCCGCCGCTATCAGTAGGCGGACAGTCATCGTCCATTGGGTCTATAGGTTCATCGGCCATCTTGGTAAAATGGCCAGGAGGGGGAGCTTCCTCCGCCGGTGAACGGCCAGATGTTCGGCTACCAGCGGTGCGGCCAGGCGAAACGGATGACGGCCTGGGGCGGCAACCGCTGGATGGCACAGGAGAAAAAATGCGCCGTGGCGGAGAAGGAGAACTGTGCTTCCTATGAGCCTTCTTGGAAGGTCGTCTGTTGGAAGTACCGGTCAAATGCTGGGAGGTCGAGGTACGTAGGAAGTCTGCACGGGACGGTTCCTTCTTGAAGGCCCGTGCATCTGACTTCTGGGTCTTCGTCTTAGCAGAAGCTGATGAAGGGGCTGGTGTCTGTGGGGTGATGGGAGGAAGAGGAGATGTCGACCGCGCGATCTTAGCACTGGCCGAACGGACGACCGTGGTGCTGAAGGTCAGATCGCGTGTCTGGGTTGCCACCTCCCTGGTAGTCCGAGGAGAGAGGCGTGGACAGTACTGTATTTCCCCGCTGGGAGCAGCGTGGGCTTCCTACTAGCCAATAGCTTGCAAGCAGCCGAGGTGGACACTTTCTCTTTGACCCGAATTTCTTGGATACAGCGTTCTTCCTTATAGACAGGACAGTCGCGGGAGGATGCGGCATGGTCACCCTGACAGTTCACACAACGAGGAGACGGAGGTGGACAGTCACCCTCATGGGCATCCCTGCCACAAGTGACACATTTAGCCGCATTGGAACAAGACTGGCGAGTGTGATTGAAATGCTGACACTGGTAGCAGCGCGTAGGTGTCGGGACATAGGGGCGAACAGAAATGACCTCGTAGCCCGCCTTGATGCGCGATGGCAGCTTAACACTATCAAAGATCAAGAAAAGTGTCTGGGTCGGTACAAGGTCATTGTTGACCTTTTTCATGGCCCTATGGACAGCCGTCACGCCCTGCTCAGCGAGGAAAGGTTGAATCTCCTCGTCAGTCAATCTGTCGAGGGATCTAGTATAGACCACACCACGAGACGAATTCAAAGTTTGGTTAGCCTCCACCCGGACGGGGAACGTGTACAGGAGTGTGGCCCGAAGCAGTTTTTGTGCCTGAAAGGCACTCTCAGTTTCTAGTAATAAGGTACCGTTACGCAACCTGGTACAAGATTTGACAGATCCGGCTATGGCATCTACGCCCTTCTGGATAACGAAAGGGTTGACAGAGGAAAAATCCTTTCCATCCTCAGATCGAGAAACGACGAGGAACTGTGGGGCAGGCGGTAGTACTTTTGTCACTGGTGGCTGGTCAAGTTTCCGTTTTTGGGCAGAAGTCGAGAGAGATGGAGTGAAATCCATTGCGGAGGAATCCCCCACGATTGCCAGCGTCTCCGATGGCGCGCTCCTTCCTTGTGGTGACCCTCTCAGAGGGCACTCCCGCCTTAGGTGAATGTTTACACATCAGGTCACACCTCCCGAGAAACAGACGGAGGGACCAATCGGCATGGTCAGAAGGTATCAGCTCAGGCAATCACCCCTCCCTGGGCCTGGCCTTTACCAGGGGGTACGTGCGTGCCTTACATGTCTACCCAGGGCGGGGAATTACGCGTTACCCCGTCACCGGCTACGCGTGCGAACGCGTGGGTTGGCTTTCAGGCGCGCACAGGGAGGAAGGAAGAAGAGGAAAAAGAAGAGAGAGAGGGAGAGAGAGCACAGACTGTCTCAAAGGCCGAGGCGGAGACCAGAGAAGGCAAGGAGAAGAAGGCAATGAGAAGGCAAGGAGAAGAAGGCAAGGAGAAGGCAAGGAGAAGAAGACAAGGGAAAGAGTAAGGAAGACAGTGAGGTGGAGAAGAGCAAAGAAAGGAACCAACCGAAGGAAGGAAGGAAGAAACGAGAAGTGAAAAAGCAAAATGACCGCAAATAGAGGTCGTGGAACCGTCCGTCTCCGGACGCAGGCGCTAACTACCCCCTTGAGGGGGAGGGACTCCTTTTAGTCGCCTCTTATGACAGGCAGGAATACCTCGGGTCTATTCTAATCCCCGGACCCGCAGGGGTTGGGCAGTGGATGACTGGAGACGAGTGAACTGGAATGACAAGCCATGCCATACCTTGTGGCAATCCAGTTTGCCATATGTCTCTAGAAACTATATATATATCATAACATATAGCACCAACACAAATACACAAGAGGTGGGGTGTTAACGTATGGGGACATTTTTAATGCTTAGAATGTGGTCCACTTATTGTGCTGAAGAAAACGCTAGATGTGGAAGGCTATGAGCAAATTTTATACCATTGTGTACTGTATACATTGGAGGAACAGTTAGGAGACAATGACCAATTGTATGACAATGCACCCTGCCATAAACCAGTATCTTCGAGGCAATTGTTTGTGGACAATAACGTCCCTGAAAATTACTTTCCTGACGTTAGTCCCAAGCTGAATTCATTGGAATAATCTGGGATGAGTCAGAATGTCTATTTCACTCCAGGCCTCAGCATCCAGGGTCGCTATTTACTTTGTTTTCAGCTCTTAAAGAATGGGCTGCCATTCCTCCAGTTGTTCAGGCAACTTGCTCAAAAAGTGTCCCCAGCAGAGTTCAAGCCATGAAGCACAAATGGTGGAAGAACCCGACATTAATGTCCACTAACATGTGTCCAGGTACTTTTGATGAGATTGTGTACATCTCTAAACTGAGGTTAGTGTGCTAGCATATTTTTCTGACTTACTGTTTCGATGTGCAAAAGTAAACAATTTACTCAGTGGAACTGAGCAATGAGAATGTGTGAAAGGAGAGAACTGTACCCATTGCTGTGATGTCATGAAAGATTCCAAATTCTTACTCGAACTTCATTCGATAAACACATTTGTTTCACAGACAGTATGCTGAGAGCAAAATATCACACGGCACAATCAGTTTATGTATGTGCTGAGACCACTTTATATCATCACATAGGAATTTTGCATACTTCAGAGTGAAAAAGAAACTAAAGTGAGGTGCTCTACTAATTTATTTGGAATTTAATGCAATTTAGCTTTTTGTCCAGCTGGACAGCAAATAATTTTACTGTCACCTATGCTAGCTCTCTACAGTCATTAGAAGGTCATTTAGGAAGATTACGAATCAAAATGAACCAAGTATTGAACCTTACAAGACTGCATATTTAATGCTGGTCCATTTTAAGTTTAGCTTTTTTCCTGTGGTAGAGTTTATTGACGCAATCCTGTACTTTGTGCTATTAAGGTAAGACATATGTCACTAATGCTGTAAAATTTTAGTTTGGCATATACAGTTCTGTGGTCAACAAAATCATAAGCATTGTCATGTTGCAAAATAAAGTAACAATTATTTTCATCATTCAGTTTTGCCATGCCTTCAATTGTGAGATCTCGCACGGCTTTCTGTGTAAGCTGACACTCGGCAGCAGTTGAGAAGTTATGCTTTGAAAAAATATTTGGTGTTACATTTGCAAACCATTTTAAATAGCTTAAGTTAATGAAATACATCTCTAATTAAAGGTGACTTCATCATCTCCATTTTTCATCTGGGTGTCACTACACAATAATTAATTCTGCCAGAAAATGGGCCTTGAATTATAACAAATTACAAAGACTTTGACAATGTCCAACAAGCCAGCACAAAATTTTAATACTGTACTAGAAACACCATAACAGCCTGAATAATTACCACTTAGCTGAGACATTAGTACACCTGCCTGCCAGGCTGGGGGACTGGGTTTGATTTATGGCTGGGTCAGAGATTTTCTCAACGTGGGGCATTGAGAAAGTGCTGAGTTGTTAGAGAGAGAAAGAGAGAGAGAGAGAGAGAGAGAAAGAGAGAGAGAGAGAGAGAGAGAGAGAGATATGCAGTTGCAGGGGGCAGCAGGGTTGTTGGCTATGAATTCAGGAGGAAGCAGTATGCAGGTACATGGGAAAGGCATGTGATACACACGTCCTGTGGACAGCGGGCAGCGGAGCATGAAGATGACGTTGAGAGACAGATTGGAAAAGGGGGGGGGGGGGGGTGTGACAGGACAGAGAAAGGGAAAAACTGTTGGGTAGAGGGTGTGGGAACAATGGATTAAAGGAGAGAGAGCCCAGGAGTGTTACAGGAGCAAAGGATGTGGTGCAAAGGTAACCCCAAACTGCACAGTTCCGAGAAGCCGTTGCACACAGAAGGATTGAACTTAACCACACACTTGGCTAACGTGCAGCTGAGCCAACATACTGCAGTTGCACAGCTGCATCACAGCCCACGTGATGCAGCTGTGCAACTGCAGTATGTTGGGTTCAGCTGCACGTTAGCCAAGTGTGTGGTAAACTTTGTTCTTGGCGACAGTTTGGCAGATGCAATTCATTCTGGCAGACTGCTGGTGCATGCACGTGTGTAGTTATATTCTAGCTTGACACAGGATTTATTGCAAAAGCTGGCAAGTTTTCTTTCTCTTTTGTGTGATCAGTGACTTAGAGCTTGTGCTATTTGGTAATTAGTCTCCTTTACTCCTAAAGCATTTGGTAACTGATATACTCTTCTTTGCCCTTTTCTTCTTTCATCCTTAATATTCCATTCTCTTGTAAACTGCAGAAGTATTGTTTTGGTGTTCAGGAAGATATGTCCTAGACATGCAATTTTTCTACTTTTAAGCATTCTTAATGCTTCTCACTGTTTGTGTCTTTGCCACAATACTTCAGTGTTAGTTATTATTGCTGTCCGTGATATTTTAAGCATTCTGCCATAAATCCATACTTCAAATCCTTTCACCTTCTTTGCTGTTACCATATTTAGTTTCCATATTTCAGAGCTGCATACAAGTACAGACCAGATACAGTATCTTGCAAATATCTCAAAGGTTTAAATCTAGCTCTGTACTAACAAGAATTTTCTTGAGTTTTATGTAAGTGTTATGGGCATTCTCTACACAACGTTTTATCTTTAAATCTGTTCTCCAGTCTTCACAAAGTGATGTTCTGCATCTACATCTATATTCTGTGAACAATTTTGAATTGTACAATACAGGTTACAGCCCACTGTACTGGTTATTTTTCCTGTTCAATTCATGTACGACGGACAGCAAGAATGATTCTTTAAATGCCTCTGTGTAAGCTGTAATTAATCTAATCTCATCTCACAAGTCCTATTGGAGCAATATGTAGTTTTTGGTCAAATTCAATATTTTTGCCAAGTTTTGTCTGTTTTCTTCCACATTCAGCTTCAGCTTTTGCCAGTTCAGAGTCTTTTTTGTCAATGTCAGTGTTGCTTTTACCAAATTCAGTGAAATTTTTTGTTAAATTTGCTGTCAATTTTGCCAAATCCAGGTGTTGTTTTTTGCCAAATTTGGTATTTTTTGTCAGACATCAGACGTCATAAGCGAGTGACTGCGTGTGAGATCGCTCTAAGTTTTCATATATTTTTAGGTTTCAGATACATATTTTAACGGTTTTGTGATAATATTTACTATATAAGTGACATATTAGTGGTTTCTTCATTCACCTCTGCCTTTCTTGTGTTGTGACCTGATATTTGTGAGTGTTTCGTATCGAGCAACTTAACCTCTTGCCTGTCGTTTACATTCCGCGCTGAGCAGTTGCAGCTGTAGCAGCGCATCGAAAGCTAAGTACTAATTAATTTTTTGTGTATAGTGGTTTATTTAGGAACTTTAGTAGTCTTCAACCGGTGTTCTTGGTGTTGTATGGTGAAATAATTTCAGAAGAACCTTTTGGGAACTGTTTTCAGCTTCGTTACTGTCTCATTAGACATTTGATTCTCTTTCTGTATTAGTCTTTTGCTATATTCACATTTGTTGTTTATTAATACTGTTAATAATAGTAGTTACTTCCCTTGTAGAGTAAGTTTGTGATTATTGTAGTCAGGTTTTTAACATCATCTTACTGTAGTGGCGGAACATAGAAAAAGTAAAATTTTACCATGAGTGAGAAGTGTGGGCTTTGCCGTAGGTTGGTGAGTAGTGGATTGCGGTGTGAGACTTGTTCGAAGTATTTTCACTGGGGGGAATGCAGTGGGGAAGCCAGTGGGCATTCTGGTGAGATCCTCTCCTGGAACTGCAGGTTATGTAGCAAGAGTAAGTTGATAGAGGAGCAGGAGCGTAAGATCTGTGCCCTTCAGGTGCAGTTCAAAAATGCACAGGAGGAGCTAGATAGGATGGGGAGGGAGAAGGGGGTTGGGGAATGGGAGCTGGCTGTTGGCAAGAGATCTACTAGGAGAAGAAGATTTTCAGATAGTTTTACTATCGGTGTTTACAATAGATATGACCAACTGTCAGACTCTAGTA
Source organism: Schistocerca americana (assembly GCF_021461395.2). NCBI lineage: Eukaryota > Metazoa > Arthropoda > Insecta > Orthoptera > Acrididae > Schistocerca > Schistocerca americana. The sequence goes on along the minus strand of NC_060130.1, from coordinate 809,602,805 downwards.
GCTGTAGATGTAGGAAGTATGCAGCAGACCTCAGTAGTTACTGTGCCTAGAACAGTTGCAAAGTCGAAGAGGAAGAAGAAGGTTCTGTTGTTAGGTAGTTCTCATGGCAGAGGTGTAGGCCAGCAGTTGCAGGAAGTGCTGGGGAGTGAGTACCAGATCACCAGCATTGTGAAGCCTAATGCAGGGTTGGCTCAGGTGACTGTTAACATAGGGGGGTTATGTAGGGATTTTACTAAAGAGGATCAGGTAGTGATTGTGGGTGGGGCTGGTAATAGTATTGATAGGGATGGAGAGTATAACATAGATGGTGACCTGGAAAAGATAGCCACTCAGACTGGCAACACAAATGTGTATTTCGTGGAACTGTTTCAGCGTCACGATCGGCCTCATCTTAATACAGCCGTCAGGCGTAATAACATGAGACTTGGGGGTGCACTGATGACAGAAAGCATGGGTCACATTTCAGTGGTGTCGGTGGAATCTATCAGCAGGACGGGTTTCACTAGACATGGCCTGCACCTCAGCTGGTATGGGAAGGGGAGGTTGGCAAAGCTTATAGGTGACAGCATAGGTGGGGTTGGTGGGATCACTCATGGGAAAATTCCTGCAGTAGTGGGTGTTAGAGCTGCTCCTTCTTTAGATTGAAGTTAGCTGATAGGTATTCCTGCTTAAGGTAAGTCTCTATAACAAGGGAATCACTTTTGACAAAGCTTAGGTATCCGAGTAATGAGGGAATTAGCATATTTCATCAAAATATACAAGGTATTAGAGAAAGTTAGTGAACTGCTTATAGATGTTGAATCTGAAATTATTGGTATATCTGAACACTTCTTAAATAAGGAGATAATTCAGAGGCTTCCTTTACCAGGATACGGGTTGGCTGGCAGCTTTTCGAGGAGCTCTTTGCGGTGTGGGGGAGTAGCCATGTATGTGAAAAACGGCATCCCATTTGAGTCAATTGATGTTTCAAAGTACTGCACTGAAAAGTTGTTTGAATGTTGTGCAGGTGTGGTTAAATTTAACGGAGCTAAACTTCTAACTGTTGTTATTTATAGATCCCCAGACTCCGATTTCACAACATTTTTTCTAAAGCTAGAGGTGGTTCTTGGTTCACTTTATAGGAAATACAAAAAGTTAGTTATATGTGGTGACTTCAATATTAATTGTATAAGTGATTGTGCAAGGAAGAGGATGCTGGTAGACCTCTTTAATTCATATAATCTTATGCAAACCATATTCTTTTCAACGAGAGTCCAAGGGAACAGTAGAACAACCATAGACAACATTTTTGTTCATTCCTCATTACTAGAAGGGCATTCTGTTAGCAAAAAGGTGAATGGCCTTTCAGATCATGATGCACAAATTTTAACTTTAAAAGATTTTTGTGCTGCAACACGTGTTAAATATAGTCATCAGCTGTTCAGGAAAGCTGATCCAGTTGCTGTAGAGACCTTTGTAAACCTTATAAAGGAACAAGAGTGGCAAGATGTTTATAGCGCTGATACAGTAGACGATAAATATAATGCTTTTCTCAAGACTTTTCTCATGCTCTTTGAAAGTTGCTTTCCGTTAGAACGTTTAAAACAGGGTACTAGCACAAACAGGCAGCCTGGGTGGCTGACTAGAGGGATAAGAATATCTTGTAGAACAAAGTGGCAATTATATCAAAACGTTAGAAACAGTCAAAATCTAAATGCAGCAGCCCATTACAAACAGTATTGTAAGGTGCTTCAGAATGTTATTAGGAAGGCAAAAAGTATGTGGTATGCAGATAGAATAGCCAAGCCTCAGGATAAAATTAAAACCATATGGTCAGTCGTAAAGGAAGTTGCTGGTCTGCAGAGACAGGTCGAGGATATAGAATCAGTGCGTAGTGGGAATGTCCGTGTTACTGATAAGTCGCATATATGTACAGTATTTAATAATCACTTTCTGAATATTGTAGGTGAACCTAGTCCCAACAGGGAATCATATAGCGCTCTTAGAAAAAAGTGTTCCGAGATTGTTACCTGAAATGCTCCTCCATGATACTGACAAGAGGGAGATTGAGTTAATAATTAAATCACTAAATGCCAAGAACTCTCATGGATATGATGGGGTATCTAGCAGAATACTGAAGTATTGTTCTATGTATGTTAGCCCAGTTCTCAGCCATATCTGTAACTTTTCCTTTAGGAGTGGTCGGTTTCCTGACCGATTAAAGTACTCGGTAGTGAAGACACTTTATAAAAAGGGAGACATTGATAATGTTGACAATTTTAGACCTATTTCTATGCCATCGGTGTTTGCTAAAGTTATCAAGAAGGTTGTATATATAAGGATACTGGAGCATTTACATTCACTTAATTTGCTGTCAAATGTTCAGTTTGGTTTTAGAAATGGTTTAACAACTGAAAATGCTATATTCTCTTTTCTCTGTGAGGTTTTGGCCGGATTAAATAAAAGGTTGCGAACGCTAGGTGTTTTCTTTGATTTAACGAAGGCTTTTGACTGTGTTGACCACAAAATATTACTGCAGAAGTTGGAACATTATGGAGTAAGGGGAGTAGCTTACGATTGGTTCGCCTCTTACTTTAAGAACAGAAAGCAGAGGGTAATTCTCCGCAATATTGAGAGTGGTAGTTATGTTCAGTCCCAATGGGGCACTGTTAAGTGGGGCATTCCCCAAGGGTCGGTGCTGGGGCCACTGCTGTTTCTTATTTATATAAATGATATGCCTTCTAGTATTACAGGTGATTCAAAAATATTTCTGTTTGCTGATGACACCAGCTTGATAGTGAAGGATCTTGTGTGTAATATTGATACAGTAACAAATAATGTAGTTCATGAAGTAAGTTCGTGGCTTGTTGAAAATAATTTGATGCTAAATCACAGTAAGACTCAGTTTTTACAGTTTCTAACTCACAATTCAACAAGAACCGATATTTTGGTCAGACAGAATAGGCATATTATAAGCGAGATGGAACAGTTCAAGTTCCTAGGCATTCGGATAGATGGTAAGCTGTTGTGGAAAGCCCATGTATAGGATCTTGTTCAGAAGCTAAATGCTGCTTTATTTACAATTAGAACAGTATCTGAAATAAGTGACACTTCAACACAAAAAGTAGTCTACTTCGCATATTTTCATACACTTATGTCGTATGGTATTATTTTTTGGGGTAATTCTTCTGATTCAAAAAGGGTATTTTTGGCTCAAAAACGGGCTGTTCGAGCTATATGTGGTGTAAGTTCGAGAACCTCTTGTCGACCCCTATTCAATAGCCCAGGAATTCTGACATTGCCCTCACAGTATATATTTTCTTTAATGTCGTTTGTTGTTAGCAATATTAGCCTATTCCCAAGAGTTAGCAGCCTTCACTCAGTTAATACTAGGCAGAAATCCAATCTGCATGTGGAATGCACTTCCTTGACTCTTGTGCAGAAAGGGGTGCAGTATTCTGCTGCATCCATTTTCAATAAGCTACCACAAGAACTCAAAAATCTTAGCAGTAGCCCAAACTCTTTTAAGTCTAAACTGAAGGGTTTCCTCATGGCTCACTCCTCCTATTCTGTCGAGGAGCTCCTGGAAGAGCTAAAAAATTAAGCAAATTCCAGTGTTACATTGTTGATTTTCTTCATTTAAACTTACGACTTGGCACCTGAATATGTTTTTTTATATTTCATTTTATCTGTTTCTAATATCGTGTTATAATTTCATGTATTGACTCGTTCCGTGACCATGGAGACTTCTCCTTAATTTGGTCCCACGGAACAATAAATAAATAAATAAAAAATAAATAAGATTCAGTGTTTCCACTAGAATTTGATCAGGCCCTGCTGTTTTGTTGGTTTTTAAGTTCCATATCACTTTCTTGTTTTTGTAATTGGAGGTCCTGGTTGATTGTTGTTTCTACAACTTAGAACTTTTGGATCACTGTCTGGAAAGATGTCCCTAACACAGTCTTCCAATATCTCTTTCTTCTCCACAACACCAAGAACTATTTTATTCCCTCTGTCGATGACATTTCTTCTTCTATATATCCTAGCAGTTAAAAATCACATGAAGCCTACAAGCTTTCAGTTTCTTCACATTCATGTCATAAGCAATCATTTTCTGCTGCTCTAATCTTTTTAAATGTTGTTATAATTAGATTGATCTGTCTGGGATCTACACTTTTGCATTCATCCATCAATGACAGAATTTCATTACTCACTTTTTATAGTACCTTCATTTTATACATAAGGAGCACCTCAAAATTTTGGTGAATGCTGTCAGGGGGTGATGAAAAAGTTTCCATTTGAGGACGTTGCTGCCGTGTATATGCAACATTCTGGAACTCTGATGTGGATATTTAAGCACTGACACGTAGGCAAGGGATTTGCGTTGCACTCCTGTCTTTCTGATGTGCATGCAGTAAATGAGGCAATTTACACTATGATGACATTATTACCAAATGTAGCCAAACAGGACCAACATCATGCTATTCTTTTCACAGCTATCAAAGGACAAACACTGGTAGACATCCATCAGACAGTGAAGAATGCCTATGGGGAAGCAAGTCTGTTGAAAACCACCAATGTGGAATGGTGCGCCAAGTTCCATGTTGGTCACCATCTGGCACAAGAGGCAAAAGTTATGACAACTCAAGTGAGACACACTACCACCTACCCTACAGTCCTGATCCCTCCCCATGCAATTATCATGCTTTTGACTCCTTAAAGGGCGAAAAATTCCTGTTGGCTGAGGATGAGTAGCACACAGTTACAGAATTCTTCACACAACAGGACATGATGTTTTACCAAATGGGCATCTTCAGCCTAGTGTGTCAATGGGATGATTGCCTCAATGCTCACTGGGATTTCTGCATCATAAAATATAGAAAACAGATTTGAATATACTACTTTATCGACCTTTAAGAAACACACACTTGACATGAGCTTTCTGCAGTAAGAGCGAAGCATCAGAAACTGTCCACAAAAGGAGTTTAATATCAGTAATGCATACCTTTGAATGTCCAGTAGGTTAGGATTTCCTTGGAGGCACATTTTTAAGACCACACTCCACTTTCCTGCACTATAAGAACACTGTTCAAAAATGCTAGATACAACGTAGCAATATTATAAAACTTCATCAGATTAGGAGCTCCAATTTTGTCTTTCATGTATGAACTCCCAGTGTATAATGCTATCACTGTCAAACAAAGCTTTGCACACTGAGATCATCAATATGAATCAGTGATGGTCATCTGCACTTTGGAGTGAAATGGTAACACCAGGTTTCATGCCTTAGGTAATTATTTGCAGAGAAGATGGAAATTACTGCAAAAAATTACAAGCATTGCATCGGACAGTGTTGTGTAAAGTGCGCAATATTTCACACGGCAGCTGCACGTATTTGAGGTGCTACTGTTGCTTGCTGTTGTGGTTTGTCAATCTGCGCACTGATTTCCTAGAAAAGCTCAGGCCCAGGGGGCAGGTCTATAACATCATGGAGGACATCAACACCCAGAGCCCCCTGCTGAGGAAACGGGTCACAGATTCAGCATACGAGGTGCAGGAAAGCAAGGCTGTAAAATCCAGACTTCAGTGTACGCGCCCAGGCAAAGTGTTGGTACCCAGTTTTAACTCTCTTGGCTTCCACTCCACGTGTGTTCACTCATTGAGTTTGTTGGTATGCAACAGACAATACCTTTGTACCACCAGCAGTAGTTTCCATTCTTTGTCAATTTCAAATCCTGTGTCTCTTAAGTTGCTAGCTACACATTTTTTGTCCACTTCTCTTTGATGGAATTACAGTAAGTGGAAGCAGATGAGAGGGTTTTGTCCCTCCATAGTTCATGCCGTGTTGCGGATCAGGACTGTTCAGCAACAGCAATCTGGTATGAAGTACATGCTCATCACATCTTTCTTCAACGGTGCATCATGTCTGGACACTATGATTTCCCACTCTGGCATGGGATTTTATATAGTCTGGTCCCCTTAGATCTAGTTCATCTTTAACAAAACCCAGCATAATTTGCACTCGCACCAGAGGGTGCAAGAAACACTTTATTTGAGATGTCTTCAATATGCTGCTAATTTGAAGGACACGCCACCAATGTAAGATAGGAGAACCATCCTCGTGAAGTTCTCCGTTTCATCTGGCTGCTCTGTAGATTTAATTCTTGTTGGTCAGCATGAATTGTGAATCAGTTTAATGAGGTACTCTTTCTGGAAAAAAAAAAACAGAGCAGAGGTAACTATGTCTAAGTTTATGAAACACTGTGATCCAAGAAGACCTTTCCTTTTGCACAAACCATGAAATCCAGAAATGGGACATCATTTTTCTCCACTTCTGTCATGAAGCAGAGACTTAGATGGAAAGAGACGTCCTAAATTTCTGTCCCACGTGACCGTAAGAAGATGGTGTAGACAACCAATCTCTAAAAACTTCTCGGTTTCAAAACCACAGACTGAACTGCTCTGTCCTCAAAGTCTTCCAGTTTAGCTACTATGGAAGATGGGCAGATGGCTACTGACAGCAACACCTTCCAGCTTTTTCAAGGTATTGGTTGTTAAATGAAAAGTAATTCCAGGTAAACACATCTTTGAAAAGATTAAGGATGTCCTCTTCCATGAGTTTTAGCGGATCCAGCACACACACAATCACACACTCACACACACACACACACACACACACACACACACACACACACACACAGAGATCACATCAAAAATTGTTAATATGTCTATTGGTTTGAGGCACATGGTCTTCAGTCACTGTATGAAATTTTCAGAGTTCCAAATATGATGTTCACATTTGCCTACCAAAGGGCTCAAAATTGAAGCCCAATGTTTTGCTAGGTAGTATTTTGGGACTCCTATACTGCTCACAATGGGGCAAAGTGGAACTCCCTCTTTATCTATCTTTAGCAGGCCATGAAGTCAAGGTGGAACTTTCACTCTTACCCTTAAAATCTTTTTCAGATTATCAGAAGAGGGGAAAGGACTACACACTAGTTTTAAGACTGGCCGCAGCAGTGGGCCATTGTGCAAGAAACTTTACAGCCTTACACACCGATGATTGCAAGAAGATATACCATACAGACACACTGTATCTAGTTTCACAGATAAACCTCTTAGTGACAATTTGATATCAGTGTTGGAAATGGGACTACATTTTGCACCCACTCCAAAGACTATGCACATCAAAAATTTTAGCAGTGCCATGGAGCACAGTATCTTGAAACGTCTCAGTGATACTGCTGAAGAAATAAGGCACTGCAGGGTCATAACTTGGATGCTCAGATTCAAGCAGAACATTGCCAATGAGGAAAGAAAAGCACTATGATCTTCAAGATAAGACATGGAAATAGTAATTTTACCTGCTGCAAGGGCAAAGCGGCTGCTGTTCCGCCTGCAACAACCCAAATGGCAAGATGGCAGCTTCACTACAGGACTGAGTATCATGATCTTTGGGAGGATCCAAAAGGTGCAGTACACTGAAAGACCTCCTCACTCCTCGAATCAAGCCAGTTCCCTGACCAGCTAAGAAAGAGCTTACGAGTATGAGCACCCCTGTACTACTTTTGGGAGAATTACAGACCTGTTCTCTGCAAAATCACAGCAAAGCCCTAAACATATTTCTTCAGCCTGTACACACCCTTTAACTTCTACAATGTGTTGTTGCAATTTCTTCAGACGCTAGTGTGTTACTGCTTTCACAAACCATTTACCACGTTCATCAATGAAACTGTCAGAGGCAACAGTTTTCTTAATTAGTTTATTTTTCTCCCATTACACCTACGTAATTTTTGCAAAGTTATCTGCTACATCTTCCAGATCAAGTGTGTGTAAAGACAGTCCTCCCTTTCCAGGGCAGTCACCACATTCTTGAAACAAACTAATCTCTTGCTTTACATCGCAGCCTACTAATGACTTCTCAGACCTTACAGAAGTGTCTTATGTCATGTGCTTCCGTAAGTTCTTCAAATTTACAAACAAAGTTCAAAATTTGTGCAATACACACACAAACAGGAATCTCTATGTGGGTGTGGAACCATCGACTTAGGTCACAGTACATCTTCCAATATGTGAAGTTGTATAGCTGCTCTTATAAATCGCAAAAGTTTCTGTAATACTGCGAGTCATGTAGCTCTTCACTTTCACAACTTTTTCACTTTCAACTGTTACAGTTAGTGTTTTTTTTTGTTGGCGCTCTGGCAGGAACAGTCTCATTTATCTTCCAGATAAAATGTCTGTACTATTTCAACTTGAGCTGCTTCTACAGGATGACCATAATAGGTATCTGGTCTTCTGAAGACTCCTTTTACAGACCTCACATTTCTTGGTTTGTCTACCATGTACTCTGATATTGATAGAACATGGTTCAAAATCGTTCTCTTTGAAAATGTCTCTGGAATAATAGTTAAAACATGAACTACCATGACAAATAAACTGACAAGAAACTACAACAAAGTTTAAGAAATAGCTCCAACAATGAAAGTGATAAGAAATAGCTGCAACAAAGACTACAGAAATAAACATTGTAACAAAGAAATTAGTACGAAACAACTTCAGTGAAGACATACATTACCACTGAAGTTAAAAAAAAATGATTTTTGAAAATAAAACCTGTCCAACTTACAAGGGGAAGCTCTCCTTTACAGAGGATATAGTACTATATTTCCAGACAGTTCAAAAATTGCT